>NC_088214.1:21797320-22397320 GCF_036934945.1 Oncorhynchus masou masou
TTTGCACACTCTTGGCATTCTCTCAACCAGCTTCACCTGGAATGCTTTTCCAACAGTCTTGAAGGTGTTCCCACATACGCTAAGCACTTGTTGTCTGCTTTTCCAGATGGGATGGCGTATCACTGCAGAATGCTGAGGTAGTCATGCTGGTTAAGTGGGCCCTGAATTCTAAATAAATCACAGACATTGTCACCAGCAAAGCACCATCACACCTCCTCCTCCATTCTTCACGGTGGGAACCACATCCGTTCACCTAATCTGCGTCTCACAAAGACACAGTGGATGGAACCAAAAATCTCAAATTTGGACTTATCAGACCAAAGGACAGACTTCCACCAGTCTAATGTCCATTGCTGATGATTCTTGGCCCAAGCAAGTCTCTTCTTATTATTGGTGTCCTTTAGTAGTGGTTTCTTTGCAGCAATTCGACCTTGAAGGCTTGATTTCACTCAGTCTCCTCTGAACAGTTGATGTTGAGATGTGTCTGTTACTTGAACTCTGTGAAGCATTTATTTGGGCTGCAATTTCTGAGGCTGGTAACTCTAACGAACTTATCCCCTGCAGCAGAGGTAACCCTGGGTCTTCCTTTCCTGTGGCGGTCCTTATGAGAGCCAGTTTCATCATAGCGCTTGATGGTTTTAGCGACTGCACTTGAAGAGATTTTCAAAGTTCTTGACATTCTCGGTATTGACTGACCCGCATGTCATAAAGTAATGATGCACTGTCAATTTGTTTTTTTTTTTTTTTTTGCTGTTCGTGCCATAATATGGACTTTTACCAACTAGGGATATCTTCTGTATACCATCCCTACTTTTTCACAACACAGCTGATTGCCTCAAGCACATTAAGAAAGAAAGAAATTCCACAAATTAACTTTTAACAAGGCACACCTGTTAACTGAGATGCATTCCAGGGAACTACCTCATGAAGCTGGTTGAGAGAATGCCAGGAGTGTGCAAAGCTGTCACTAAGGCAAATGGTGGCTACTTTGAAGAATCTCAAATATAATGTTTATTTTGATTTGTTTAACACTTTTTTGGCTACTACTTGATTCTAATGTGTTATTTCATAGTTTGGATGTCTTCATTATAATTCTACAATGTAGAAAATAGTGAAAGATAAAGAATGAGAGTAGGAATGAGTAGGTGTGTCCAAACTTTTGATTAGTACTGTATATTCTTATGTTTATTTTTAGCTCACATAATATCATTTAAAGTATCCATTAAGATAATAATAATAAGCATGCAAAAAACTAATGTCGACATTAATGAATGCATTTCTATAGCTTCCAATTTTTTTTTTTTACAATTGTGGGGAGTGTCAAGATGGAGGTACGGTGGCTTCAACACAGCACCCCCTAATAGTCATCTAGTGCATCTATAAATCATTGATTGAAACGTGATCTTTTAGTCATGTATACCACCAACATTCCCTAATCCTTTTTCCCTCCCCCCTCTACCTCCCCCTCTCCTTGTCCTTCTCCAGTGCTGGATGTGTATGTGCTCAGTACAGACGGCCAGGTGCAGGACTTCAGGTTCCCCCAGACCAGCAAGGGTGGAGCCTCTATTCAGCTGTCTGCAAACACAGTCAAAGTTAACAGTAAAAACGGTAACTAGGGGGGAATGAATGAATGAATGAGATCATGCTGAAGGATAATTGTCCTTCACTGAGAAAGTGGCTGAAGGATAGAAATGAGCAGCAATTTTATACGTTCACAATGCCACCGTAAATCTTATTCTCTTTTTCCCCAGGTGTCGCCAAGCTGGTGTTTGTCCTCTACAAGCACCTGGGCCAGTTCCTCAGTACAGAGAACGCCACGCTCCGAGGAGGAGGACGTAACCTCTCAGACCTGACCGTCAACTCGCACATCCTGGCCGCCTCCATCACCAAGGAGTCCAGCCGTGTGTTCGTGTCTGACCCCGTCATCTTCACCCTGGAGCACCTCGACGTGAGTTCCCTTTCCCTGGAGAAAGCTCTGGAGCCCTAGTGTCATTCTGCGGTGTTGTTCAGTGCAGGGGGGAATAGTGGGAAAGGAAATGGCAATGTGGTCTTTAGTAGTTGGAGGATCAAAGTCAATGGCATAAGATACAGCTGCACTGTGAGCACGGCTGTAAAATATCAATACTTGTGTACATCTGGAACTCCCACGGTTATACGTTTGTTAGATTACATAGAACATGCTGTCATGTTTATGCCATGGTATTCTGCAATTGTTTATAATTTACTGAAATTGTGTATATTTACACTTGGCATGACAGACAAAAAAAGTGTAATCACGTTTTATTAGGCTCTTACCCAGATTAGTAGATCTGCACTGTTCCTACACACACTCACTAGACTATATACTGTTAATAGTATACTGAACTCAAATCTTAGCCTGCTGTTAATTGCCTTTTGATGGAAAATAACAGTATCTATATATAGGTAGGAAGCATATGTACTCTAAAGTAATGTGTTAGTTGGTTTTAAACAATGCTTAGAATGTTATTGTTTGTGGTATTCAAAAGGTTTCCTCATGTGTTGCTTATTGAGAACTTCTACAACCCTAACTGTTAACTATTTGTCTGAAACAATGTTCTTATTTCTTAATGTCCTGCTCTGTAGAAGGAGCACTACGACAACCCCAACTGCTCATTCTGGAACTACTCTGAGAGGAGTATGATAGGCTACTGGTCCACTCAGGGCTGTAAGCTCCTGGACACCAACAAGAGCCACACCACCTGTTCCTGTAGTCACCTGACCAACTTTGCCATCCTAATGGCCCATAGAGGGAATGTGGTGAGTGGCCTTCAAGGGGTTCTATCATGCCGTGGGGCTGGACTCCACTAATGGATGTAATATGTATGAATGTTCCCATCTAGGAAACATGGTTAGTGGCTGGTTCAAACCATCCCCTAGCTAGCCACTAACCCCCTAGACACTTGTGTAGATCAGAGAGGATTGTATACAGTACCAGTCAAAAGTTTGGACACACCGACTCATTCAAGGGTTTTTCTTTACCTTTCTATTTTCTACATTGTAGAATAACAGCGAAGACATCAAAACTATGAAATAACACATATGGAGTCATGTAGTAACCAAAAAAATGTTATACAAATCAAAATACATGTTATATTTTAGATTCTTCAAAGTGGCCACCCTTTGCCTTGATGACAGCTTTGCACAGTCTTGACGTTCTCTCACCACCTCTACCTTGTCACAACACGACTGATTGGCTCAAACACATACTGAAGGAAAGAAATTCCACAAATTAACTTTTAACAAGGCACACCTGTTAATTGAAATGCATTCCAGGTGACTACCTCATGAAGCTGGTTGAGAGAATGCGAAGAGTGTGCAAAGCTGTCATTATGGCAAAGGGTTGCCACTTTGAATAATCTAAATATACAATATATTTAGCTTTGTTTTAACATTTTCTTTGGTTGCTACATGATTCCGTATGTGTTATTTCATAGTTTTGATTATTCTACAATGTAGAAAATTGTAAAAAATAAAGAAAAACCCTGGAATGAGTAGGTGTGTCTAAACTTTTGACTAGTGCTGTATGTGTAAGAAATAATTCTTGTGCTCTGTGGAATTGTAACCATATTGTGGATACCCATCCAATCCTATTGGATATACATAAGTCTCTAGGGCGGGGATGGGCAACTGACGACCATTGTAGGCCCGCCCGCAATACAAAAAACTATTTAATTCCGTCGGGGTCTCAAATTACTGTTGAGAGTTAGAATAGGAGAATACAGGTGCGATTTTGTAATTTGGGAGCGCTTCAAAGTTTTTTTTGTTTATATATATATTAAGAGCTGCAAACATTTCTCTCAACCCTATGGCAAAGTGTGTAGAAATACAGGAAATTAGCTGTAAAACTGCACATTTTTGTCTGCACCATGGCAAAATTAGTAGAATAGCATTAAATTAGTTATAAAATTGCAAACCCTTTTCTCCGCCACATGACAAAATATGTAGAATTTCCAGCAAAATGTTTCTTAAGGCCCCCAAACGGCTAGAACCGCCTCTGCAAGTGTGGGTGTGGATGTGGGTACCCAGACCCGAGAGCCACTGTGGCCCCTCATGATGAGTTGATTTTTTTATGGCCCCCACCCCCATCAAAGTTGCCCATCCCTGCTCTAGGGGGTAGGGGCTAGGGGTTGATTTGGGATTTAAGGACACTAGTGAATCTACCCCATCCCCCTCGTCGTATGTACTGTACAGTATGTATGTGGGGGGGATTGTTGGAGGGATGGGAGTTGAGGTGAGGAATGGGGTTAGTTAATGTATGTGGAGAGAAACGGAAGGAGGCTGTCACTTACTTTGCCGTAAGCAAAAAAGCAAGAGATCGCAGGCATAAGATACTGTAGTGAGAGCTAGCTGAAACATTATTGGAAATAAATGACATTTGACCTATGGTCCGTGACTAATAGCCTTCACGCACGTCTGCTGGAATCATACACAGGAAAACACACGGTGGTCCTGCATCACGCTTCTTTAATTTGCATTTCCACTCAACGACATGAAGTAGGTGAGATCCATTTGCAAGCAAAATGCAATTACAATCCAATTTATGATAAATATAATGTGCTGCAAGCATCTACCCAGTAATAAACGTGGAATGTAAGTTTGTGGTTTATATAATAACATGTCCTGACTCATGAACTCTTCCCTTCACAAACCCCAAACCTTTACAACCCTTCACCACAAGGAGAAACCAGAGTCCCTGAGCTAGGTCTTCCCGTCACACCAGCCCTACACCTCAACTACAACCCCTCCTGGCCTGCCCTCAATAAAATGACTCATATCACGGACCGCACTACCTCATGTTCAGACCACTGTCCCTGAGTGGTATTCTGGATGGTGAAGCCGTCTATTTTTTTTGCATATGGTTGTAGCCTACGTTGAAATGTGTTCATTTTCATGGGTTGTGACAGACACTTTAATCAGCCCTTCACAGAGTGATCCCACACTATATTTTATAATGTCATCCCTTCACAGAGTGATCCCACACTATATTTTATAATGTCATCCCTTCACAGAGTGATCCCACACTATATTTTATAATGTCATCCCTTCACAGAGTGATCCCACACTATATTTTATAATGTCATCCCTTCACAGAGTGATCCCACACTATATTAATGTCATCCCTTCACAGAGTGATCGCACACTATATTTTATAATGTCATCCCTTCACAGAGTGATCGCACACTATATTTTATAATGTCATCCCTTCACAGAGCGATCCCACACTATATTTTATGTCGTACCTTCACAGAGTGATCCCACACTATATTTTATAATGTCATCCCTTCACAGAGCGATCCCCCAATATATTTTATAATGTCATACCTTCACAGAGTGATCCCACACTATATTTTATGTCGTACCTTCACAGAGTGATCCCACACTATATTTTATAATGTCATACCTTCACAGAGTGATCCCACACTATATTTTATAATGTCATCCCTTCACAGAGCAATCCCCCAATATATGTTATAACATGTCGTGCTTTTGTGACCGCTTACTAAGGACTTTACATTGGCAGGGCATCATGTTTCCTACAGTAGATGTTGAGTTTTCAAACCCTCCGTGAGCCAGGACATTCATGTTATGTCAAGGTTCTTTGATGGTTACATGAAGTCTGTCATGTTTTATGTTTTCCGGCAGGCTATTGGGTCTAAACCCTCCCTCCTGTGTTGCCTCATGTTTCTGATTGGTGCAGCTAGATGTTGAGTTAAATCCCTTTTATAAATATCTGTATATGTCATGAAATCATATTTTATCCATGATCTTACATGGTACATTATACCAGGTTATTGGGTTTACTTAAGATTATATAGCATATACTGATAAATGTTGGGAATGGGATTTGTTTAAAGTGGCCTGAGAAAGGAAGGTGGCGGTGGTACTGTACTAGATAACTTTGTCTCTGTCTTCCTACTCATTTTATTCCCTAAACATTTGAATAAGATAAAAAGGTCTTCGCAACAAAGAAAAGCTTATTAGGTCTAACCACCCCCTGTGTTTAGGTACATCTGGCAGGTTGTTGCTTCTAACCCCATTGTCATGTTAGGTCTTAGATCCGGCAAGTTATTGGTTCTAACTCCGGCGGTTTGTGTCTCTCTGCCCCATCCTCCAGGCAGAGGGGAGTGTCCATGAGCTGCTGCTGACGGTGATAACCCGGATGGGAATCGCTGTGTCGCTGGTGTGTCTGGCCATCAGCCTCTTCACCTTCTGCTTCTTCAGGGGCCTTCAGAGCGACCGCAACACCATCCACAAGAACCTCTGCCTCAACCTTTTCATTGCTGAGCTGGTCTTTCTTGTGGGCATCAATATGACTGAACCCAAGGTAAGGAGTGCGGGTGCCCCCAGAACGTACACATGGATCGGAGTGGGCTCCGATGCACAGTTATTTTGGCTAATTATCATTGTGTTCCCAGGGAATATGTTCCAGTTATCTATGCCTACTTTAACTTCCCTTGTCTCAATGCAGCTTCCATGCCGCTGTCCCTGTACCGCTCTATGTGTAACCTTTAAATGTGTCCCCATCCCAGCTGGTGTGTTCCATCATTGCGGTCGTTCTTCATTTCTTCTTCCTCGCGGCATTTGCCTGGATGTGCCTGGAGGGCGTGCAGCTCTACCTCATGCTGGTTGAGGTGTTTGAGAGTGAGTTCTCCCGCAGGAAGTACTATTACGCCTCAGGATACCTCTTTCCTGCTGTGGTGGTGGGAATCTCGGCCGCCATCGACTACCGCAGCTACGGGACACCGAGAGCGTAAGTAACATCTTATCACATCTGTAGACCTTCTCTTTGTGTTCTTGGTGCAAAATGCAGTAGCTAAGAAGTGGTGTCCGTGCGTCCAGTAACCGCCAGGTGCAGGGTACGAAAAGTAATGTCAAGAAAGTTAGAAATAAAGATAGATACCCTCTTCAGATGTTGACCTAAGGGTGGAAACGTTGCACAATAAAACTGTGGGATCATTCAACTAGTATCTATCTTCCTTTCTTGGTGCAGAGAGCATCAGGTCTCCCAAGCCAGCCAGCTCCAGATCAAGACTCCCTTTCTTCGCACATAGATAGATATATTGCTAATGAGAGCTACATCACAGGCCCCAGTCTCCCACTGCCTCTCCCTCTGCCTCCTGGCAAATGTACACCCTGTCATAGAGGAAAGCTGTGAGCAAAACTACTACATTAATGAGTTGTCTGGCCGGTTGGTTGCTCTGGTCTGGTGTGTTCTCTGTGAGCAGGCTTTTTCTCACTTGACCTTAATTCTTTAAACTTTTCTTCTCCCGTGGCCTTTATCCAAGAAACAAGCCATATGATTTGTCGTAGGCTTTTCTTTTCCCAGAGGGAGTTATGTAAATGGGCTTTTCTTTTCCCAGAGGGAGTTATGTAAATGGGCTTTTCTTTTCCCAGAGGGAGTTATGTAAATGGGCTTTTCTTTTCCCAGAGGGAGTTATGTAAATGGGCTTTTCTTTTCCCAGAGGGAGTTATGTAAATGGGCTTTTCTTTTCCCAGAGGGAGTTATGTAAATGGGCTTTTCTTTTCCCAGAGGGAGTTATGTAAATGGGCTTTTCTTTTCCCAGAGGGAGTTATGTAAATGGGCTTTTCTTTTCCCAGAGGGAGTTATGTAAATGGGCTTTTCTTTTCCCAGAGGGAGTTATGTAAATGGGCTTTTCTTTTCCCAGAGGGAGTTATGTAAATGGGCTTTTCTTTTCCCAGAGGGAGTTATGTAAATGGGCTTTTCTTTTCCCAGAGGGAGTTATGTAAATGGGCTTTTCTTTTCCCAGAGGGAGTTATGTAAATGGGCTTTTCTTTTTACATCTGGGTCTGTAGTGCAGCACTCCCTGCATTTGAATGAACATATTATCTGATAATACATACAGTAGCTTCAGCACAAATCTTGTTGGAACTATTTGTGCGTACGTTTTTGACTGTGTTTAGGGTCAAAAGTATAGCCAGACTACTCTCTCAATTGTAGACATTGGCAGACTCTGAAGTCATGAATGCAATACCAGTGCTGTTGTATGGCTCACAGCCAGAATGTGTTCAAGGTCAGGTTCTCTCTGTGGTCCAGAATGACAATCACTATTCTATTGCTGTAGTAACTATATCATCATGTCATCTAGCTTGTCTAGAAGCCAGGCTGGCTACTGATCAGTAGGATACATTGTGACAAATGCTGCAGTGTTTTTAGAATGTAGAAAATGCAGAGATGTTACAGTCACAGTGGGGGAGACAGAATAGATCATTTGCTCTTGAGGGATGTCTATCACCTGATCACATGACCATGTTCCATTGCAGCTGCTGGCTGAGAGTGGATAACCACTTCATTTGGAGCTTCATAGGACCTGTCACCTTCATTATCATGGTAAGCCACATTATACTTTATGGGATGTGTGTGTGTCTATGATGGCATGAAAGTCCGGTATATTATGTGCATTATCCATACAGTATGGGCTTGAGTGTCTGTGTCTCTGCCTAAGTCTGTTACTATGTGGGTATCTGTGTCTCTGACTAATTCTGTTACTATGTTGGTATCTGTGTCTGTGTCTCTGACTACGTCTGTTACTATGTGGGTATCTGTGTCTCTGACTAATTCTGTTACTATGTTGGTATCTGTGTCTGTGTCTCTGACTAAGTCTGTTACTATGTGGGTATCTGTGTCTGTGTCTCTGACTAAGTCTGTTACTATGTGGGTATCTGTGTCTCTGACTAATTCTGTTACTATGTTGGTATCTGTGTCTGTGTCTCTGACTACGTCTGTTACTATGTTGGTATCTGTGTCTGTGTCTCTGACTAAGTCTGTTACTATGTGGGTATCTGTGTCTCTGACTAATTCTGTTACTATGTTGGTATCTGTATCTGTGTCTCTGACTAATTCTGTTACTATGTGGGTATCTGTGTCTCTGACTAATTCTGTTACTATGTTGGTATCTGTGTCTGTGTCTCTGACTAAGTCTGTTACTATGTTGGTATCTGTGTCTGTGTCTCTGACTAAGTCTGTTACTATGTGGGTATCTGTGTCTCTGACTAATTCTGTTACTATGTTGGTATCTGTGTCTGTGTCTCTGACTACGTCTGTTACTATGTTGGTATCTGTGTCTGTGTCTCTGACTAAGTCTGTTACTATGTGGGTATCTGTGTCTCTGACTACGTCTGTTACTATGTGGGTATCTGTGTCTGTGTCTCTGACTAAGTCTGTTACTATGTGGGTATCTGTGTCTGTGTCTCTGACTACGTCTGTTACTATGTTGGTATCTGTGTCTGTGTCTCTGACTAAGTCTGTTACTATGTGGGTATCTGTGTCTCTGACTACGTCTGTTACTATGTGGGTATCTGTGTCTCTGACTAAATCTGTTACTATGTTGGTATCTGTGTCTGTGTCTCTGACTAAGTCTGTTACTATGTTGGTATCTGTGTCTCTGACTAAATCTGTTACTATGTGGGTATCTGTGTCTGTGTCTCTGACTACGTCTGTTACTATGTGGGTATCTGTGTCTCTGACTAAGTCTGTTACTATGTTGGTATCTGTGTCTGTGTCTCTGACTACGTCTGTTACTATGTTGGTATCTGTGTCTGTGTCTCTGACTACGTCTGTTACTATGTTGGTATCTGTGTCTCTGACTAAATCTGTTACTATGTGGGTATCTGTGTCTGTGTCTCTGACTAAATCTGTTACTATGTTGGTATCTGTGTCTGTGTCTCTGACTAAGTCTGTTACTATGTGGGTATCTGTGTCTGTGTCTCTGACTAAATCTGTTACTATGTGGGTATCTGTGTCTCTGACTAAATCTGTTACTATGTTGGTATCTGTGTCTGTGTCTCTGACTACGTCTGTTACTATGTTGGTATCTGTGTCTCTGACTAAATCTGTTACTATGTTGGTATCTGTGTCTGTGTCTGTGACTAAGTCTGTTACTATGTTGGTATCTGTGTCTGTGTCTCTGACTAAATCTGTTACTATGTTGGTATCTGTGTCTGTGTCTGTGACTAAGTCTGTTACTATGTGGGTATCTGTGTCTCTGACTACGTCTGTTACTATGTTGGTATCTGTGTCTGTGTCTCTGACTACGTCTGTTACTATGTGGGTATCTGTGTCTCTGACTAAGTCTGTTACTATGTGGGTATCTGTGTCTCTGACTAAGTCTGTTACTATGTTGGTATCTGTGTCTGTGTCTCTGACTACGTCTGTTACTATGTTGGTATCTGTGTCTCTGACTAAGTCTGTTACTATGTGGGTATCTGTGTCTCTGACTACGTCTGTTACTATGTTGGTATCTGTGTCTCTGACTACGTCTGTTACTATGTTGGTATCTGTGTCTCTGACTAAGTCTGTTACTATGTTGGTATCTGTGTCTCTGACTAAGTCTGTTACTATGTGGGTATCTGTGTCTCTGACTACGTCTGTTACTATGTGGGTATCTGTGTCTCTGACTAAGTCTGTTACTATGTTGGTATCTGTGTCTGTGTCTCTGACTACGTCTGTTACTATGTTGGTATCTGTGTCTCTGACTAAGTCTGTTACTATGTGGGTATCTGTGTCTCTGACTACGTCTGTTACTATGTTGGTATCTGTGTCTCTGACTACGTCTGTTACTATGTTGGTATCTGTGTCTCTGACTAAGTCTGTTACTATGTGGGTATCTGTGTCTCTGACTACGTCTGTTACTATGTGGGTATCTGTGTCTCTGACTAAGTCTGTTACTATGTTGGTATCTGTGTCTGTGTCTCTGACTACGTCTGTTACTATGTTGGTATCTGTGTCTCTGACTAAGTCTGTTACTATGTTGGTATCTGTGTCTCTGACTAAGTCTGTTACTATGTGGGTATCTGTGTCTCTGACTACGTCTGTTACTATGTGGGTATCTGTGTCTCTGACTAAGTCTGTTACTATGTGGGTATCTGTGTCTCTGACTACGTCTGTTACTATGTGGGTATCTGTGTCTCTGACTAAATCTGTTACTATGTGGGTATCTGTGTCTCTGACTAAGTCTGTTACTATGTGGGTATAGTCTGTTACATGTATGTGTTTTCCACAAAGTAATGTGAATGGGGGAAAAGTTTATGTTTTTTTTGTTTTTCTGTCTCGCCTGGTCACTTAGCTATTGCTTTTGCTGATCAAGTTGCATGAAAGGAAAGTGGTCCATTATAGCTGACATGAGGACATCAGCAGTCATTCAGCTGTAAAATCCTATGAAATGTGTCTAGTCTAGTGAGCAGCAGCATTCATCAGCTTAGCTGTTTGTTTGGTGGAAATAGTTAATGATTGAGGAAGCAGTTCTTGCCTGACACTGTCAGTTGTCTGAGGAGGAGGAGAGACAATCTCAGGCATGAAGGTCATTTGCTCAGGGTTGAACATGGAAATAATGAGTGGGTGGGCCAGACAGCCATTACCCATAACCCCCTGGCCCTCCTGAGGATCATGACACGTCCCCAGCCAATCCCGTCGTATGGACAGCTCCACCCTCACCTCTAAATATTTCATGCAGGCCGCATGGAGTTCACACACGTGTACACACACCCATGCATGCACATACAGTACCAGTCAAAAGTTTGGACACCTACTCATTCAGGCGTTTTTCTTTATTTTTACTATTTTCTACATTGTAGAAAAATAGTGAAGGCATCATAACTATGAAATAACACATGGAATCGTGTAGTAAACAAAAAGTGTTAAACAAATCAAAAATGTATTTTAGATTCTTCAAAGTTGCCACCCATTATGACAGATTTGCACACTCTTGGCATTCTCTCAACCAGCTTCACCTGGAATGCTTTTCCAACAGTCTTGAAGGAGTTCCCACATATGCTGAGCACTTGTTGGCTGCTTTTCCTTCACTCTGCGGTCCAACTCATCCCCAACCATCTCAATTGGGTTGAGGTCAGGTGATTGTGGAGGCCAGATCATCTGATACAGCACTCCATCACTCTCCTTCTTGGTCAAATTGCCCATACACAGCCTGGAGGTGTGTTGGGTCATTGTCCTGTAGAAAAACAAATTATAGTCCCACTAAGAGTAAACCACATAGGATGGTGTATTGCTGCAGAATCTGTGGTAGCCATGCTGGTTAAGTGTGCCTTGAATTCTAAATAAATCACTGACAGTGTCACCAGCAAAGCACCCCCACTCCATCACACCTCCACCTCCATGCTTCACGATGGGAACCACACATGTAGAGATCATCCGTTCACCTACTTTGCATCTCACATAGACACAGGTGTTGGAACCAAAAATGGAACAGATTTCTACCGGTCTAATGTCCATTGCTGGTGTTTCTTGGCCCAAACAAGTCTCTTCTTATTATTGGCGTCCTTAAGTAGTGGTTTCTTTGCAGCAATTTGACCTTGAATTCCTGATTCACACAGTCTCCTATGAACAGTTGATGTTGAGATGTGTCTGTTACTTGAACTCAGCAATTTCTGAGGCTGGTAACTCTAATGAACTTATCCTCTGCAGCAGAGGTAACTCTGGGTCTTCATTTCCTGTGGCGGTCCTCATGAGAGCCAGTTTCATCATAGCACTTGATGGTTTTTGCGACTGCACTTGACATTTTCCAGATTGACTGACCTTCATGTCTTAAAGTAATGATGTGCTGTCGTTTCTCTTTGCTTATTTAAGCTGTTCTTGCCAAATAGGGTTATCTTCTGTATACCACCCCTACCTTGTCACAACACAAATGATTGGCTCAAACGCATTAAGAAGGATGGAAATTCCACAAATTCACTTTTAACAAGGCACACCTGTTAATTGAAATGGATTCCAGGTGACTACCTCATGAAGCTGGTTGAGAGAATGCCAAGAGTGTGCAAAGCTGCTTTGAAGAATCTCAAATATAAAATATATTTTGATTTGTTTACCACTTTTTTTTTTGTCACTACATAATTCTATATGTGTTATTTCATAGTTTTGATGTCTTCACTATTATTCTACAATGTAGTAAATGGTGAAAATAAAGAAAAACCCTGGAATCAGTAGGTGTGTCCAAAGTTTTGACTGGTACCATACATTTGTATTATTCACACAGAAAACATGTGTACATACTGTGTTTACACAGCACATACTCTGCATAGATACATAAGGGAAAGGGTGCTGTGGTTTTGGTGGTGTGTTTTCTGAGGAGGTAATGGGGAGTGCAGAGCAGAGAGTCCGTAGAGTGTGGGGTGCGGGGAGAAGCAAGGACATGTACAGTTCAGTGCCTGCCTCTCTGCCTGCCTGCCTCTCTGCCTGCCTGCCTCTCTGCTTGCCTGCCTCTCTGCTTGCCTGCCTCTCTGCCTGCCTGCCTCTGCCTGCCTGCCTGCCTGCCTCTCTGCCTGCCTGCCTCTCTGCCTGCCTGCCTCTCTGCCTGCCTGCCTCTCTGCCTGCCTGCCTCTCTGCCTGCCTGCCTCTCTGCCTGCCTGCCTCTCTGCCTGCCTGCCTGCCTTAGGGCTGTGACGGTCATGGAACTTTATTTCACGGTAATTGGCCAGCCAAATGACCGTGGTGACCTCAATAACCGTTTATATACGAAATTGTGCACACTGATTGTATTTGATGCCATAGAAATAGAATAAATAGAGTGGGCGTCCCCTTTCAAGTCAATGATGGTGTAATGGGTGGACTGGCAGCTAGTGAATGATATGCTAAAATATGTGTTGTGATTTGTTGATTCAACTCAACTGACATTACAAAAAATGCCATGTAAAAAATATATTTTTTAAACGATTATGATAGTTATTGTTTTCATGACGCTCTTCATCCATAACAGTCGGTTACACGGTTATACGGTAGTTGAGCCAGCCCTAAGCTGCCTCTGCCTGCTTCTCTGCCTGACTGCCTGTCTCATCAGATCTGTGTCATCACTGGCGGCTGTGTTAAATGCATCTCCAACCACTAGACTCATGCAGACCTAAATCAGCCCTGGTGGCTAGGAGACAAACATCACTTTGATCTAAAATCCCTTCTCTGTCTTTTCTTCTCTCCTTCTATCCCTCTCTCTGTCTCTACCTATATCCCTCTCTCTGTCTCTACCTATATCCCTCTGTCTCTACCTCTATCCCTCTCTGTCTCTACCTCTATCCCTCTCTCTCTCTCCTTCTATCCCTCTCTCTCTCCCTCTCTCTGTCTCTCCTTCTCTCTCTCTCCCTCTATCCCTCTCTCTCTCTCTCTCTGGCTCTCCTTCTATCCCTCTCTCTGTCTCTACCTATATCCCTCTATCCCTCTCTCTGTCTCTACCTCTATCCCTCTCTCTCTCTCCTTCTATCCCTCTCTCTCTCCCTCTCTCTGTCTCTCCTTCTCTCTCTCTCCCTCTATCCCTCTCTGTCTCTCTCTGGCTCTCCTTCTATCCCTCTCTCTGTCTCTACCTATATCCCTCTATCCCTCTCTCTGTCTCTACCTCTATCCCTCTCTGTCTCTCCCTCTATCTCTCTCTGTCTCTACCTCTAACCGTCTCTCCTTCTCTCCTTCTCTCTCTCTCCTTCTATCCCTCTCTGTCTCTCCCTTTATCCCTCTCTCTCTCCCTCTATGCCTCTCTGTCTCTCCTTCTATCTCTCTCTCTGTCTCTACCTCTATCCCTCTCTCTGTCTCTACCTCTAACCGTCTCTCCTTCTATCCCTATCTCTGTCTCTCCTTCTATCCCTCTCTCTCTCTACCTCTATCCCTCTCTGTCTCTACCTCTATCCCTCTCTGTCTCTACCTCTATCCCTCTCTCTCTCTACCTCTATCCCTCTCTCTGTCTCTACCTCTATCCCTCTCTCTCTCTACCTCTATCCCTCTCTCTGTCTCTACCTCTATCCCTCTCTCTGTCTCTCCTTCTATCCCTCTCTCTGTCTCTCCTTCTATCCCTCTCTCTGTCTCTCCTTCTATCCCTGTCTCTCTCCCTCTATCCCTCTCTCTGTCCCTTTATCCCCCTCTCTCTCCCTCTATCCCTCTCTCTGTCTCTCCCTCTATCCCTCTCTCTCTCCTTCTATCCCTCTCTCTGTCTCTCCCTCTATCCCTCTCTCTCTCCTTCTATCCCTCTCTCTGTCTCTACCTCTATCCCTCTCTGTCTCTCCTTCTATCCCTCTCTCTCTCCCTCCTTCTATCCCTCTCTCTCTCCCTCAATCCCTCTCTCTGTCTCTCTCTCTCTCTCTACCTCTATACCTCTCTCTACCTCTATCTCTCCCCTCTCTCTCTACCTCTATCCCTCTCTCTACCTCTATCTCTCCCTCTCTCTCTCTACCTCTATCCCTCTCTCTCTCTCTACCTCTATACCTCTCTCTCTCTCTCTCTCTACTTCTATACCTCTCTCTACCTCTCTCTCTACCTCTCTCTCTCTCTCTACCTCTATCCCTCTCTCTACCTCTGCCCTCTCCCTCTTCCACCTCACGTTATTGGTTTCTATTTGAAAAGGATGTATATAGCAACGGCTCTATATTGGCCTGGTATATTCATGTTTTAGAGTGAGATTATATACTGAACAGCTTTCATAAAATTCAGCCCTCAAGTATATTGTATTTGATCATCTTGGGACAGTATCTCTGCTAGATCAAAGGGCTTTGTATTCCTTCCAAGCCAGGCAGTTTTTGTCATTTATTTTCCTTCATAGAGAATGTTGTAATAACTGAAAATGCTAAATATATAGAAGTATAAAAAGATAGAATATTTACTGAACAATTGTTTTCAGTGAGGTTTTAATGTCCCATATCCCTCCTTCCCCTGGTGGCGGTGGGCCTCCCTGTGCTTACAGACAAACATCCTGAAGTCATGGAAACCTTTCTGAATGTATAGCTTAGAATATGGAGCTGTTTTTCCTGGCTCCAGACCTTTGTTTCTAAAATATGGCGTTCTGGTCTCTCTCTCGTTCTCTGTTCTGTTTTTGCTGTATTAGATGAACATTCCCTGTGATGAGTAATAACATGTGTTTGGCACCATCCTGCTTGGCCAAGGCCTGAGGTGTGGTGCGTTACGTCAGTCATTGGAGTGGGAAGGGGCATTCGAGGCACTTTATCATAGCCAGTGTTAGTGGAGCTGGAGACCAAAGCTACGCTACATCCTCTCTATTCTCACATTTGGGAGTCTGTTTTAAAGATTGAACGTTTCATATCCCTCCTGGTATAACACAATAATGTTGATGTGTTGTTATTATATGATCTCAGTGAGTCACTAAACATGTCGGCGACATGCTGCTTGTTAAATGTATTTGCCTATTTGTGTACGAACCACCCTGGTTTGGGTCTAAATTACCATGAAATGTAGGCGGCGTGCATTGCTGCTCATACCAGGAAATGAATGCCGTGCTCCAGTGTGGCGTGTTGACCTCGCTGTGCCTCTGTTTTGACAGCTCAATCTCATCTTCCTGTTGGTGACCATGTACAAGATGGTGAAGCACTCCACTTCTATGAAACCCGACTCGACCCGGCTGGGCGGTATCAGGTGAGAGGGGGTTCTGAGGTCACTCTGGAGATGATGTGAAGGCTGATACTACTGGTTTTGTGTCAGCTCAGTTTTAAGTGAGAAACCAATGTGTTGCTGTCCTGTTCCCAGCCATGGTGTTGTGTGATATTGAATGGTTTATTTGGTGTATTTGACCTTAGAATTACATCTCAATAACCCATAACTGGAGTGGACAAATCTTTTCCTTTCAGATTTGATTTCTTTCCTCAGGTGTTATTTTCTGGGGGGCTTCGTGTTTATGAGGGCAGTGTTTGCACTATGCGGAGGTTACATTGCCTCTTTCATTTCTTCATAACTGCATCCCTGAACTCTTGTATCAGTTGCTCCTGTGGTCGTTTACAGGTTCCACTGGAACACTGGCTTAAACATGAATGGCTCGCATGGCTCTTAGATGAATGTGCGGGGTGGAGGAACTGGAGTTGGACCCACGTCTTTATTCAAACAGCCTGTCGTTCCAGGGAATTGGATAAAAGAAGAGTCTAAGAGTCTAAAAGCAGAGAAATCGTTGAATTGACCTCTATCAAGCTGTCCTGGTTAAGAATGTAGTTTAAAGAGGGTCTACTTTCAAAGATAGTAGGCTCATTCAAACAAATCATTCAAAGGATGCAAAACTCATTAAACTGTCATTAATTGGAGTCTAATCGACCAATTATTTACTCCTGCAAAGTTAAATTTGTAACTTTCCACAAGACTTTGAAATAATAAGTCAATTGAGGATTGAAAAGCATAAAGAGCCAGAATACCCACACCCAAAATACCATCAAATAATGAACAATGTACACACTGACACAAAAGCGCAACTAATCTGTAGCATCTCTCGCTATTTCGGGTTTGTATTGTCTTTTGTCTCTCTGAAAGTCAAAAGACGTGGTGTCTGGTTTTCACTAGTCTCCTTTTCTCTCTTTTTCTCTCTTCCGTGGAGGCTCAGTCCTTTTCTGCTGTGTATCGATGGCTCCCGTTGCCAGCCGTTGCCATTGGAACTTACCGTTGGCTATCTGATTCTCTTTGGGCTTTCCTGGAACCTCATGTGAGAAACATGCTGTGTTTGCGGTTTCTGTTTAGCCAACCAACCCTGAGAAGAAACAGGGAAACATAGTTTGACTGTGTCAGAGGACCTCAATTCATTCCAAATCTACGTATCAGCATTTATGGGTGGTACTCTATGTACACTGAACCTAAATATAAACGCAACATGTAAAGTGTTGGTTTCATGAGCTGAAATAAAAGATCCCCGAATTGTTCCTTATGCACAAAAAGCTTATTTCTCTAAAATGTTTGTGCACAATTTTTTTACATCCCTGTTAGTGAGCATTTCTCCTTTGCCAAGATAATCCATCCACCTGACAGGTGTGGCATATCAATAAGCTGATGAAACATTCATCATTACACAGGTGCACCTTGTGCTGGGGGCAATAAAAGCCAACTCGAAAATGTGACGTTTTGTCACACAACACAATAACACAGATGTCTCAAGTTTTGAGGGAGCGTGCAATTGGCATGCTGACTGCAGGAATATCCACCAGAGCTGTTGCCAGAGAATTTAATCTTAATTGCTCTACCAGAAGCCGCCCCCAACATTGTTTTAGAGAATTGGCAGTACATCCAACCGACCTCACAACCGCAGACCATGTGTATAGCGACGTGTGGGCGAGCGGTTTGCTGATGTCAATGCTGTGAACAGAGTGCCCCATGGTGGAGTTATGGTATGGGCAGGTATAAGCTACAGACAACGAACACAATTGTGTTTTATCGATGGCAATTTGAATGCACAGAGATACCGTGACAAGATCCTGAGGCCCATTGTCGTGCCATTCATCCACCGCCATCACCACATGTTTCAGCATGATAATGCAGATAATTCACGTCCCCATGTCACAAGGATCTGTACACCTTTCCTGGAAGCTGAAAATGTCCCAGTTCTTCCATGGTCTGCATACTCAGCAGACATGTCACATATTGAGCATGTTTGGGATGCTCTGGATCGACGTGTTCCAGGTCCCACCAATATCCAGAAACTTCCCACAGCGATTGAAGAGGAGTGGGACAACATTCCACAGGCCAAAATCAACAACCTGAAGAACTCTATGCGAAGGAGATGTGTCGCGCCGCATGAAGCAAATAGTGGTCGGTTTTCTGATCCACGCCCCTACTTTAAAAAAAAAAAGTGACCAACAGATGCATATCTGTCTTCCCAGTCATGTGAAATCAATAGATTAGGACCTAATTTATTTATTTAAATTGACTGATTTCCTTATGTGAACTGTAACTCAGTAAAATGTTTGAAATTGTTGCATATTGCGTTTATATTTTTGTTCAGTGTATAGACATGTCCAGAAGGAGGAGTACTAACACGGCCCCCTTCTCTCCCCACAGAACAAATCCTTAGGAACCGAACAGAGAGCAACTTCAAATGAATGAAAGATGAAATCAAGGCAGCCGCTTCAGTTATTATTAATGATTGTGATCAATATTGTTTGTGTGTTTCAGATCCTGGGTGCTCGGAGCATTCACCCTGCTCTTTCTCCTGGGCCTGACCTGGTCCTTTGGTCTGTTCTTCCTCAACGAGTCCTCCGTTGTCATGGCGTACCTCTTCACCATCTTCAACACTCTGCAAGGGATGTTCATCTTTATCTTTCACTGCCTCCTCCAGAAAAAGGTTTTAATGCCAATGGCCTATATAAAGATAATGCTGCAGACTCTAACAAGCACTGCATTTTGTACGTCAATGTTTGAATACAAGACAAGCTTTCCTCACCAGAAGTGGGAAATAACCTTTCTAATGACCAGTTTCCCAAAGAAATAAGATTACTGTATGTATCTATGTGTACTTAAGTCCAAGGCAAAATATATGCTTCTCATTTCAATGTCTGCTGTCTCTTGACATTTAAGACTATCTCTGATATTAGCTCTGCTTCTATGTCATATTTTCCCCCCTGGAAACCCCCCTCTGTATGGGATTTGAATGTGTCATCATGGCGGACGTGATAGGCCTATCTCCAGAGACACGCCATTTGAACTGCTGCTGTCGGCTTGGTGGCATTTGATAAAGATATGGATTTTGTGGCTTTGTTGGAAAGCTTTCCTCTCTATATCGCTCTCTGGAGTCGACTGTCACTGTTGTGGTGTCTCTGAGCTCACTGTGTCTCTGTCGCTCTGCCCTGATCCTGTGCCCGCTGCAGGTCCGTAAAGAGTACAGCAAATGCTTCCGCCAGTCCCAGTGCTGCGGAGGTCTGCCTTCTGAAGGGTCCCACAGCTCGGCCAAGACGGCCACGTCTCGATCCACCGCACGCTACTCCTCCGCCACACAGGTACAGTACATACTAGGTACGGTACAGCAGCGGGAAGTTGGATTACAAATACTCTTTTTTTCTATCCTTTCTTTCTATGGAGGTGGAAACGAGGCTTCTTCTTCTAGTCTTTCTCCTGTTGCATGCTAGCACGCCAAGGACCAGCATGAACACTTGAATATACCTCCTCTCAACCCTTTCTTTTTTTTTATTGAGAGCAGTACTCTAGTACACTTCAGTAACTGTATTTGCCCAGAGAGAAATTGTTTTGCGGCATAGGAGGGAAAGGCCAGTCGTGGTCTTTCTCTCCTGTTGCATGCTAACACATAGAGGGAAGAGTCTGTATTGAGTTAAAGGTGGTCGTTCTGATCCTCTTGTGTGAAGTTGCCTTCTCTCTTTCCACTGAGGGTGAAAGGGAGAGCCCACGCCTTGTTCTCCTGCTGCATGCTAGAATACAGAGGGAACAGGGAAGGATACCAGCGTTGAAGATTGAAGTTGCGTCTGAAATGGCACCCTATTCCCTATTTTGTGTACTACTTTTGACAAGAGTCCTATGGGCCCTGGTCAAAAGTAGTGCACCATATAGGGAATAGGGTGTCATTTCGCATGCATTCATTTTGTTTTGGAGGTTGTTCTTGTAATCCATTGTGTTTGCTTGCTGCCTTCACAGAGCATTTTTCCTGTGGTCTTGTTCTGTTGCATGATAGCATGTAAAGGGAAGTGACATCAGTGTTTAAGGTTATTCTAATATGTGTGTTGTTGTTTACCCCCTAAAAGAGTCGTATCAGGAGGATGTGGAACGACACAGTGAGGAAGCAGTCCGAATCCTCCTTCATCTCCGGAGACATCAACAGCACCTCCACCCTGAACCACCAGGGTAAGACTGGCCCCTCTGTCTCTATCTACACATGTTATGTTCTCTCCGTTATGGGCCCTTGAATAGACAACAAGTGCCTGAATAAATATGGCAGATGCAGAATTTATTTTTATGTATTTAACCTTTTATTTAACAAGTCAATGATGATGCTGTTCATTCAAGGAGGCAGCTTTGTGGTAAAATGATAAATGTTTACTCAATATTGCTAGTGTCTGTCCTTATTACAAAAAAACATAAACAACAAATAAAATACAGGTTATTCAGCAGCAAGTAAACAAATACACGCTAAACAAATGTTTTATGACGACTCAAAGTTCACGTCAATGTGTCTTTTGGTGGTCGATCTGCACAGCTGCTACTTGTTGGATGAGAGAAGTGTTACATTGCTACTTAGTCTGGCTTCAAGTGGCAGTGATGAGAAGCTGGTGTTGTGTGTTCAACTCTGGGCGACCCTGACTGACTGGCTACAGGGGCTCTGCTGGCTGTGCACTGACTCATCCTGGTCTCCTGATGATTTTCAGCCATGAGACAGAGAGAGACTGCGAAAGAGAGAGAGAGCGAGCGAGAGAGAGACAGGGAGAGAGAGAGACAGGGAGAGAGAGAGACAGGGAGAGAGAGAGACAGGGAGAGAGAGAGAGAGAGAGAGAGAGAGAGAGAGAGAGACAGGGAAAGAGAGCGAGAGAGACAGGGAAAGAGAGAGAGAGCGAGAGAGACAGGGAAAGAGAGAGAGAGCGAGAGAGACAGGGAAAGAGAGAGAGAGCGAGAGAGACAGGGAGAGAGACAGGGAGAGAGAGAGAGCGAGAGAGAGAGAGCGAGAGAGACAGGGAGAGAGAGAGAGAGAGAGAGCGAGAGAGACAGGGAGAGAGAGAGAGAGCGAGAGAGACGGAGAGAGAGAGCGAGAGAGACAGGGAGAGAGCGAGCGAGAGAGACAGGGAGAGAGCGAGCGAGAGAGACAGGGAGAGAGCGAGCGAGAGAGACAGGGAGAGAGCGAGCGAGAGAGACAGGGAGAGAGCGAGCGAGAGAGACAGGGAGAGAGACAGGGAGAGAGCGAGGGAGAGAGCGAGCGAGAGAGCGAGCGAGAGAGACAGGGAGAGAGCGAGCGAGAGAGACAGGGAGAGAGCGCGCGAGAGAGACAGGGAGAGATCGCGCGAGAGAGACAGGGAGAGAGCGCGCGAGAGAGACAGGGAGAGAGCGCGCGAGAGAGACAGGGAGAGAGCGCGAGAGAGACAGGGAGAGAGCGCGAGAGAGACAGGGAGAGAGCGAGAGAGAGAGAGAGAGAGAGAGAGAGAGCGCGAGAGAGAGAGGGAGAAAGAGAGAGAGGGGCGCGAGAGAGACAGGGAGAGAGAGAGAGAGAGCGAGAGAGACAGGGAGAGAGAGAGCGAGAGAGACAGGGAGAGAGAGCGAGAGAGACAGGGAGAGAGAGAGCGAGAGAGACAGGGAGAGAGAGAGCGAGAGAGACAGGGAGAGAGAGAGCGAGAGAGACAGGGAGAGAGCGAGCGAGAGAGACAGGGAGAGAGCGAGCGAGAGAGACAGGGAGAGAGCGAGCGAGAGAGACAGGGAGAGAGCGAGCGAGAGAGACAGGGAGAGAGCGAGCGAGAGAGACAGGGAGAGAGCGAGCGAGAGAGACAGGGAGAGAGCGAGCGAGAGAGACAGGGAGAGAGCGAGCGAGAGAGACAGGGAGAGAGCGAGCGAGAGAGACAGGGAGAGAGCGAGCGAGAGAGACAGGGAGAGAGCGAGCGAGAGAGACAGGGAGAGAGCGAGCGAGAGAGACAGGGAGAGAGCGAGCGAGAGAGACAGGGAGAGAGCGCGCGAGAGAGACAGGGAGAGAGCGCGCGAGAGAGACAGGGAGAGAGCGCGCGAGAGAGACAGGGAGAGAGCGAGCGAGAGAGACAGGGAGAGAGCGCGCGAGAGAGACAGGGAGAGAGCGCGCGAGAGAGACAGGGAGAGAGCGCGCGAGAGAGACAGGGAGAGAGACAGGCAGGGAGAGAGACAGGCAGGGAGAGAGACAGGCAGGGAGAGAGACAGGCAGGGAGAGAGACAGGCAGGGAGAGAGACAGGGAGAGAGAGCTGGGAGAGAGAGCGCGTGTGAGAGGGAGAGAGAGAGAGAGAGAAAGAGAGCAGGCGAGAGAGCGCGAGAGAAAGAGAGCAGGCGAGAGAGCGCGAGAGAAAGAGAGCAGGCGAGAGAGCGCGAGAGAAAGAGAGCAGGCGAGAGAGCGCGAGAGAAAGAGAGCAGGCGAGAGAGCGCGAGAGAAAGAGAGCAGGCGAGAGAGCGCGAGAGAAAGAGAGCAGGCGAGAGAGCGCGAGAAAGAGAGCAGGTGAGAGAGAAAGAGTGCAGGCGAGAGAGCGTGAGAGCAGGTGAGAGAGAGAGAGAGCGAGACAGACAGACAGACTTGGGAGAGAAAGACAAACAGACAGAGGGGGGAGATGGAGAGAGACTGACAGAGAGAATAAGAAAGAGGAGAGGTAGAGGGGAAAGAGAGACAGAGGACAGAGGAAGAGAGTGAGGGCGAGGTCACAGAGAGGCTTAACATGATACAGCTCAGACTTCCACTGTAAAATAGATTTTAACTTCTGTCCCCCTTATCAGTGCCAGCATTAAGCTCCCTTAATCACCACTGATAAGAAATGAGATATTGTTTTCAATGACTGGACATTGCTATTATACATTATACTTATAGGTAGATGCATTATGGACACTTCCATTATGTGGGAGCCCAGTGATGTCAATAGATACCGGTGTGTAGTCCCCACATTATCAGTTTGATTGTATAGTCTATACAGTCCACTGACTCTAGACTGTAAAGTGGCATGTTTTATATGACTACTGTAATCATACCGGAAGAGATGGAGACCTGCACACTGTAAAATAAAATACAAAGTTTAAAAAATAAGGAATAATCTAAAACTGAGGCTTGAATGCAAAATAAATATGTTTATAAAAACATCATGGTGCCCAGAAAACCATCTATTCCAGTATACTTCTTTTGATTCCTAGGCACCTGGAACAGACACTATTCAGTTGTAAAGATCTTCAAAGAGTGCAGATGGCCTCTTATCATTACTGAAATCATACGGAATATTTTGACTCCCACTTTAAAATGTAGTCCCTACAGTAGTATTTACTTCTTAGTCAAGTATTTGTTTAACAGAGAAAGTACTTGCCAATGTTTTTGGTACGTGTTTGCTTGGTACTTTCTGGTGGTACGGAATGTGGCTTTGTTTATAGCGACTCACTTGTTGCGGACAATATTGCTTGCTGTTCTGTGAAATTAAATCTGGAGAATATGATGTGTAGACATGATTTAAACATCAACTACCCAGCCTGTTGCATTTACTGAAGAAGCACACTGCTGCAAACCCTATACTGGTGGTACTTTTTACTCTGACCTCTTTCTCTTCATCTCCTCTTCCCTTATTTACTCTCCTGCCTTGTCTTTTAAATATAATCAGATACTAGTGTTTCTCCTCCCTCACTCACATCCTCTCTCCCGCTTTCACTCTGTCTCCCTCTCTCACTCACTGTCTGTCTCCCTCTCTCACTCACTGTCTCCCTCCCTCTCTCACTCACTGTCTGTCTCCCTCCCTCTCTCACTCACTGTCTGTCTCCCTCCCTCTCTCACTCACTGTCTCCCTCCCTTTCTCACTCACTGTCTCCCTCCCTCTCTCACTCACTGTCTCCCTCCCTCTCTCACTCACTGTCTCCCTCCCTCTCTCACTCACTGTCTCCCTCCCTCTCTCACTCACTGTCTCCCTCCCTCTCTCACTCACTGTCTCCCTCTCTCACTCTCTCACTCACTGTCTCCCTGTCTCACTCACTGTCTCCCTCCCTCTCTCACTCTGTCTCCCTCACTGTCTCCCTCCCTCCCTCTCTCACTCTGTCTCCCTCCCTCTCTCACTCACTGTCTCCCTCCCTCTCTCACTCAGTGTCTCCCTCCCTCTCTCACTGTCTCCCTCCCTCTCTCACTCACTGTCTCCCTCCCTCTCTCACTCACTGTCTCCCTCTCTCACTGTCTCACTCACTGTCTCCCTCTCTCACTCACTATCTCCCTCCCTCTCTCACTGTCTCCCTCTCTCACTGTCTCCCTCTCTCACTGTCTCACTCACTGTCTCCCTCCCTCTCTCACTCACTGTCTCCCTCCCTCTCTCACTCACTGTCTCCCTCCCTCTCTCACTCACTGTCTCCCTCCCTCTCTCACTCACTGTCTCCCTCCCTCACTCTCTCACTCACTGTCTCCCTGTCTCACTCACTGTCTCCCTCCCTCTCTCACTCTGTCTCCCTCACTGTCTCCCTCCCTCCCTCCCTCTCTCACTCTGTCTCCCTCCCTCTCTCACTCACTGTCTCCCTCCCTCTCTCACTCACTGTCTCCCTCCCTCTCTCACTCACTGTCTCCCTCCCTCTCTCACTCACTGTCTCCCTCCCTCTCTCACTCACTGTCTCCCTCCCTCTCTCACTGTCTCCCTCCCTCTCTCACTCACTGTCTCCCTCCCTCTCTCACTCACTGTCTCCCTCTCTCACTGTCTCACTCACTGTCTCCCTCTCTCACTCACTGTCTCCCTCCCTCTCTCACTGTCTCCCTCTCTCACTGTCTCCCTCTCTCACTGTCTCACTCACTGTCTCCCTCCCTCTCTCACTCACTGTCTCCCTCCCTCTCTCACTTTGTCTCCCTCCCTCTCTCACTCACTGTCTCCCTCCCTCTCTCACTCACTGCCGTTCTTACAGGGTTGACTGACAACTACTTCTTAACATACCCTCTCTCCCCCTTTCTCCTCTCTTTCTCACTATCCTGCCTCGTCTTTCCTCCCTCCCTCACTCTTTCCTTCCTTCTTACAGGAATGACTGGCAACTACCTCCTAACTAACCCTCTGCTCCGAGCCCACGACCCTAACAACCCCTATAACAACCTGCTGGCTGAGACGGTGGTGTGCAACGCCCCCTCCCCTCCGGCATTTCACCCACCAGGTGCATGGTGACCTCTAACCTGTCTCCCTATGTTGATCTGTCTTTCTCTGTGTCTGAAATGGAACCATATTCCCTGTGTGGTGTGTTACCTTGATAAGTTTGACTCTAGTCAAAATGAGTGCACTATATAGGGAATTGGGTGCCTTGTGGACACACTTTGTTTTATTTTAGTGTGTGTTTGAAACTAATTGTAATAGCAGTTGTTTGTGGGGTTGTGGCCCCTACACAGCTGTGTTGAGAAGTCTTGCTGTCGATTGTAGGGTTGCCCTTCCTCTCCTCTCTCCTCTCATTACCACGGATCTTTATTTCATTGTTATCTAGTATACAAGCTGTGCTTTGTAACACCCAACCAGATGCGGTTGAGAAAGGTCAGTGCTATCTTATCAAGACTACTCCAACAGTCATTTATTGGAAATCAGATGCATTTATTCCGTTTATATATTATATCTTATTATTTACCATTCTCCTCCTACACCTGTTGATGCTACATTTATAGCAGGTTCAGTGGCATTATAAAAAAAGGATGTCTTGACTACAAACCCTGATCCCCGTTTGATTTGAATTTTGTCAGTGTCTGTGTAGCGTGAACCAGATACGCTCTCTATCAGACTAAAGGAGGAAGCCCAATAAAAAAACACAGGAGTACAAGACGCAGTGCAGGCAGAATTATACCCCTCAGATATGCAGAGGCATTTGATGATGAAAGAGGAGAGGGTGGAAGGAAAGGAGGCAGCACCAGGATGAATGTGTGGAGGGAGGGAAGAGAAGGATACAGGAGAACATACAGAAACTGTAGTCTCCAATTTCGCTCGCTTCACACTGAGAACACTTAAGGCAAATCGTCTGCCTTTTTCTCTGGAGGTTGGAAAGAGTTCGGAACCTACCATGAACAGACTGTCACAGAAATCAGACATTTCATGTTATCGCTGCTATTTCATTACAATCAATATACCAATGACCATAATCAAAACACCACAAATGTATCTAGAATCTACAAATAGCCCCACGCCACGTGCAAAGCAAACAATGCTTTTGAGACATTAAAATGCACAGTCATCATAGGTAATTACAGTATAAGATAACTTATTCTAGTTGAGCGGTGGTAATTAATTAACAGTGACAGAGTCTAATTAACAGGTTATTGTATGCGTCAGTGTGATCATCCCATGACCTGCCAAAGCACATCATCAGCCAGGCCTCTCTACAGGCCTGGCTGAATCGTGGAAATACATGAAAGACACAGCCAATCATAAGGGAGATGGTCCACATACCTGCATCCTCAAACACGACAGATACTATCATTAATGACTCACAGTTAAAGAAAATGAAAGCACTCAAACATTATTAATGACTAACAGTTGAAAGACATGAAACACTTAGGAATGGACCTCAATAGATGTTCACTGGTTTGGGTGTAACTTCCTAACAGACAGATGTCAAGTAGTGTTATACGTGGTGATGGGGGGGAATGTATACAGTTACATATCGGGAAATTATTTTTGACGATATGTTGCATCGTATCATTTTGACAATATTGCAGTATTATTTTTGTGCTACTTGGCTGTACCTGCAGCTGAACTGATCAGAACGTGTTGTTTTCTCATGTCTCTCTGGTCCCTCTGCAGCAGACATATGGGGAGGAATATGTTTGGAATATCGATTCGCAATGAAATCGCAGTCTGACATTGCAATACATATAGAATCGTGAGAATCGCAATAGATATCGTATCGGCACTAAGTATCGTGATAATATCGTATTGTGAAGTCCCTGGCAATTCCCAGGCCTGGGTATATAATGGTGAATCACCCAGCAATCGGTAAGCTGCTCTGACAGCTGACGCTTAAAGTTAGAAAGGGAGATGTAAGTCTCCAACTTCAGTGATTTTTGCAATTCGTTCCAGTCATTGGCAGCAGGGAACTGGAAGGAAAGGCGGCCAAAGTAGGTATTGGGGATGACCAGTGAAATATACCTGCTGGAGCTCGTGCTACGGGTGGGTGTTGCTATGGTGTCCACTGAGCTGAGATAAGGCGGCGCTTTACCTAGCAAAGACTTATAGATGACCTGGAGCCAGTGGATTTGGCGACGAATATGAAGCCAACGAGATCATACAGGTCGCAGTGGTGGGTAGTATATGGGGCTTTGGTGACAAAACGGATGGCACTGTGATAGACTGCATCCAATTAGTTGACTAGAGTGTTGGAGGCTATTTTGTAAATGACATCGCCAAAGTCAAGGATCGGCCGGATAGTCAGTTTTACGAGGGTATGTCTGGCAGCATGAGTGAAGGAGGCTTTGTTGCGAAATAGGAAGCCGATTCTAGATTTAATTTTGGATTGGAGATGTGGGTCTGGAAGGAGAGTTTACAGTCTAACCAGACACCCAGGTTTTTATAGTTGTCCACATATTCTAAGTCAGAACCGTCCAGAGTAGTGATGCTCAGCGCGCGGCAATCGGTTGAAGATCATGCATTTCGTTTTACTAGCATTTAAGAGCAGTTGGAGGCCACGGAAGGAGTGTTGTATGGCATTGAAGCTAGTTTGGAGGTTAGTTAACACAGTGTCCAAAGACGGGCCAGATGTATACAGAATGGTGTTCTCTGCATAGAGGTGGATCAGAGAATCACCAGCAGCAAGAGTGACATCATTGATATATACAGAGAAAAGAGTCGGCCCGAGAATTGAACCCTGTGGCACCCCCATAGAGACTGACAGAGGTCCGGACAACAGGCCCTCCGATTTGACACACTGAACTCTATCTGAGAAGTAGTTAGTGATCCAGGCGAGGCAGTCATTAGAGAAACCAAGGCTGTTGAGTCTGCCGATAAGAATGCGATGATTGACCGAGTCGAAAGCCTTGGCAAGGTCGATGAAGACGGCTGCACAGTACTCTCTTTTATCGATGGCTGTTATGATATTGTTTAGGACCTTGAGCGTGGCTGAGGTGCACCCGTGACCAGCTCGTAAACCGGAATGCATAGCGAAGAAGGTACGGTGGGATTCGAAATGGTCAGTGATCTGTTTGTTCACTTGACTTTCGAAGACATTAGAAAGTCAGGACAGGATGGATATAGGTCTGTAACAGTTTGGATCTAGAGTGTCTCCCCCTTTGAAGAGGGGGATGACCGCAGCAGGTTTCCAATCTTTATGAATCTCAGACGATATGAGAGGTTGAACAGACTAGTAATAGGGGTTGCAACAATGGCGGCAGATAATTTTAGGAAGAGAGGGTCCAGATTGTCTAGACCAGCTGATTAGTAGAGGTCCAGATTTTGCAGCTCTATCAGAACATCAGCTGTCTGGATTTGGGTGAAGGTTTTTCTGCTCTTTTGCACACCAGCATTTCTACCAGCATTTCTACTTGCACATCCTCATCTGCACATCTATCATGCCAGTGTTAATTGCTACATTGTAATTACTTCACCACTATGGCCTATTTATTGCCTTACCTCCTTACTTCATTTCCACACACTGTATACTGATTTTTATATTGTGTTATTGACTGTACGTTTGTTTATTCCATGTGTAACTCTGTGTTGTTGTTTGTGTCGCACTGCTTTGCTTTATCTTGGCCAGGTCGCAGTTGTAAATGAGAACTTGTTCTCAACTGGCTTACCTGGTTAAATAAAGGAGAAATAGAAAATAAATAAAAAAGTGTAAAGTATTGAAGAGGCTCAAGTTGAAAATGTTAGCTTATTCCTAATGTGTCCTGCTGTAGTCGTTATAGATGATCCTCCCCATCCTGAAGGATCAACATGGCTTCTATGAAGCGTATTAATACAAAGGTAATACAGTGCAGATGTTAATTTGCTGCAGTAACGGTAAAGAGAACGTCTTGGGCGAATCTCCGTTGGAATCTTTCCCAGAATGCAGATGTCTGGCTCTGGCGGTGTCCAGTTAAATTCTGTTCACATCACTTACCCCTCTCCCTGTAGAATATCTGTCTGCGTTAAAATGACTCTCCATGCTTAAACAAATGCAGATCCTGCCGTGGGGCTGTTTTCACGCCATTTCTGTCTTTTTTTTCCCGAACCCCTTTCTTTGCCCTCACACTCCTCCCCCACCCCTCCCTTCCTGTTCCCTCCTTTCACTCTTTAAAACAAATCTTTGATGTCTGTTTTTACACTCTTTCCTCCCTACTAAAGAGAGAAAGAGACGGTCCTTATCTCCACGGCAGTGTGTGTCACAGCCCAGCTCCAATTGTATTCCTCCATCTCACAGTCAGGTCTATTCAGACTCATTTAACTGAAATCTAAAACTTCAATCTCCCCCCTTTCGCGGAGCTTGAAGCGAGGCAGTCACTAACTGCCAAAATACGGCTCTTTTTTTCATCCTCTTCCCTTACTCATTTAGACTGATCCTCCTATTCCAAAGTCTTCTTCATCTTCCGCCGACATTCTTCTAGCCAATCTTTGAGCTTCACAAGAGGTTATCAATGTGATCTATTGTGTACAAAGTATTTCCTTCCCATCTGGGAGAAGTAGATAGATAGAAACCTGTTAAATCAAATCATCCCTCAATCACATTCTAAGCAGAAAGAGAGAGATAGTAATGATATGATAGTGTACTTGCCATTTTAGACTGTAAAGAGGCTGTGATTGCTTGCTGCTGAAACCCCTCCACCTGCCAAGTCCTGGATTCAGTTGTTCTCAGGATTGTTTCTCTAGAGCTTCCTCAAATGTTTCACATTATTTTCACATGAATCTGTAAATTCGAGTTAAATCGTTAACTTTTTAAGGGGACCCAAATCTGAGCGGGGCCGACTGAATCCAGGCCTCCTTCCTCTTTTGTCTTATTTCAGTGATTTTCTTGTTTTTTTATGCCGCAATAAAAAGCATATGTTTTACTTTTTTTTGTTGCATATCAGCAGTTCTTAGGCCAGATAGCCTGAGCAGACACACTTGATGTGAGTGGTGGCAAAGTGAGTCATTGCACCGTGCCTGTGTCGTGGTTGTGTGTGTGTGTGTGTGGGGGGGGCTGTGCTTGTGTGGCCCCAGTTGGTGAACAAGGTGGCCCTGCGTCTGTGTTTCCACATTACTCCTTCTTTTTTTTTTAAGGCTGGAATGAATGTTTTATTCATTGTCTCTTTTCTACCTCCACCTCCCCCACAGTATTTCTTTCTCTCATAACCTGTGCTATGATATGTTGATCTTGCTATGTTGTTGCTACCTGGCTAGCTACATTATCAGTGTGTTGTTGCTGGATGTGTAATGTTTCTTTTTTTTCCCTTTCTCATTTGTCGAATATTGTTCAGGATAACTTCAGTATTGGCTATGATAATGTCAGACATGATGATGCAAAATGGAAACAGACATGATAGATAATGATTTAAAATTTGAACCTCTTGAACTGTATATTATGTATAAATATGAAAATTTGAACATAAAAATCGAGTTAGCAACTATTGAAAACACTTAACAGTGAAGTGTCCTGAGCAGTATCAAACTGTATTGTATTGATTTGTAATTTAATATTGATTTATAAACCGTGCTTTGGTGATATCTAATCCAGGTGTCGTACCTCTCGTTGCAGGGCAGCACTCTCTGACCCACAGCAAGGACATCAGTGCCATGGACACCCTCCCCCTCAATGGAAACTTTAACAACTGCTATTCCCTGCGTGACCATGACGATGACTATGAGGACGTTGTGGGCGGGGGTGTGGTCGGGGGCGTGGTCTGCGGCCCAGGGGACCTGGGGGGCCTCAGCCTGGACGACGCTGCCTTTGAGAAGATGATCATCTCTGAGCTGGTTCACAACAACCTGAGGCCCCGCGGGCCCCCTAAGGGCCACAACCCCCACCGGGATAGCAGGGAGAGGGACAGGGACCGGGACCCTCCCCAGACCAGGGTGACTGGGGACAGGGATAGGGATGGTGGGGGTGGAAGCGGCAGCGAGGATGATGCCATAGTGAACGACCGTGCTGAGGCTTCGTCCCCCCAGAGAGGTAGTATAGTCGGGGTAATTGGAGGAGGTCACCCTACCCTGGAGTTGCTGCTGCACCCCCACCATAAAGAGGCGTTAGAGGCCCCCCTCCTACCCCAGAGGACTCACTCCCTGCTCTACAGCGCCCACAAGGCCCCCAGGAGGGCTGTGGAGGGGCCTGGGGGCCACGGCTCAAAGACAGTGGGGGCGATGGAGGACAGGGACTCCCAGTACACCAGCATGCCCAACCTGAGAGACTCCCCCTCGGCCTCACCCTACCCCCCCGATGAAGCCGACGACCTGTCCCCTTCCCCCAGGAGTGAGGAGGAGGACCTGTACCATAAGAGCATGCCTGAGCTGGTCGATGGGCCCCAGCCCCTGTCTTATTACCACATACACCGGGGCACCAGCGATGGGTGCATTGTGCCCCCCAGCGCTGAGGACTGTGAACCTGAGGGACAGGGCCCCCAGGATGGACAGATGCAGCTCATTACCAGCCTCTGAGCAGGTGGATGGAGGAAGGAGAGGAAGCACCTCTCTGGTGTTTTTGCACAGGTTTGAACATATGTATGTGTGTGTGGGCTTTGGTTGATGTCAAGACTATTGCCAGCCCTCACCGGTCCTCCTCCTGGTCCTCCTCTGCACTCCCAATGACCCGTCAGAGCAAGAAGTGAAATGTTTGTGGCTGGTAGGCAGGAGATGGATGGCTTATTCACACATACACTCGGTCACATACAAATGTCCTTTGGACAAGAACTGCTCCGCTCTGCTGTGGGACTACAGAGAAGGAAATGCACAGACTACTCAATGTGTCAGAGAGTAGTCTGTCTGGCGCCATCCCTGTCCAGCTTGCATTTGTATTATATGGAAGAAGAAGAAAAAAATATGGTTTCAAACTCCAGGTTTAGAACTTTAGGAACACTGGGGAAGTCTTTCTGGAGGGGTTTCCAGTATGAGGATCTGTTGAGTCATTCCACTCCAGAACCGAGAGTCATTTCACTCCACATTGAGGAATGTCAAATGAAGAACCACTAATTCAGACTCAGGCATTATATTTTCTCTATTGCACATTTAACTGTTGTCAGAGTAACAGCTAAATAAAATATATTTTGCTGTACCACAGTGTAAAAAAGAAAGAAAAGAATACAAATGTTGTGGCAACCAATTATACAACCTTTCAATGTTGAGGAGATTGTCCTCAAAACAGGTTGCTCAAACGGTGCAAATGTCTTTTTTCCTCTCACTTGACACGTTGTAGTATGTTTGAACATAAAATATATATACTTTTTTGAAAATCTCATAAGAAACAATACTCACATCTCCGCTTGTGAAGTGCTTTTTGCTTTCATGAATGAAGAGTTTTGGCAGTAATATTTGTTGTTAACACCATGCCATGCACAGATTTGGAGTGAATTGGATCCTTGTGTAATTTATTTTACTTGAAAGAAAATAAAAACATTTGTGTCAATGCGATATTTCAAGCATATTACGAGCATATTTCCGCCTTTGACATTAATTTATTAACTGAATTATTGAAAATTTGAAAAATAAAAATGTTTGGGTAGTGCGACTTTCAGCACAGTTTAGATTAAGTTCATTTATTTTGTAAGTGCCCATTGTCAGCTGATATAAAAATTCAACTCTTGTTTGATATCAAATAAATGTGAGATTTTTTTCTTGTTTGCAATGGCTCACTGTTACTTTTCTTTCATGTCCAGACATGGAGCAAGATGAGAGCTAAGCTTCTGTTTAGACCTGTAGTCATGGAAAGAAATGTCAACAGGAGAGTTATCTGATTGATCCTGCTCAATAACTTTCATTCAAATATTATTGCCTAGTAAGGTCTTCCAGCCCGTAGGTCTTGCTTCAAGCTGACCACCCAGCTGTTCTTAGTAGACAACGTACGTCTGCTCAGTTCTGCATTTAACTGTGACATACACTTCATTAGACCATGTGAGATGCCAATGCTCTGTCAGACGTTGGAGTGGGAGAGAGGAGTGGGGGCCATGGCCAAGGCAGGGCAGAGAGGAGCAGAGCTGCTAAGTCCACCATGGCTCCCTGCCGCGGTGTTTGAATGTCAGCCTCTCCGTTTACACAGAGCTATCCAGATCCAACAGGCCCCGGCCGGGAGACACTGAACCAGTCTGTTATATTATTTGGAAACTTGGCTTTGTGTTCACTTCAGTTGTAATGAAAATCAGATGAAACGCAAAGCTGATGACCAGGGTCCAGGACCATAAATACAGTACAAGCAGGCTCTCTTGGACTCGCAGTTCAGTTGGAAAGGAGTGGATCTTGTCTTGTCAGGATTTCTCAAAAAACAACCCCTAAAGTCTTGGGAGAGAAGGGAGGCCCATATTTTTCATTCATCATTATTTTTGCCTGAGCTACGAACACATATAGAGGATTCTGACACAAAATAGTCACCGTCACATCTTGGACCCTGTCGTGTTGTTACTGGTGTTAGAAAGGGGGATTTGATTGTGTGCCACTGATTTAGATGTTTACGATAAAGCTACCTCTTAAAGGGATACTTCAGGATTTTGGCAATGAAGCCCTTTATCTACTTCCCCAGAGTCAGATGAACTCGTGGATACCATTTTTATTTCTCTGCGTGCGGTTTGAAGTTGCTTACTAGCGCAATTGGTAACTACCGTTAGAGCAATGACACAAAGTCTATGGGTATCTGCTAACGTGCTAGCAGATACCCATAGATGTCCAGTCATTGTGCTAATGCTAGCTAGTTGGCTTGCAAAACTGCCTCTAACTTCCTTCATACTATATACAGAGACAGAAATGGTATCCATAAGTTCATCTGACTCTGGGGAAGTTGAAGGGCTTCATTGCCAAAATCCCGAAGTATCCCTTTTAAGAGGTAGCTTTATCATAAACTGTTAAATCAGTGGCACACAATCAAATCCCCCTTTCTAAAACCAGTAACAACATGACAGGGTCCAAGATGTGACTGTGTCTATTTTGTGTCAGAATCCTCTATATGTGTTCGTAGCTCAGGCAAAAATAATGATGAATGAAAAATATGTGCCTCCTTTCTCTCCCAAGACTTTAGGTAATTTTGTTGTTGCATGATGCATATATATTGGTTCATTATCGCTAAGTAATCTGTCTGTTATATTAGCTTTCTTGCCTTATCATCTTCAAGAGAAGTGCATTGTAATACCGTCCAATATACTGGTGATCATGTTCTTTCCCCATGATGAGTGGGAGGCGGGATAATACTATAATATACTCTGAGGAGGGGGAGGGGTTAGGGAGCAACTTCATTCCCTATTGGAACACAGTCACATGCCATTGATAAAAGAACACACACCCTCAATGTCACCATTCACCTTCCTAGCCATCAAGCTTTCCAACTGGGCATTACTTTGGGTTACACTATGATACAGCATATCAATGATGACCCTCTTCGTGTCCAAATGAAGGCACAATGAGCCGGAGTCCAAGCAGACATTCCAGTGTTTTCATGTGTTTCTGTTTGATGTTGCACCCACTAGTGATTTGGACATTATTTTGTGTCCACCTTCCAAATACATCAAACAAGATGTTTCATTGAAACTCAGATCACAGACCCTGTATTCCAAGATGTAGTGTGTTTGTCTGCATCTGCACCCTAAATGTGTTACAAAAGAAATCTGATTTGACCTTTTCACCCTGGTTTTACTGGGAGGGGGGCGGGGGGGAAGACACAGATAAAACGGTCATATTAGACTGAAAAGGTGTTCTTGCGGACAAATGTTTATGTTAGTGGGGGATAGCAATCTTGAGCCAAAGCGGGAACTATGCATAATTACATTAGTACATCCACAAAGCAGGAGTATTCTATTTCCTCAGGGCCCCTGTAAATGCACAGCTTACATTCCTCTACATTTCACTCTGCAGCAGAAAGATAAAGAGCATCTGAATGTGGCTGTGCATCATTCTCCCACCCTGCCACCACACTGCCACGGCATTCTGCATCTACTTGTGGCGTATTCTGCATTACAACTTGCATATGTACTGGGGGTATTGGATTGGATTGTATTGGGCTATTGGATTTCATTGGGGGTTATTGGATTGTATTGGTGGTATTGGGCTATTGGATTGTATTGGTGGTATTGGGCTATTGGATTGTACTGGGGGTATTGGATTGGATTGTATTGGGCTATTGGATTTCATTGGGGGTTATTGGATTTCATTGGGGGTATTGGATTGTATTGGTGGTATTGGGCTATTGGGTTGTATTGGTGGTATTGGGCTATTGGATTGTACTGGGGGGATTGGATTGGATTGGATTGGGCTATTGGATTTCATTGGGGGTTATTGGATTTCATTGGGGGTATTGTATTGTATTGGTGGTATTGGACTATTGGATTGTATTGGGGCTATTGGATTTTATTGGGGCTATTGGATTGTATTAGGGGTATTGGATTGTATTGGGGCTATTGGATTGGCATTATTATTTTTTATCTGATTGAACAAAGAAATGCATGGTCTGGACAAAATCCAGCTCCCACGCTCTGTCCTACTGATTAAAGTAAACGTCATTAAGTAATTATAACATTATTGAATCATACCCAGCCTGTTTCTATGCCCGGTAACCTAAGAATAGTGTTATGTTATGTGTCTTGGTGTTATTTCATCCTCCGCTCATGCACAGCTTTTATGAAGTAGCTTTTGTTCATTTGAATTGTATATTGCTGCTTCAACAATACTGTAACCAAGGCTATAGACATTCTAAAAGAGAGAAACATGTGAGACAGGGAGAAAGAGAGAGAGAGAAACAGAGAGATAGGGGTGAAAAGAGAGAGAAACAGAGAGATAGGGATGAAAAGAGAGAGAGAAACAGAGATATAGGGGTGAAAGGAGAGAGAGAGAAACAGAGACAGGGGGAAAGAGAGAGAGAGAAACAGAGACAGGGAGAAAGAGAGAGAGAGAGAAACAGAGACAGGGAGAAAGATTCATAGAGAAACAGAGAGATGGGGTGAAAAGAGAGAAATAGAGAGATAGGGGTGAAAAGAAAGAGAGAAACAGAGAGACAGGGGGAAAGAGAGAGAGAGAAACAGGGAGAAATATTCATAGAGAAACAGAGAGACAGAAACCGAGAGATAGGGGTGAAAAGATAGAGAAACAGAGAGACCAGGAGAAAGAGAGAGAGAGAAACAGAGAGACAGGGAGAAAGATTCATAGAGAAACAGAGAGACAGAAACAGAGAGATAGGGGTGAAAAGAGAGCGAGAGAAACAGAGAAATAGGGGGAAAGATTCATAGAGAAACATGAGACCAGGAGAGAGAGAGACAGAGAGCCAGAGAGAGAAACTTGAGAGCGAGAGAGAGGGATACAGAGAGAGTGAGAAGGAGAGGGAGATGGTAGACAGAACAGGATGTTAGACTTCTACACTGAAGCCTATTATAGGAGATTATGGCTGTTATGGTTTAGGACAAAGTACACAAGAGGCCTCATCAAATCCACATCTGAAAAGGCGTGATATCATTTTGAGTGAGTATGTAACTGCCAAAATAATGGAAACACTTGAGTAAATGAGGGATGCAAGGTATATTGAAAGCAAGTGCTTCCACACAGGTGTGGTCTTGAGTTAATTAAGCAATTAACATCCCATCATGCTTCGGGTCATGTATAAAAATGCTGAGCATGCCATTATTTTGAGTAACATGGTAATGCCTCCATAGGATGACAATTCCCCCATCCACAGGGCACGAGTGGTCACTGAACGCTTTGATGAGCATGAAAACTATTTAAATAATATCAGTCTCAGTCATCAGATCTCAATCCAATTGAACTTTTATGGGAGATTCTGGAGCGACGCCTGAGTCAGCGTTTTCCACCACCATCAACAAAACACCAAATGATGGAATTTCTCATGGAAGAATGGTGTCGCATCCCTCCTATAGAGTTCCAGACACTTGTAGAATCTATGCCAAGGAGCATTGAAGCTGTTTGTGTATGTATGTGTGTGTGTGTGGGTGTGGGTGTGGGTGTGTGTGTGTGTGTGTGTACATGTGCATAGGCCTATGTGTATGCGTGAGCCTGTTTGTCCATTGTGTCATCTGTCAAAAACCATCCCAGTTTGAGCACAATACAATTGGAAAACTGTCAGTTCTCATATGAAACACTTCCACTGACTTAGAAACAGGTCTACAGTTACCTGTCACACGCATTACTCTGTAAACCACTGCACTGGGGTTTTTGTTAGGCTCTCCCGCTACTGTGTGTGTGTGTGTGTGTGTGTGTGTGTGTGTGTGTGTGTGTGTGTGTGTGTGTGTGTGTGTGTGTGTGTGTGTGTGTGCGTGTGCGTGTGTGTGCGTGTGTGTGTGTTGAGCTTTCTCCATGCTGTGTGTGTGTGTGCGTGTGCGTGTTGGGCTTTCTCCATGCTGTGTGTGTGTGTGTGCGTGTGTGTGCGTGTTGGGCTTTCTCCATGCTGTGTGTGTGCGTGTGTGTGCGTGTTGGGCTTTCTCCATGCTGTGTGTGTGCGTGTTGGGCTTTCTCCATGCTGTGTGTGTGTGTGTGTGTGCGTGTTGGGCTTTCTCCATGCTGTGTGTGTGCGTGTGCGTGTTGGGCTTTCTCCATGCTGTGTGTGTGCGTGTGCGTGTTGGGCTTTCTCCATGCTGTGTGATAAAGGAAATGCATTCCCCCTGAGCTAAAGACGTGACAGCACATTACACCTATTAGACCAAAGCTAATACAACAACACCAGCAGCCCTGCTACAGACAGGGTCAACGGTGAGATATTTGGTTTCTGAAATGTGAGAAATTGGCCTCCAAAATACAGGTATTTTATGACACCGTGAAAATTGAGAAAAATGTTTTTACATTATTTTTGTTTGAAATGGAGAACAAAATATTTACACAATTGTTGTATTACTACTATCATATTACCAAGTGTTGTAAATAAGTATAGCGAACTCCATTTTTGCAAACACTGGCAAAAATATGCTGCTTTCATTTCTGAAAAATTGCAGAACATTTTTTTATTTGAGGACGTGGAGTGACATACTGTATATGAAAAATACAAGATAAAATATGATACATTTTATTCTCACGTCAAAACACTTGTTTTTAGTAAATTACATCTCTGAAGATGTGATTGTAAAACATATCACAGAGGAGTAAAATGTTATTTAATATACAAAGCATGCATTTTTAAATTTCAGCTTATAGTACCTGCCATGTCCACCAAGTTTCATAGGTTTTAAAGTTGAGTCAATTAAAATGGATTAGTTCATATTTATGATGCAGTAATGTTTTAAGGTTAGGATTGATTTTGAGGCAACTTGTGATTCTGTTGTACAGTATATTCTCTCTTTTTGTATCAAATAGTCTTAGATTTTATGGCCTGTATAGCTCCATTTCTGAATATCAGCTGACATGAATTTCACCAACCTGACTGAATTTTTCAGGGTTTGCATTCTTAGGGAAATGAGTGGATCAGAAGAGGAATCTCACAATAATGTCTGGCTTTGTAGCTGTAAAAGTTTATCAAAACAAAAATGATCCCTCATGTTACGGAGCTCAGAAATAAAGTGTTGTGTGTTTGTGTGTGTGTGTGTGTGTGTGTGTGTGTGTGTGTGTGTGTGTGTGTGTGTGTGTGTGTGTGTGTGTGTGTGTGTGTGTGTGTGTGTGTGTGTGTGTGTGTGTGTGTGTGTGTGTGTGTGGCCATTCCACACACCTGGTTCAGCTTGTTTCCATTCACTTTATAAGCATATCAAAAGGTGCACATTAATTATGTTTATCTTTTGTAATCAACAATAACTTTTGCAAAATTATCCTATCTGATAAAATCAAAATATATTGTTCAAAATGTGATATGAAATTAAATGTTTTACAGTAGATATTTGGCAGACGTCTTGTGCAATGTCATTTATTTTCTTTGACTCTGTGAAAAGAGTTCACAGCCCCATGGCAGCGGGATACCTTTGACTCATGCTCCACTTTTCACAGCTAATTCAGCTAATAGTTTCAGCAACTTACTGAGATTGTGCTCTGCAACTTTTTTTGAAATGACAGTATGGTACAGACAGAACCATGTGGAGATAATCGGCAAGCTTGGGAAATAAATGTTATTGTGAGGTACTGTTGCATTCCAAGCCCAGGTCGAATCCAAACAATGTTCCCTTATTGAATCACAGGGGTTTCCAAATCACAGTGACAGGCAACAAGGGCAATCACTGTTAAGGTAGTTGGATTTGCCACTGTAATTTGTTGAGCTCTGTTGCTCCATAGTGTGCTATGGTGGCATTTTACATCCAAATGGGTGCCACTTACTGTAACAACTGGACTGTATTATACTTTGCTGTAGCACAACAACAAACATTCATGATATGCACTTATGAGGAATAGCTTTTGTAAGGTACAGTATGTTTTACATGCTGCTATATCTGTTCTATACACCAACAGATACAGTAGATTGATGTACATCCACATATATATATATACAAACACATATAGACATGGTGCATGTGCATGTCAGCCTGCACAATACACTTTGTTTTGAATATAGCTGCTGGATAGCTAAGAGGCTTGTCTCTGACCTTGAGTGGAAACTCCACCGTGAGCCAGAGAGCAAGGGAGAGAGGAGGGAGAAACAGATTGCTCATCTCTTCATAAAGAATGGATGGTGATGGCACTGTGTTCGTTCATTCGTTGTTACGTTACCTGGCAACAGGTGATGGCAGATTAACAGTCATGGCATAGAGTCAGTCAGTGTAAGGCTGTCGTCAAGGCCAATAGTCAATTCAAGTTTTATTTACCAGACTCTGTTAGAGAGAAATAGTTCTCACTGGCCTTTAGGTGGTTATTGTTAAAATAATAGGCTGTGAAAATATTGCTGTAGCCCTGGTAACCATCATAGTTTAGAAGGCTCGGCAGCAGCCAATGATGTAGTGTTTTTAGACTCAGTGTTTAGTGATAGAAATGTAAGCATATTTGAGATTATTTCAACTGTAAAACTTGGAATAGCAGCAATGCAGAGAGCTTTAGTGAAAAAAATAACATAAATTACAGTGTTTTGGCACTTCAAAACCTTATCAATTTAATGAAACTTTATGAAACCAATTGTTTGATTGAACATCTATATTTTTTCCCTTATGGGAAATATTTATGTGCAATTCATACCTAGCATAATGTGAAGAAATCCTTAACATTTAAAATGGCAGCTGTTACCATGACAATGTCCCATGTCTAATGCGCAGAGCAGAGAGAAAAACATCTTGAATTTTGCATCGTGAAGCATTGATATCTCACTGCCTTTGTGCAGCGTATCGGTCAAAGTCATATTTCCGTGGCAACTACCTCCTGCCATGAAAAAATAAGGGAAGAAAAAACAGAGGCAGTGAACAGCAGGGTAGAGGAAAAGACGTGATCTTCTCTTTAAGAGGAGAGTCCGTGTTGCATCCCCGGGAGCAGGGTTCTATTGCTCTTGAATAAGGAGAACCATAGTGTACAGGATAACATCTCGAAAAGACGGTTTATTTGCATGACAGAGGAGACGACATGGATACATACATAGATCACCCCATCTGCGTCTGCTCAAAGGGTAGCAGAGATATACCACGGGCCATCATCCAATGAGGTCCTACCAATTAAGATGGTTACCGCAACCAATAAGATGGATGCGTTATGTGATAATGTATGTTTTAACAGATTCTGCTGTCTAGTCACATACAGTCATTGTGAACTCGTCGTCTACAAAGAAACAGTTATCACTGTTCTTCCCACTACTATCTACAATCTTTCCTCAACCTATATCTCTTTATCACCAAACAACCAGACTATGCTTTGATAAAACGGTTTCCCACTGGGCACACACTGGTTGAATTAACGTTGTTTCCATATCATTTCAATGAAATTACGTGGAATAGAATTGAAGTGTGTGCCCAGTGGGTTGTCACCTTTGACTGCCTCTCACATTGCGTTATGAATGTTAAATGCATTTGAGCAAGCTTTTTCCATAATACAGAATAAGTGTCCTCTTTCAATGTTACATTATTATCCCCACAATGTGTGTTTTCACATCTTGCTCTTCAGTGTTCTTGGTGTTAGTCAATGTCTTAGGGCAGAAGGGTCTTGATTCAAGGCTGTGGCATGGTATTAACTTTATATTATGTATTGAAAAACATGTCTGAATAGCCTCTTATGTTGTTCATTATCATTTTAAAATGCAACGCTGCATCTTTAAGTGCATCATTCCAAGCTGTAGCGTACATTCAATAAGTAGTCAGGGTTCTTCATCAATTTAATAGCAAGCTGTGATACTGTGTCCTTGATGTAGACTAGCTGGGTTCATGTGCTCTAAGAGGAATAGACTTTATCTGTCCAGTACCTGTCGTTATAGGCTACCAAACACAGTGTGACCAGATGTAACATTAGCACTAAAACCATTTCTGGATGATCCATCTAGTCCACAGTGGGTAATCTTTCTGGGCCAGGGAAAATTACAGTACATATGTTTAGAAAAATACAGTTATTATGTACTGTAATTCAACATTCGTATGACTCATTGTTACAGCATGACTCACATCCACTCATAGCAAAAAAACAAACATGTTTGAAACATGTTGAGTTTAACATTGTGCAATATGCTATTAGTGATACGTAAAATTGTAAAATGGGGCTTAATGGTCAACATTTTCTTAATTGTAGGAGCAATTTGTTCTATCCTATAACTATTTTGCGTAAGTGAATTTAAGGTAGACCAGAGAAGCCACATCCCTGATTGGCAGATGAGTGACAACCCTGATTAGAAGCACCTGCTGCTCATCGGTCACTCACCTGTGTTCCCTACAAATGCTGTTTTGATTTTTTTTTTCAATTGTACCTACAGTACACACTGAAGAGGGCTGCAAATCCGAAAAGTCTGTGTACGCTATCCCTGATGCAGTGAAAATAATCTAAAAATCTAAAAAATTAAGTTAGCTTTATGCAACATCTTTTTGAGTGCGAACCCGTCACACCCTTTGTTTAAAAAGCTATTTAAAAATGCTTTTTAAGTGATATATGGCTATTGGTGATCTATAAGAGTCTATTATCTTTGTATCCCTAAAAATGACACATGTGAAAGAGGAGAATAGAGCAAGAGGATTGTCCTTGAACCCACTTGACGCTCAGAGCATTTCATGTTTTCCCAGGTGACTTTTGGGGTTTACCAGAGTTTAATGCACCATTTAGGAGGCGCAGCTGGAAAAGTGAACAGGAACATGTTTAACAACCTCACAAAAGCCCCTAAAGCTAGGTCTGTCTCTAAGTCTCTGGCCACACACACACACACACACACACACACACACACACACACACACACACACACACACACACACACACACACACACACACACACACACACACACACACACACACACACAGACACAAACAAACATGACACACACATCCTTATTCCTAACCCCTGAAGATCCCCAGCTCAGTACAGTATGTCTATCACACATAGTGCTGGAAGTAGTCGAGGGGCTCCATCATTCTCCTCAACCCCTGAATATTCTTATTACTGTACATCTATCCTATTCTCACAGGCAGTGCTTACCAGAAGGCTAGTCGTTTATTCTTCATTTATCGTGTCTGATTAATTATTGATCGAGGGAACATCTAAAAACTAAAATTAGATCATAACAGAAGGGCTTGAGTCAGGGGACTCAGTGAAAAGTAGCACCAGACAGAAATGGGTAGGCCAGGATGGGGCCCTTTCTACAGTATTTCCAATGATGACGAGGCAGGTCACCAGTGATTACAAGTCAGTATTCGATGTCCATCCATGTCTGAGAACATCAGGAGGTGACATGGAAACTGGCCACTAGGGGCCACAGTGAGCAAACCTTTATTTAACCATTCAGAGTTAATGCCTACCCTTGATAAATTCTGAGTTAATGTCTAAACTTAACCATAACCTTCAAAATGTTGAGCTAATGCCAAAACTTAAAATTAAACACTTCAACATTTGACGTTTTAGAAACATGGATGAACGTATAATTCTGACGTGAGACTGTGAGTGCTGGCAGATGAAGACACACAGTGCGGAATTTAAAAAAATTGACTTCACTTGTCCTACACATTTTGGGCATAGGCCTAAATATTTTCCACAGGATGAGCAAATTTTAAAGGAGTAGTCATATGTAGTCATGTGTAGTCATATGTAGTCTGAGAAGATTAATTTTGTCATAACGAGGACATACAGCTATCTGTCTGTAAAATGTGTGTCTGGTGAGGAGGTTGTCCTAGCTGTCGTTGAGATAGACACACACACACATTCTGTAAATACTACATACTAGACACATGTACATCCTTCTCATCCTTCCTCTCCCCCACACACACTCAGTAAACAACACAAATGCATGGACACACACAACTAACATTGTGTGTGTGTGTGTGTGTGTGTGTGTGTGTGTGTGTGTGTGTGTGTGTGTGTGTGTGTGTGTGTGTGTGTGTGTGTGTGTGTGTGTGTGTGTGTGTGTGTGTGTGTGTGTGTGAGTCATCAAAGCTGACAGCTTGGTAAGTGGCACAACCCAGGGCCTAACGTTCAGATTAGAGTGTGGTCCCAGGGGCAGCATAGTGTCTAATAAGTTTAGCAATAATTGCTGCGCTTGGCGACATTTGTTCTTGAATTAATGAGTTAGCAGAGAACCTCAACACTTCATAAGCTGGGTGGGGGAGAGGAACATCTTCTGTGACATATAACTCCTGCTCATATAGGACTTGAACCTGACTGTTTAAACTTAAACTTTAAATATCAACGTGTAAACTTAAAATGTCAAAGTGTGAAGCTAGCATTCATTCATCATGTCAAGGATGGTTTGTCACCAAATCATCATAGTATCATTAGGCTAATGGAATTTTCTATGTCTTGTATGGACACTTGTAACAGGGTACAAATTCAACAAAATCAATAATTCAAGTGTTTCTCCTCTCCACATGTATTGCTCTGCTTGACCGTTTGGCATCACACACACACACACACACACACACACACACACACACACACACACACACACACACACACACACACACACACACACACACACACACACACACACACACACACACACACACACACACAAGACAAAACGCCCCACTGACATTGAAGCCTTGTGACCGTCTTGTCCATCCTTTAAAAAAAACTGTCCAGAGCGGCGAAAAAGCCTGGCCATCAGCTCTCCTCTCAGAACCTGTCCATCACTGTCACTTTGGATCAGTGGTGCAGAACTCAGCCTGTCTCTCCCACAGCGCTGGTCCCTGCCTCCCCGACCGGACTCATATCACTGTCAGGAGGAAATGCCTGACTCCCTGCTGCCGCAGCTGAGTCCAGTTTGTAGGCCTACCCATGGATCGATGCCAATGATCTGGCATTGTCCGTGGCCGTGTGGCAGTGAGCAGGGAGTGCACTGCAGTAGTAGGAAAAAAAAGTGGAAGTGAGTGGAGAATGGAGGAAAGTGGACCTCAGCCTGATGCGGCGCTCGAGGTACATGTCATAATGTGTATGTGACTGCAAGCTTTCAGAACTGTGATGTCATATGCAGCTTATCACAGCTTTTCATAACAGACGATGACAGATGACGTGACGGTGTACACAAATCCCATTCTTCTCAAAGAGAGACGGGGGTACATGAGTCACAAACAATAAGCAGCGAGAATCCTGACTTGGCCCACTAGAATAAGCAGGACAGGCTACACCAGACATGATTCTATTCTATGGATCTATGATTCTGCCTGTACTGACTAAGCACAGAGGGGCCCGCTGCTGCTGCACAATGAATTCCAACGTTATGACAGAGAACTCTCGAGCTTTCAAACAAACCACAACAGGCGGCAACCCAACTTCTCAACCTCCCACCGAGAGAGCCGGGGACGGCCAGTGGAGAACTGAGAGCTGGGATTGAAATTTAATTATAGCCTGAAAGCCCTCTCTCTCCTTCACTCCGAGCCCAATATGGGAGAGGGGGATGAAGGATAGACGAGACCTGGGGCCTGCCTCTGTTTGCGTGACGGATACAACGGCTGGGGGAAACCACTCCAAACAGATCTCTGAGACCCTCCGCCTGCTGAATGGTGTTTGAAAACCTTGACAGACTGACAACCTGCTGGACAGACAGACAGACGGACTGACTCATTCAATTCAGTTCAGATTTCCTTTCATTAACTTGTTCATTCATATTCCCAACGAGGAGCACAGCATGGACTATCTCAATTCCTGAGTTATAACAGCCTGTTCAGTAGCTTGACTAGTAACATGAGTTTGATTCTGGAAAATGTTTGGCATTACTATACAACAAAACATGGTTTGGCATCATTCTATCCTCATGTTAGATCCATTGATTTTGATAATAAAGTTTGCATGGAATCTCTTGATTCCCTATGGGTCTAACTGTCTTGGAAGTAGTGTGAGAAGTAGAGTGAGTTTGTTGGTGAATTCTGGAAGATACAGTGTATACTTACAGCAATAGTTATTCAATCACCACGTTGGATTTAGTGCTTTTTAACTGATAAGAAAATGCACAAAATGGACCCTCTTCTTTCCTATGACTGTCAGTATTACAAGTAGTATGAGCTTGAGTGTTCAACTGGAAGATATCCTGTATACTTGGCAGGAATTGTGCCAGAATAGATGATAATGGTATTATTCCATCACCAAATTAGATTGTGCTTTTCAACTGATAAGAGAAATCCACAGAGATTTTGATAAATGACCGTTAGCCATTGAGTTCAATTACAATGAGTAAATTGTTATCTCCCCAGATTAACTACGCTATATATTTACTGGACTATTTATCTATTTTGCTGAAATACATCACTGAAGGATCTGACATTAGTGGCAAAACAATCTATGTATTTTTCCACATTGCTGACCATAAGCACAATTCCCTGGTGTCCCCTCTCCAGGAACATGGATGGACTATTACGGGGGAACCTATGACCTTATGATTGGATTCAAAGCTGCTTTGGCTGACACATCAAGGGAGGTTCTGCGTAGCATATTGGGCCAGACTGGCAGCAGAGCCTGGAATCTGCAGACTGAGTTAAAAGTCAAAGTCACAGGCCTGCTCCCAATCCATTGTGTATAGGGCCAGGGTGGGGCAGCTGACTGACTTCCCTGAAGATGAAAACCAGACTGAGCTCTCTGTGGTCCCATATGGCTCCTGGAGAGAGAACCCAGTCGGTTGGATGGCCGGCTCTTCACCGTTGCACACTCTTCTAATATGGGATACAGGAAGTGTCTGCAGTGTACTCCTCCAAAGATAGACCTGATAGCCAAAGGGGATGCATTTAGAATGTTGTGGGTTGGGGGTGTTGGTGTTACTGACTGAGCAAGAGTGCTGCTTCTGAAAGAGTTTCAGGTTCAGGCTCTGTATGGGTCTCCTTTCACGGGGGGGTGGGGGTGGGGCACCCGCTAGCACAGCACACAAATCCAGATGGAGGTCACTGCCAAAAAAATCCTGAATCCTGATGTGCTGGCCGACAGGGAGGCTACAAAACTTTCCCCATGTAAATAACGTCAGCGAATCACCCCCTGTACACCCCCCCCCCCCCCCCTTTGGAAAATCTGGATGCGTTTAAGCTGAGACAGCCATGAGAATACGAACCGCATGTCTTTTTCTGTTAGGGTTCCTTAAATCACCTCAGCACCGTTAAAGCAAAATATCAGAGTCTGTTCTGACGGGTACAAGGCAGACAATGGGCATGGAGGATGACGTCCACAGGAGGGTGGGGACTAACCAGTCAAGCTTTGATTGGCTTTGGCATCGAGTGTCATGTTAATATAACTTTCCAAACTGTCTGAGTTTCCCTAACAAATTGTTAACAAAATATCGTAGTCGTTTTGTTTGTCTTTTAGCAAAATCCTCAGACTTCCATTTATGGGTTTGGACAGTGCTGTGGTGTTGAACTTTCCACCTCGATTCTTCACTGTCACACATACTGGACCCTAGCCAGTAGACTTGATAAATAGGGTTTAATGCTTCGCAGCATGGGTTCTATGGTCGTGCCTGCATGGACCACTGCTACAGACCACAACTAGCTGGGAACCCAGTGTAGAAGGTTGTTGGCTGAGAAGGTGAATGTAAATTCCAGCTAAAACGGATTCTTTTCTTTGCCAATCCCAAAATGAAACTTTATTTGCTGTACTGTAAGATGGCTATGAAAATGCCTGTAAGGAATTAATGTTGCTGACATGTATCATCTCCCAGTGGCAAGATGACTCCACCTGTTTTCTATTTATTTGTGTAATCACACCCCTCCAAGTGTCATCATTCCACCCTGTTTTCAGTTTGGGCTCAACTCCACCATTCCTTAAATCTAATTTTCTGACATATGCAATCTCTTTCTTTCGAACGTGATTACTTTTTTCCCCAGGAGGAGCTATGAGGTGTTATCCACCAGATGTTTCACTCCTTTCACATCGCCGTTTTGGTTATGAGATTTTGAGATGTAGCTTCTAATGATCTTGTCAGAGTGTAACAATGTAAAATGATGTTGGGGGAAATGTGGAAGTGTTCAGAGCCAGGAAAACGTTCCACATAAATGTTAAAGTGGCACTAGGGAGGCTGACTACCAGAGTTGTCATTGCCTTATTGCCTTTCAGTCTTGCTACAATATTGCTGCTTCTACGTCTGTAACTATAGCTAGAACTGCAACTGTTTTGTACCGTAACCAGACGACAAACCACTGTAATACACCAACATGGGTGGAATTTTCTTCCACCTCCTGGGCCTTGATTTAGTGTTCAAAAGAAAACATTAGTAATAGTATGTGCTGTGTATCCCAACTCCTCCTCTTCCTCCCTCACCTCTGCCTCCTCCTTCACTACAAGTCTCCATGCCAACATAACTGAACTGATCATCCCTATGAAGAATTTACAGTACAAAAGACAGCACTAGTTCAACTTTTCAATAGAAAAGAATGAGATGAGTGTTTAAGAGTGAATAAATGGCAATAGATTAAATCATGTAATATGTCACAAACACATTTATGGTGTACCATCAACATCCTGCTCTAATATTGTTGAGAAAACTTATGCCATACAATGCAGCATTTTTTTTAACCTAGCTAATTATACAAATGGCTTTTGGTATGTTTGCATAACATTATGGCAACACACCAATTTCACCTACATAGTACTAGTTTTTCATCTTGATGAAAATACCCTGTGAGTTCACCTCTAAACAAAGTGCAAACTAACGGGGCCAGTACACAGATGACATGTATGGGCTGTGACATGTCAACATGAATGGTAGTATTTATCCCGCTGCTCATTGCGACTGACTGGGCCGACCTGGACTGCTGTGCCAGTCACTGAGGTTAATTAACTATCTGGAAACTATTTTAGCCCTGCCAAGTTTATGTCACTTCAGGTATGTCTCCATTTAACTCTGTCTTCCGTTCTAAGTATAGTGGGCTGGCATGGAGTCAGAATGCTGTCCCGCTGTGAGTAATCATAAAGAAAGACAGCACCAGGGATGTAATAATAAGGAAAGGTGAAAAAAAGAGATTTCCCTTAGCTAGTTCTCAGAAACATTGTGTGTTTTTGGCACAAACTGTGCCATGACAAACACTGTCAACAAGGTTGTCCATGTGCTGGAGGCTATAACTGGGTGGGTCATGCCTTCTTATAGCCTGTGAGGATATACAATTATCCCACTTGTTCATCCTATACAAGTTCCAGTTAAAATGTTGTCAGTATTAGTCAGACCTAGGTTCAAATATTATTATTTTTCCATACACTTTGGGCATTTGATTGAGCCTGCCTGGAGTGCCAGATGGGAGGGTTTGAATTTTTGGGACCATTTAATTGGTCCCATTGCACCAGACAAGCTCAATCAAGCACACCTTGAAACAAATACTATATGAACCCAGGTCTTATATTTGTTGACATTATCACAAGGCTCTGTAAACACAGCTTTGCAATTTCATCACCTTGTTCAAGAGTAGAATATATATTTCTGCTGCCATGTTTTCATGGTTACCAACCTTTTGTCTCCAGAAGAACTGTACCACCACAAAGACATAGGACTATGCTTTATTGTTGCTTCCTGGCTTCCTCTACAGGCCTCCTTCTTTGTTTGTCTTATTAGCATTATTAAACATTTATGTTTGAAATACAAACGTCATATAGCTGTTATGTATTCTTGCCATGTGTAATGTTATCACCTCTATTGAGGCACTGTTATTGTGCGGCATAATTAATTGGGGAACATCAAAAGCTTTTTGTTCTCTATGTAAAACAGCAATGTCCCTCTCTTCGCAGCACCTACATATCCAACTGTCAATTGGCACTTCAGGATAGATACAGGTAATATGCCCCTAGCCAACACTGCATGGAGAATTCATGTTGTCAATGCATCAACAAATATACAGTGCATTCTCTATGAGGTTGTGCATACATTCATTTTAACACATGGCTATTATGGAGGTCTCTACACCAAGGGAACGTGTGTAAATATTTATTTTTTTATTGCCTCAATACATCTTGATAAAGCGCAATGTAAAAATGTGTTTCATAGTGTGATGAAATTGAAATTGTGATATTATGTTGATTTCATTATATTTACATAGTGTGTTTCAATTAAGTATACATTATTATTCTATCTTTACTGTGTGGTAAACTTGCTTTTCAAAAAATGCTAATAGTGTTAATATAGAAACATTTATTTTTAAGAATATTGTCTTCTCTCAGTAACATAGCTTAGATATGTAATGACAAGGAAGGGGAGTTGAAGATTTTCTTTGTTACAGATGTAAGATCTTAATTTGACCTATATTGTGGAATGAAAATAATCCTGCAAAAGCAGGATATGAGCATTTAGTCCATAATGTTGCGTGATTGTTGGTTAGGTTATTAGCTGGCCAAAACTAGGCTACATGAAAAGTGTAAAACTGTTAATATAACTCTTTGGGTTTTCAGTGAATTTATGTAAATCACAAAGCTCATCTGCATTTCCTGCAGCACATGAAAATTCTCAGCAACAAAAGACTGATCAAATTAAGATCCTACATCTGCACATGGCATGTTTACATTTCCTGTCATTTCATACTATTTTGTCAAATTTCATTCCTGAGAGTCAACCATACTGCATTACAGGTGTAGTGTCTGAGAATTTTCCTGCGCCACAGTAAATTCAAATGAGCTCCATGATTTACATATATTCACTGAAAACCGACAGTTCTCTTTCTCCCTCAAAAGCTAAAGCACCAGACAGAATAAATGTCCTAGTACACTAGGTCCTAAAACTGCAACATTCAAGTGTACAAAATGTATCTAAAATGCAGCCATACATATCAACAACCATAGTTTTAATATAGCTAAATAACACAAGATAGATATTGCTATCCACTACGATATACAGTACAAGAGTATCCGAAATGCAGCCATACACTATAGCCTAATGTAGCCTATAAAAAATAATTTCCCTTTAGAAATTGTAACTTTTGTATTTTTTATATTCAAATCCTTCTGTTGCATGATTATTTTACTCCTGTGGCAAAACTGGTCAAATTCAGATCCTACACGTGTAAGCAATCACAGTATTTGTGTTGAGTGCACTTGATATTGTATTTGCACTTACTCTTATGAATATGTCTGTGAATAGATACCAGAGCATTCTCCTTTTTTTCTAAATTGTATTAAGCACATTTGTGACATTTTCCACATCTGCTTCCAACATTTACAAATAGAAAAGCCTGTCAGTTTACACTGGAAAAATGTTAGGCCTAAATATTATTTTTTGAACCTGTTAAACTAATTCTGAAGGCGGCATGTTCCATAAAACTATCTGTGTTGAACAGCAAGTCTTGGCATGGGTTTTTATTAGACAACACATTGATTCGCCTACATTAGACTACATCTAGACATTTAAATAATTATCACAATGCATACTTTAGCACACTTCAGTGGCCTCCCACATGCAAGACATGAGTTCAACAAGATGGGGCCTTCTGCTATAGATCTGTACATGCATAGCACTAGATTCGGGCTGGTGGTGGAGAGTTCGATTGGTAGACTATATGGTGGAATTGATTACAGACATCAAATTCCAAAATAAAATATATTTTTGCATTGTTCATGGGACCGAGTGCAGTACTGCGCGTGAAGCATTAGTCATGCTGACTGCGGAATCATAAATAATATTTTATAGCTGTGAGGGGATGTGTGTCCGTCAGCATGACATCTGGGTTTTAATTCTAGGGGAAAAAGCCCCATATCTGTCTGATTCTACGAACACAAACCATCCGAGGAGAATACATAGGAGTGCCGCTAAGCCTCCTCGAACAACATAGCAAGGCAACGCTCTGTAACCCATCTATTTCAATAGCCTAAGAATAATAATAATAATACATGGGACTTATACAGCGCTTTTCAATGACCAAAAGTCGCTTTACAATTGTAGAAAAAAATGAGTAAAACAAAACATCAGACTCAACAAAAACACGAATAAAGAGAGCGGTGGGCTCAAATATGGGAATGAGTGTGACGTATCAGTGTATGGGGAGGGAAGAGTTCTATGTTCTCACCTCCGTTAATTAAACATGCTTTTCTTATTGTCTGCCGTGTGTGGTGTACAGTGTGTATCTACTGAGCACATACAGTAAGGGTGCTGGACTGTAAAAACAAGGTTTTTAAATGACTAAGCAATTTATCATTATTTGAAAACCGTAATAAATTAATCAAATTCACATACCTATGAATAAAATAAAATGGAAATAGGCCAACGATATGGTAGTTCACATGAGGGGTATAAAAAAGAACAGTAAAATACGGCTTAGAAAATATTGATATGTCAGTTCTGATGTGTGTGTGTATATGTTTGCCCATGTGACTGTGCGTGGGCACATGCGAATACGTAACTACATCGAGTGCAGTCGATTCAGAGGAGAGATAAGGCCTATGCGGATTGATAGGATGTATATGCAGCTGATGCATGTGCATCTGTAACTCGATACGACTTCATTGCACGATCATGGGCTCTTTGGGACTTATTATCATCACTCATTTTAATGAGGTAACAAGTGATAGGGTAACTAGATCGCAAAGGGTAATGTGTCATTGCGAGAGTGTAACGAGCGCCACACCATGGTTTGTTTTAGAATTACACCCACTTCTAATTTACTGCTAAAACAGAGATTAGAACAGACCAACACAAAACAACCTGAGTGAGAGAGTATAGTTCCAACACAGGGTTTCGTATTAGTGTCATTGCCTGGATTACCAATTCAACTCCAGGGCACTGGGGAAAAGGAAGGAAGGACAAATATCAACTGCTCAATATACTGTAGATACAGTATTCCCATTCAAATGAGCTTCTTCCATCACTATCAATCCCTACAGTCGGTCTTTACAACTTCACACATAACCTGTACATTATTATTTAATGCAGCACAGTATAATATTGGTTCTTCTGTTCTTTTAAGGCCACAGGTGGTTCTGTGGGCCAAGCTAATGGGGATGCTCTATAGGGAGCAGTGGGATGCTATTTTGTTCTGTCTTTCATAACCCAAGGCACTACTGAAACCAAGCATTACTTATTCAAGGCACAATCGGAACAGGAGGAGATATGATATAACCTCTATAGAATGATACCTGTTTCATTTCACATAAAAACCTTGGTTGGGGTCTTTGAAGTTAGCTCTGTATAACCAGTTGGTAATAATCATTTCTGATACCTATTCGGTTGTCATTAGGCCCATCATTCCTCGAGGCTACTTAAAACCCCTCAGTGTGCCTGAAAGGGAACAAAAGGAATATGAATTAAGGGTGTAACTGAGCTCTGCCTCGGCTGGTCTCAGCGGTGCCGTCGTTCTGGCTCTTTCATCTGATTCCTGTCTCTGAATACTTTCTCTTAATTACAATGGGTAAAGGCAGAGCCATGTGGACAAAAAAAAGATAAATTGGGACACAGGAGGCAGAGGTTCAATAAAACAAAAAGCCGGAGACAGTCGGCACTCACTGTCATGGTCTCTGGTGTCCATTGGAGACGGATCTTAAGACCTTTCAGAGAGAAAGAGAGGGATTGAAAACACTCCTGGAATGTGCTGAGACTAAAATAATGAATGTACAAGGGAGACAGCCAGTCAGCCATTATGTCAACTTTTGAATACACTATCATGTCACCAGTGTTTTCTCTGTCAAACACAGCTACACAAATACAGTTTTGGCCTCTCACCTCAAAAGTACAGAAGTCCAAAGTGGACATATCAATAACAAATATATTTTATCTCATTATGTCGAGATCATAACTTATTTATCTATTGATCACAACATAACAAAAGTTGCTTTGTTGAGATCGCAAGATCATTTTCAAGTGATCCCAACAGCAAAAGCGTTGTTGTAAATAGGAGTGGACATATTGATGATACATTGACAGCAGTGTCATAGTGGACCAAAGGCAGTACGACTACAAAGATCTAAGACAGCGTTTCCCAAACTTGTTTTGGTTTTTGCACTAGCACTGCACAGCTGATTCAAATAGTGAACTCATCATCACACTTTGTTTATTTGAATCAGCTGTGTAGTGCTAGGGCAACAATACAAATGTTCACCCCTTGGGGTCCCCAGGACCGATATTGGGAAACACTGATCTAAGACCTTTGATTATTGTGAGCACATCTGTTGTAAGTAGCCATGTGCTAGTCTAGTACAGGACTCTCCAACCCTGTTCCTGGAGAGCTATCATCCTGTAGGTTTTCTCTCCAACCCTAATCTAGCACACTTGATTCTAATAATTAGCTGGTTGGAACCAAAAATCTCAAATTGGGACTCATCAGACCAAAGAACAGATTTCCACCGGACTAATGTCCATTGCTTGTGTTTCTTGGCCCAAGCAAGTCTCTTCTTATTATTGGTGGCCTTTAGTAGTGGTTTCTTTGTATCAATTGGAACATGAAGACCTGATTCAGTCTCCTCTGAACAGTTGATGTTGTGATAATGTCTGTCACTTGAAGCATTTATTTGGGCTGCAATTTCTGGTAACTCTGGGTCTTCCTTTTCTGTGGCGGTCCTCACGAGAGCCAGTTTCATCACAGCGCTTGACGGTTTTTGCGGCTGCACTTGAAGAAAGTTTCAACGTTTTTGCGGATTGACGAAACTTCATGTCTTGACGTAATGATGACTGTCGTTTCTCTTTGCTTATTTGAGCTGTTCTTGCCATAATATGGACTTGGTATTTTACCAAATAGGGCTATCTTTTGTATACCATCCCTACCTTCTCACAACACAACTGATTGGCTCAAATGCATTAAGGAAAGAAATTTCACAAATTAACTTTTAACAAGACATACCTGTTAATTGAAATGCATTCCAGGTGACTACCTCATGGAGCTGGTTGAGAGAATGCCAAGAGTGTTCAAAACTGTCAAGGCAAAGGGTGGCTACTATGAAGAATCCCATATCAAATATATTTTGATTTGTTAAACACTTTTTTGGTTACTACATGATTCCAAATGTGTTATTTAATCATTTTTATTCTACAATGTAGAAAATAGTAAAAATAAGAAAAACCCTTGTATGAGTAGGTGTGTCCAAACTTTTGACTGGTACTGTATATATACATTATTTTTACTGGAAAGATGTTTGATTTACTTTATGAAAACGGAACAAAATTTGCGTCGTTTTTTGGTAGTTCAGCTTTTGGGGGGGAATCCTGTTTCCATCCTGCATAGTAGGTGACGGGATGCACATTAAACCACCCATATACTATAGAAGAAGAAGAACAAGAAGACAGCTCTCAGACATTATTCAGGACATTCAAGTCGGCAAGGGGAGAGGACAAGTGCCACAGGCTGTCCTCTGCCACACACACACACCACAGCGTCTGGGGATAGAAGACTGGATGAGTGTGACCCTGCTTGCGCTGAAGAGCCGAATGACGTGTGAGTGCGTACCAACGATGATATTACTGATGCCGCTTTCCCCTCCCTCTCCAGATGTGGCCTGCTATGACGAGACGGCCGAGGCCACGTCTACCGCATTGGAACCCCATGATGCCAACGCCTAAGCGACGGACGCTCCATGCTACGGATTCTAGAGTGTATGAGAGTGTGCCCGGGCCTGTACTTGGGTTTTGTTCTGTGTTGCTTTTATCCTGTAAACCCTTTTATTTGTATTACTTCTTTTTTTTTACTAAGAAAAGAGCTGTAAAGCACTGTGGAGACTGTCTGCCTCCTGCCTGTGTTTTTGGGATTGAAAAAACTGACATTTTTGACATACAGGTCTGGGCCTTCTTACCAAAGCCCCATCAATACAAGGCAAACAAGGGCAAACTGAGGAATTCCAAACAACCTGTACATGTTACAGTAGGCCTAGTCAGTGAGACGATTTTTATCACTGGATGAATGGCTGCTTGGTCCTTCACCACCAAAACATTTTGCCCACCATTTGTGGCTGAAATGACAAATAGACTGTAGCCTTCATGAACCCACAAGATGTGATGTGATTCACTTCACCTGTTTAACTACTTTTATTTTTCTGTACTACTTAATTGTTTGACTGTGTTTTTGCTGCTATTAACAGTCCAAACTCTGTAAACTATTAAAGAGATTTAAAATACACTTTTATTGGTAGTCTGCAACCACAGACCTCAATGTTAACTTTTCTTGCACGGAACGTTCCACATTCAATCCACTTAAAATAGTAGTGCAACCACACTTTTACATGTCTTTAAAATTGGATTGGAGCCAAAACTGGAAGCCATCTATATCTGACAGACAATTATAAGGGCACAGGGCGAGACCCAGATGCAGACATGGGAGGCAGATTGTTCGAGTCTCGGATATTTTTTAGTATCCAAGGGGCAGACAAGAGAATGTCGTGGACAGGCAAAGAGATCATAACAAGGTCAGAGTTCAGGAGGTACCGAGTGGCAGGCAGGCTCGAGGTCAGGGCAGGCAGTATGGTCAGGCAGGCGGGTTCAGAGTCAAGGCAGGCAAGGGTCAAAACCGGATGGACTAGCAAAAACAGAGAAAAGGCTAAGCAGGCACACGGCGTAACACGCTGGTTGACTTGACAAAACAAGACGAACTGGCACAGACAGACAGAAAACACAGATATAAATACCCAGGGGATAATGGGGAAGATGGGTGACACCTGGAGGGGGTGGAGACTAGCACAAGGACAGGTGAAACAGATCAGGGAGTGACAGACAATGCCATTTCTGCCTAGGTCAATCCCTAATCAAAATAAAAACGGATGCGCTGATCAACCATGGGCTCTGCCGCCTCAGCCATACTGTCAATCTATTATCAATACTTCCTCCTCTTCATAGAGTTGATCCTCGACAACTTTTATCATGTGATCACAATAACTATTTTGTGATCTCGACAAAACTTGGGATTTTTATAATTAATGTACACAGTAAAACATTCTAACCGTTTAAAACTGATCATATGAGTGGCTTGAATATTCAGTCCACAGTCACATCTTGTTTAGTGAGACATTAGGCAGGGGAATGCGAGATGATCACAATGGACAGATATTAAGAGTAGAGCCGGAGGCAGTGCTCGTTTTGTTTGCTTCGAGTACACCACCACACTCAGCAGCACTGGCACCAATGTATTAACTCAGCAGCACTGGCACCAATGTAGTATGTATGCAGAGATCTAGATATGCTGAGGAGACACGAACAGTGGAACATCAGTACGGTCAAATGACAATTACAGCTGTAAAAGATTATGAAGTGACTAACTACATGTGAGGTGACCATGATTGGAACAATGGCATTGACAGACTGAAGGAAACAATAACCCAGAGAGAGAGAAAGTGAAAGCAAAAGCATTCCAATTCATGTTGACAGCTGTTAAAGTTAAGCCCACGCAGGGCCAGCTCTAGCCTTTTGGGGCCCTAAGCAAGATTTAGTTGGGGGGACCCCCAATTTACGACAAGACTTTTTAGTGGTCCCCCTGTTGACGTTGGAGAGAAATTTAAAGTTCAATTCCTGCAATTCTACACATTTTGCCATGGGGAGTAGAGAACATGTTGCAGTTTTAACGGCCAGTGCAGTCAACTTGATTTTCCTGTGTTTATTAATATTTCCACACTGAGTTTGGAATAATACTGTGAAATTGTGAACATGTGGATTGAAAAATTTGAAAAGACCGCCTGAAAATTCGGCCTATTTTGGCCTTCCATGGTGACATCACCATACAGTAAAGTTCTTTAAAAATGTTTTTATTTCACCTTTATTTAACTAGGTTTGTCAGTTGAGAACAAGTTCTCATTTACAACTGCGACCTGGCCAAGATAAAGCAAAGCAGTGCGACAAAAACAACAACACAGAGTTACACACAAACAAACGTACAGTCAATAACACAATAGAAAAATCTCAAATCTAAATGTAACACTGGCGTGATAGACCAATAAGACCAAACCTCCAATTTTCAGTTTTAGCCTCCCCACTCAGACCCCTCCCAGACAGTCCTAGCCAGATTCTTGCTTTAGAAATTTCTCTTTGCTAAAAAGCTGTTTTGGTTTCTTTTTGACAAAAAAAATAACTAAAAAATCATAGTAAGGTACTTAATTGTTACCACAAAATTATTTGATATTGAGGTAAAAACGACTGCATTGGACCGTTAAAGCACTTTTTCTGCAATTCTGCACATTTTGCCATAGAGCGGAGAGAAACCTTTTCAATTTTATAAAAATGTCATGCAGTTCTACTCATTTTGCCTTGGGGTGGATAGACATTTTTGCCATTTTAAAGCTAATTTCCTGCAATTCTACGCATATTATAATGAATTTTGCCATGTGTTATGGCTGCAACCCTTTGTTCTCAATTTCCACCTGAAGACATACCCAAATCTAACTGCCTGTAGCTCAGCCCCAGAGGCAAGGATATGCATATTCTTGGTATCATTTGAATGGAAACATTCTGAAGTTTGTGGAAATGTTAATTGAATGTAGGAGAATATAACACAGTAGATCTGGTGGAAGAAAAGAGAAAGAAAGAGCATACGTTTTCTGTTTTTTATTGTTGTAGTATCATCTTTTACATGTACTAGAATAGCCACACAGTCAGATAGGATGCTGGAGATAATTTTGATGGATAACACAAGAGGGCAACTGTAGGTGTGCAAAGTTTGAGACTGATAACTTCAGGAATGGGTGAGCTACATGACATTTAGCATGAAGTCACCCAGGCCACACAAGTTGCCCAAATGTACCCAAGTGGCCGAATTGGTGAAATGACCTATAACTATATACAGCAGTGCAAATAACTATATACAACATATCAAAAAGCAATTCTAACACACACACACACAAAAACATGTTTAAAAAAATATTAGAAAATAAATATTTAAAAAACAAACAGTACACACCCCTTGGAAGTCCTCGTCATAATATTTTGCTACCTGTGCCATGTCCCATAGCAGTCTCTTTCTGATTTAAAGCAGAGGCAAACTGAACAAGTGGTGCATTTCATGCGACACAGAACACAACGACGCATCCATGCTGTGCCCTTTTGGCTCTGAGGCACAGTCATACCTGCAGTAATGAACTGTGGCATATGAACACCACTGGGGGCACAGGTAGAGCGGGCAGCTTGGCACCGGGCCTCCCAGTCGGAGTCGCTATCACTGTGAAAGAAAACATTTAAAAAATATTTGTATTGTATGAGCCTTTTATCATCACATAAAATAAACATATATGTATTGATTGTATAGAGCAGAGGGAACAGTCACTGAGGTGTTCCATTCAACTCCGGCCATTGTTGTGTATATATATATATATACACACACACACACACCAAAACAAACCAACACACAAACACACACAAAAACAAACTACACATTTCATTGCAAAAAAAAAATATATATATTTTTTTATATATAATATATATATTTTTCTATTTCATAAAACGGCATTAGCACTTACCCGTCCTGAAGTACGTCCTGTCCTTGCAGAAACAGCTCCTCAGTTCGTTTGAATCATAACACTCTAAGATTCCTCAAACAAAAAATCTGTCTCACTTTCACTTTTACTTTAGAGTTTGACTTCGCTTTACATGAAGTATTCGCCAGGATATCTTCAATGAAATCGTTGAAACTACAACTTTCCGAAATACAGCTGCGCGTAAAAAGCCTTACAGCAACCCCTCTGATCGTCAAGGCGAAAATGGAGTTCCCTGCAGGTGCAATGACAACCAAGGAATTGTGGTCCAACCCCAAACCATTACATACTGGTGTTTACCTCAGCTCATTGGCTATCTACCCAGCTAGATTTCAAGAAGATCAGTGGTCATTGGGCAGAAATATAGTCAATCAATGAAGCTTTGCTAAAATTATTGGTGCGTCAGGTAGCCATTTATTGATGTCTTCAAATCAGCTCACTTCGGTCAATTCTCCCAGCAAAAAAACTTGTCTGACTGTGTTGCAAACATCCAGAGGAATGCACTGAAACCCACCATGACGGAATAAACGATTGTTTACAGGGGCGAATCACGCCGAATGCTCCGTAAATTGATAGAGATGGAATTCACTGCACAAATAGTTTACAAAATGTTTAGATTTAGGCTATAAAAATGGATTTTATCAATGAAAACGGCACTTCATTTGATCAATGGGATACTCAGGAAGAGAAATAAGAGCAAGATATCAGAATGTAAGTCATAATTTTACCTTCAGATGTAAATGTGTAAAAACTGTCATGGCGGAAAATGTTTCTGTTCTTGATTGCTCTTGCATTTTCAAGAATGTTTAATGTTACGAAATTGTATTTTTAGTTGTCACTCTAAAATTTCCCCTGATGTTGATCCCTGTACAGGGACAGCAGCCATAACAGGTTTTAATATATCTGAGTATGAGTGACTAACAAAATCAATGGTCGAGGCCCCTAAGCGACCACTTATGTCGCTTATGCCTGGAACCGGCGCTGAGCCCACATTGCTCAAGGACATCATATCCTAGCTGCCATTTCCTCTCGCCTTAGCACAGTAGTAGTAGTGGTATGACTTTGTTTAGCAATTATTTGTGAACCATTTACTGTATATAGTGCACAAAGACCACCATTTTCACACCAGCTTCATATATAAATGCTAAATTATAAAACCAGCAACAAACCATACATCTTCTAATCCAAAATCAATACAACGGGTGGAGACTTTACCATGAAATGCTTGCTCACGAGCAAGGCAATGGCAAGCAAGTAGGCATATGGATAGAGAGGACTGTACAGTTGCTTCATAAGAAGGCGCGGGTTTATATTCATGTGTGTAATCATCCATAGGGACTACTGAGGACCTAATATAACTGCTATGACTCATACCAAAACCGCTGCTTTAGCAAACCAAGCAAGATCCCACTCCGAAAGAGAAAGGAGGGGGGATCGAGAGAGAGAGAAAAAAGCTTCAAAAGCCTTGATGAAATGTAGAATCATCAAAGTGAGGATTCCTTCCCTGAGGAAGCTCATCTTCACTCTCTCCACAGACATAAGTGCTCGGAGAGTGGCTGTCTGTAGGGGGGAAGTGACAAGCGCTGACGGGTCACGGAGGGTTTGATCCCAATCATTAGCGTTACTGACTCCCTCGCCAAGAGAAATCACACAGGTTTGTTCTGCCGCAGTATGTCCAAAGGTCCAGGCAGGGAGGCAACACTGTGACTGTGTCATGGACAGTCCTGCTTTGATCTGGTCCTCTCAGGAAGAAGGAGGAGGTTGTGACCACACCTAGGGACTAGTTATGCTACTGTACCTGCCCTTCACATTATGGTCAATGAGGTGAAAGGCCTGACACAGTGGTGTCGAACATTTGGCCTGTTAGTCATAACAGCCTCAGCCCACATTCTGATCCAATCTCGCCCACACAACACATCTCAACACTAGCCTTAGTTTAGTAGGAAACATGTGTTTGGAGGGAAATAATTCACATAACAGGCGATTGGCAGTTAATGTTGTTTAGGACAATAAATAGCCTCACTATGAGCCTGTATCTACACAGATGTGTAAGATATTTGCCTTAATTTGGCCTTAGATGACCCCTTCTGCTAGATTACTTTGACACCACTTGGCCTAAAACTCAAAGATAGAATTATGGATGAGTCAATGGACAACAGGAGGTGAGTGAGTCATTTGCCAGCTTCTGATGGGTCTCAGGGTAACACTTCTTCTGCTGAACTTCTTGTCAGAGCCGCCCCGTGAGCCGACTTCCTCGCTTAGTTTTTATCGCAACCCTCTGCATGAGTAATGACAAGCCATTTGTCATAATATATATCCCATCATAAATGGTTATGACCGGTGTCATGTCATATATATAATAGCGTTACGTAGGCTTTATGACACAGGCGTTTGGGTTTAATATTAACTACAGACCATTTACTGGGGTGTTTGCATTCCTTTGAAGGATTTACGTCCGAGCCACTCACTGTCCAATATCCAGCCTCCAAGTATGTGTGAGCCTCTCTCCAAGAAGTGGAACATTTGTGTATGGAAACAGTTGAAGAGAGTGATGTAACAGTTAGTATGGTTGGGGTAGGGGAGGAAGACATTTAAAGGAACTTACTGGGGCTGGAGCTCTCATTCTGGCTTTATTTGTCTCCACTTTGATCTGGATCAGATGGCCAAGTTGTATGCGTGCAGTGTTATCCTCCCATAATCTTTGCTCTGTCTCCAAAATGCGGCACTAGCCTACTAACCTATATAGATGAGACTGGGTCTCTCTGCATCGCTGCATTTCCACGTTCAGTTCATTCAGCACTAATGTCAAGCTTGAATGTCCTCCAGTAAACAGTAACTGTACTGAACACAAATACGAACGCAACATGCAACAGTTTCAACAATTTTATTGAGATACAGTTCATTTAAGAAAATTTGTCAATTTAAATAAATTCATTAGGTGCTCACGAATGGATTTCACATGATTGGGCAGGGGCACAGCCATGGGTGAGGTTGGGAGGGCATAGGCCCACCTACTGGGGAGCCAGGCCCAGCCAATCAGAATGAGCTTTTCCCCACAAAAGGGCTTTATTACAGACAGAAACACTCCTCAGTTTCATCAGCTCTCCATGTGGCTTGTCTCAGACGATCCCGCAGGTGAAGAAGCCGGATGTGGAAGCTGGCGTGGTTACATTTGGTCTTCGGTTGTGAGGCCGGTTGGATGTACTGCCAAATTCTCTAAAATTATGTTGGAGGCAACTTATGATAGAGAAATTAACATTCAATTCTCTGGCAACAGCTCTGGTGGACATTCCTGCTGTCAGCATGCCAATTGCATGCTCCCTCAAAACTTGAGACATCTGTGTTATTGTGTTGTGTGACAAAACTGCAAATTGCAGAGTGGCATCTTATTGTCCCCAGTACAAGGTGCACCTGTGTAATGATCATGCTGTTTGATCATCTTCTTGATATGCCACACCTGTCAGGTGGATGGATTATCTTGGCAAAGAAGAAATGCTCACTAACAGGGATGTAAAGAAATTTGTGAACAAAATTTGAGCGAAATAAGCTTTTTGTGCATATGGAAACATTTCTGGGATATTTTATTTCAGCTCATGAAACATGGGACCAACACTTTATATGTTGTGTTTCTAATGTTGTTCACTATATTTGGATTTGGTTGTTAAGAGGAAAATATGATTTAATTTACTCCCAACCTCAAGTAATTTTCTCCTCTCTGGGTAAAATGTTTATCAATTAGGCTACCAATCAACAATGCACATACCACAAAAGCGAACAGTGAAGAGGCGACTCTGGGATGCTGGCCTTCAAGGCAGAGATGCAAAGAAAAATACATATCTCAGACTGGCCAATAAAAAGAAAAGATTAAGTTAGGCAAAAGAACACAGACACTGGACAGAGGAAATCTGCCAAGAAGGCCAGCATCCCGGAGTTGCCTCTTCACTGTTGACGTTGAGACTGGTGTTTTGCGGGTACTATTTAATGAAGCTTCCAGTTGAGGACTTGTGAGGTGTCTGTTTCTCAAACAAGACACTCTAATGTACGACAAATTGTGCACCGGGGCCTCCCACTCCTCTTTGTATTCTGGTTAGAGCTAGTCTGCGCTGTTCTGTGAAGGGAGTAGTACACAGCGTTGTACAGTGCCTTGCGAAAGTATTCGGCGCCCTTGAACTTTGCAACCTTTTGCCACATTTCAGGCTTCAAACATAAAGATATAAAACTGTATTTTTTTGTGAAGAATCAACAACAAGTGGGACACAATCATGAAGTGGAACGACATTTATTGGATATTTCAAACTTTTTTAACAAATCAAAAACTGAAAAATTGGGCATGCAAAATTATTCAGCCCCTTTACTTTCAGTGCAGCAAACTCTCTCCAGAAGTTCAGTGAGGATCTCTGAATGATCCAATGTTGACCTAAATGACTAATGATGATAAATACAATCCACCTGTGTGTAATCAAGTCTCCGTATAAATGCACCTGCACTGTGATAGTCTCAGAGGTCCGTTAAAAGCGCAGAGAGCATCATGAAGAACAAGGAACACACCAGGCAGGTCCGAGATACTGTTGTGAAGAAGTTTAAAGCCGGATTTGGATACAAAAAGATTTCCCAAGCTTTAAACATCCCAAGGAGCACTGTGCAAGCGATAATATTGAAATGGAAGGAGTATCAGACCACTGCAAATCTACCAAGACCTGGCCGTCCCTCTAAACTTTCAGCACATACAAGGAGAAGACTGATCAGAGATGCAGCCAAGAGGCCAATGATCACTCTGGATGAACTGCAGAGATCTACAGCTGAGGTGGGAGAGTCTGTCCATAGGACAACAATCAGTCGTATATTGCACAAATCTGGCCTTTATGGAAGAGTGGCAAGAAGAAAGCCATTTCTTAAAGATATCCATAAAAAGTGTTGTTTATAGTTTGCCACAAGCCACCTGGGAGACACACCAAACATGTGGAAGAAGGTGCTCTGGTCAGATGAAACCAAAATTGAACTTTTTGGCAACAATGCAAAACATTATGTTTGGCGTAAAAGCAACACAGCTCATCACCCTGAACAGACCATCCCCACTGTCAAACATGGTGGTGGCAGCATCATGGTTTGGGCCTGCTTTTCTTCAGCAGGGACAGGGAAGATGGTTAAAATTGATTGGAAGATGGATGGAGCCAAATACAGGACCATTCTGAAAGAAAACCTGATGGAGTCTGCAAAAGACCTGAGACTGGGACGGAGATTTGTCTTCCAACAAGACAATGATCCAAAACATAAAGCAAAATCTACAATGGAATGGTTCAAAAATAAACATATCCAGGTGTTAGAATGGCCAAGTAAAAGTCCAGACCTGAATCCAATCGAGAATCTGTGGAAAGAACTGAAAACTGCTGTTCACAAATGCTCTCCATCCAACCTCACTGAGCTCGAGCTGTTTTGCAAGGAGGAATGGGAAAAACTGTCAGTCTCTCGATGTGCAAAACTGATAGAGACATACCCCAAGCGACTTACAGCTGTAATCGCAGCAAAAGGTGGCGCTACAAAGTATTAACTTAAGGGGGCTGAATAATTTTGCACGCCCAATTTTTCAGTTTTTGATTTGTTAAAAAAGTTTGAAATATCCAATAAATGTCGTTCCACTTCATGATTGTGTCCCACTTGTTGTTGATTCTTCACAAAAAAATACAGTTTTATATCTTTATGTTTGAAGCCTGAAATGTGGCAAAAGGTCGCAAAGTTCAAGGGGGCCGAATACTTTCGCAAGGCACTGTATGAGATCTTCAGTTTCTCGCATGGAATAGCCTTCATTTCTCAGAGCAAGAATAGACTGACGAGTTTCAGAAGAAAGTTCTTTGTTTCTGGCCATTCTGAGCCTATAATCGAACCCACAAATGCTGATGCTCCAGATATTCAACTAGTCTAAAGAAGGCCAGCTTTATTGCTTTTTTAATCAGAACAACCATTTTCAGCTGTGCTAACATGATTGCAAAGGTTTTTTTAAATGATCAAGTAGCCTTTAAAAATGATAAACTTGGATTAGCTAACACAATGTGCCATTGGAACACGGAGTGATGGTTGCTGATAATGTGCGTCTGTACACCTATGTAGATATTCCTATTAAAAATCAACTGTTTCTAGCTACAATTGTCATTTACAACATTAACAATGTCTACACTGTATTTCTAATCAATTGTATGTAATTTTAATGGACAAAAACAAGGACTTTTCTAAGTGACCCCAAATTTTTAAACGGTAGTGTATTCAGGTTATTTGAGCTTGTCAGGGACCAGAGTACATCTTCAGCAGAATGAAGGGGTCAGTGCTCAAGACTGCACTGTTACTATGGCAGCACATGGCTTATATCACCTGCATAGCATTAGACCGTGACACTCTACCTGCCAGCGTTCGCTTTATGAGTTGCTAACAAAGCCAAGAACTCTACCACATTGAAATATCAGATCAGTCCTCAACTGATGAGAACAGAGAGAGAGAGAAAAAGAGAAAGATCTTTCTTTGGCTCAGATTTTCTCTGTCTTAATTACATAAACAAGTGCGTGATTGGGGCTTGCTTGCCGTTGTATTTCAGACTCGGCACCAGCTGTTTTAAACAGGCAGACACAGCTGTATACATGTGTCTTTGCACACTAAATCAAATGTCCCATTGTGCTCATCTGGAGTGAATTAGGGTGGAGGAGGGAGGGGGGAGAGGATGGGGGATGCAGGCTTTGATATACAGGGGAGGAAATGGGTAATGTCCTGGAACCACATGCAACATCCTAATAGGAATTGGTGATTGATAATAAAGAGATTGCCAGATCAACTCTCCCTCTCTCTCTCTCCTCTGTCCTCCACCCTATCCCTTCTCTCATCTCCTATACCTAACTGTCTCATAACCTTGGATTAGTGCAGGTATTTGCTAAGACTTGTCTCTTTGTGTTTTTCTTTTATGAAGTCCAACATTCTTTTTTTAGCAACCGTCTCCCAACATGGTTTCTCTTTGCAGGCTGTTGCCATTGCTCCAGCTGTTTCAGCCTCTGATGAGACTCTTTTAGGGCCTGAAAGAAATGCAGGAGGGGGGACTGGGAGTGATAACAGACTGTGAGATGGTGACATCAGTCCCCACATGGCAAATTGTTGCCTCGGTCTCACTCTGTCTCATTATTTGTTTCACAGTGTTACTTTTTGTACCCTGCACCAGAAGGTTAGGCGTATTAACTCACAGAACAGTGTTAACTTTCCCATGATAAAAAAACACGAGAGGATTTTTTTTTCCAACATGAGTTGAGCACAGTCACTACACATTGGTGAAGCACAAACATACTGTAGGTGTTTGGCCATAGCCTATAGTACATGAGCTGCCTGCGTACAACCACGACAATGAAACGATAGGCAGGCAGGGAATTGATATCCCATGGAAGGGAAGTCTCTCCAACTCAATTATTTTTGGAGGTCAGTGAACATGTACAAGATAAATAATGCAAAAGTATGCGACAGCGTTGCTGCACATTTGTCATAACAGCAACCGGGGAAATATGTGGCCTTTCATTCAATCATTTGAGAACATCAATCATCATTCCCTTTGAAGCAAGGGCTGATCCTGCTTTGCAAGGAACATACGAAGAAAAGAAAGAAAGAAAGAAAGAAAGAAAGGCAATATGGAGAGCAGCTGGTTATTTGGGATGAACATGACATGCTGTTTGTTTATGAGAGGAATGGGGAAAGAAAGGAGGGACAAGTGAATGAAAGAGTGAAAACAGACTCTCATTTAATATCCATTTCTCTTCACAGTCTTTGCACACATTTTCATGAGTTTAAGACTGAGTCAGCCTGACCTTTAAATTCATTCTCTTGTTATCAGAATGATCTCGCTGTACACGCATCTGGTGCTACAATGACCATCTACTTCTCACTAGAACAAGCTGGATTCTCTCCCTTAAATCTTTTCCTGCATATTAGAGGCTGGTAAAAGGAATCCTTAAGCGCAGGCTTAGAAGTTAGTATACAAAAAGGCTTCATCTTCTAAAGTTGAATCAACAAATTCCTTCACAGAGTAATGCTTCCCCCTGCTGCATATTGTTTGTACTGCCATGTCAATTTGAAACCATTATGTGCTTGAAACAATCTGGGAGAAAGACCCTTTTACCAGCCTCAAATACTTTGTGCTTTTAAAAAGTGAGATATAGCCAATGTTTACATGATCACAGAATTGGAAATAAATGTTTTATTTGGCCAAGTATACATCATTTCAATACATGAACTTTGACAGTTAGAATGCGTCAAAACTGGTGCAAGGAATTGAGTAAGAACATTACACACACTAAATATCAATGCAATTTTTGAAAGAGATTGTATTCGAAACTATGGCGGTGAAATAAATATACAGTATACCACACATTTCCACTAGATAACTGTAAGACTAGGACACTATCACAAAACATGACTGTCAGAGATGGGCTGATGAACGGCATCAATGTTTATGTTGAAATCAAGTTGTCAAGGGTCACAAGGACAGGAACTCGGAATATTGAAATATGAGAAGGTGATAGTTGATCACAAAAAGTGATATATGAGTGAGAAATATCAACTTCAATTCAAGGATTTCATTGTTGAAAAACATATTCCATCACACATTGTACCATGTTGCCTGCTCTAGAATTTACAAATGTAACACTTCATCCAATGTGTTCTGTCACTTTGTCATCAGATATAGATTTACAGTGGGATCCATAATTATTGGTACCATTGATAAAGATGAGCAAAAAATATTGAAAAAATATATAACTATATTATATGCTCAAAAAAAATTATACTACTAATTATACTAATTCAATTACTCAGAACAAGAGATTTTGTTGAACAAGTAGTAAAAAAACATCTTAAAAAATAGTGTTCAAAATGAATGACAACCCTGTTTTCAATACTCTAAGCGCCCTCCCCTTGCGAGGATACTGACACTGAGCCTTTTTCTAAAATGTTTTAATGAGATTGGAGAACATGTTGGGAGGGATCTTAGATCATTCCTGCATACAGAATCTTTCCAGATCCTTAATATCCTTCCTCTGGACTGCCCTCTTCAATTCAAACCACAGATTTTCAATAGGGTTCATATCAAGTGAAAGAGATGGCTATTTCAAAATGTTGATTTTGTGGTCAATTAACAAGTGCTTGGGATTATTGTCTTGCAGGAAGATCCACTTGCAACCAAGTGTACAGGCAGGTGTCTTGGTACTTGGTAAAGTTCATGTTGCCATTGACTTTAACAAAGGGCCCAGGATCAGTGGAAGCAAAATACCCCCATGACATTAAAGATCTACCACCATATTTTATCATAGGTATGAGGTACTTTTTCTTGATGAACGGCATTGGCACTTAGATTGGAACCGATGCTATGGTTAATGGAAAATGAAAATAAAGCTCTTTGGCTGCACGCACCAGTGGTGAGTTTGGCATTGAAAAACGGAAGCATATGCAGAAAGTACCTCATACCTACGGTAAAACATGGTGGAGCATAGGAGATGATCTGGAGACCCGCAACAAATGTAGCTACAGGATGGTAAGCCTTTGTGTAAAAGCATGGATTCACACTATTCACTCATTGATTCACACAATCAGCTATGCCACTCAATAGCGTGAATTAGTTAACATGGTGATATGGAACATAACCCTTACAGAAAAAAAAACATGATTTCTCATGTGGAATATCACATGATTTCACATTTGGAATATCACATGATTGGATCACATGATTGGAACATTTAAAATATGATCACTTTTTCACATGTAATTTCATGTTATCACATGATCTTCACATAAGATAAGGCTAGGGAAAGGAAGTCCTGACCCCGAACATATTATTTTTTACAAGATTATTGTAATCTAAGTGGTATTGCTCATTGTTTGTGTGGTTTTGAGAGACCTTCCTATGTCTCTAATTATCCTAAAGGCTGTTTTGACCTCAGCTGGGAGATCCTAAATAAGATCTGGATAAGAGCGTCTGCTAAATGACTTAAAATGTAAATGTAAATCTTCCCAGAAGGAGAAGTTAAAAGGCTGCCATGGGAGAAGCCAGAGGTCAGACATCACACCTACAAGTGCAAAGTCAGCTTTGAAGTTTGGCCAGATCTTCACAATCAGCCTCAAGCGGATAAAGATGGACCGCATTCTGGTAAGCTTTTTACAAGTGTGTAGTCTTTGTCCATAATTGCCACACATACGCACACACACATGCAGGTACGCACACGTGTAAGCATGCACGGAAGTACGCACCATGCACGCACACACAGCTGGACCTAATGTATCCTGTTGGTCTCTTTCAGCATCAAGAGCTGCATGGTGAACAACTCCAGATGCAGAATTGGCAGCAGGGGGAGTTGGCCATCAAGATGAGAATGGCAGACTGCCTCTTTGATTATTTGTTAGAGGACACTGTCCTGAACCAAATTGAGAAGAAAGCCAACCCAACAACCGCTTAATAGTACCTAATGAAAGTCTTCATGTTGATCATGTTTTATGGTCATTGAAATACATTGGAAATGCCAATGTCTTTCAGAGTAATGTTATTTATTTTAATTATTTAAACTGGCAAGTCAGTTAATAACACATTCTTATTTATTTACATTGACAGCCTTCCAGGAAACAGTGGGTTAATTGCCTTGTTCAGGGGCAGAACAACAGATGTGTACCTTGTCAGCTCCAGGATTCTTTACTGGCCCAACAGTTTTACCACTAGGCTACCCGCTGCCCCTAAAGACAGTACAGTATGGTTTAGAAGATCTGTGATAATACAGTCCTCAAATCCCACAAGGTATTGATGAACCCCATTGCTTGAGTGCATAAGTTTTCATACCCCTTGCTGTTGCACGTTTAAACAAGTTCAGGAGAAAATACACGTATTTTCATTTTAAAAAATCACAGAATACATTGAATGGGGTCCACCTGTTTGCAAAACTATAACTTCCCCGGTCTCTGCAAGGCTCCTAAATTGGATACATTTTAGACAGGCACAGATCACGGTAGGTTAGAACATATTTCCAAAACACTTAACACCCCTTTGAGTATGGTCATCTGTGGATTGTGTCACCCTGACGCTGTGGAGAGCTGGCTGTCGTTCCTAACTGAGCCGCATGGATGTGTTCTACTACTAGCCAAAAGACACGCGCCATTCGGCGCCAAACAGCAGACCAATGACAGTGTATGCAGCAGACGAACGATCCGAACAGCAACACACAACTTTCTTCTGGCGGCTAGCTAGCTAGTTGCAAAAGCAGGAGGCAAGCATCTCTCAGTATGAACGGTAGGGGTGTTTTTTGATTAACTAGCGAACTTTTAGCATCTTGACTGAGAAATGTCAAATAGCAAGGAAACATATATGTAACGTTAGCTATTTCATTCAAAATGTTGCTAGGGCTAACGTTAGTGGTTAGCTTGCTAGGTTTTGTTAGCTAGCTACATGTAGCTAACGGTCATTATAGCTAAGAGCCACCTGTGGCTATACAACCTTACTTAAGCTACTGTAACATGGGATGGGGAGTGAATTTAAAATGTTTATACATGGGATGTAGATAGCCATCTAGCTTGATTGTTTTATACAGGGGAACTTTACCTAGCTATGTTGTCCCGGCATAGACCTTGAATCCTAGCTAACGTTAGCTGATGTCCCAGGAGCATCATACCGAAGATAAATAACGTTAGGTAGCTATTTTGACAATACTCATGTTACAATTACCATTAAGTTGGTTAGCCCTCTTGGCGGGATGCATAGGGTGTTTGATTTTCATGCCAGCAACCCAGGTTTGCTTCCATGCCCTGCCATTTGCGACACTGGTGTCAGAAGTGTGATGGCGACTGAAGCCACTGGAATGCAGTCCTGTAACATAGGTACTGCCTTGAAGATGTTTGCTGGTATTGTCTTGACTTCTGCGCAGAAAAAAATAAATAAAACACATAAGAAATATCTTGCTGCATTTTGTAAACGCAGATCTAAAATGCTTCTTATTGTAATTTCTGCTCTGCTTTAAGGCAAATTTTGTAATTCAGTTGCACTTCTCCACTCAGATGAGAATTTAGGAATGGACATTCTATCAGCAGACAGCGCTCGGACTGATGTGTAGCTGCGTGTCTCTGGTACCTTTCTCTGTACTTTTTTTCTGTAAAATGCAAGAAAGATGAACTTCAAACAAAACAGTAGGACATGTAGCTGGCTACATTCTTTTTATGATAAACATTAGAAATATGATGGCCATGCATCATTGTTTCAAGAAAGATCTTGCTTTTTCATTGTAAGCTCATTTACTTGTGTGGCTACTAGCCAAATAGCGTTGCACTTCTGTTGTCATTGGATGAAAATGAAGCTAATTTCTGCCGAATGTGTTGCAAAACTATAGTTGCACGCCCCTGATCACTCTATTGCAGCAAAAAAACACTGACTTTTAATATAAAACACAGGTGAAATGGTTTAAAATGCAGATTTGGATATGGTGTGCGATTTGAAAATGCAGATATCTGAACTCTAAAACAACATCTGAGGCTAAGCATGATGTAACAATTTTAGTACAACACATAGCTAGTTACCAACATTGTCAAAATGTTTGAGACTCTTGGTGTAATAACATGTTGGACTGACAGTTATCAGGGACCCAGGTTTGAGGTTTGATAGACCTACACTCCTGAATGGGTGCGTTCAGTTTGATTCAACGTTTGTTATGTTGTGTGACGAGTTATAATGAACAACATTTCCCCTAAACGGTCTGCACCATTCTTCAACAGCATTTGATGTATGTTGGCTCCCGTTCGATGGGTGTGACTAGGTGTAGCCTGATGAACATGGGTGTGACCATTTTTTTATATTTTTTTATTCGCCTTTATTTAACCAGGTAGGCTAGTTGAGAACAAGTTCGCATTTACAACTGCAACCTGGCCAAGATAAAGCAAAGCAGTGCAACACAAACAACAACACAGTTACACATGGAATAAACAAACATACAGTCAATAATACAATAGAAAAAGTCTATATACAGTGTGTGCAAATGAGGTAGGATAACGGAGGTAAGGCAATAAATAGGCCATAGTGGCGAAATAATTTCAATATAGAAATTAAACACTGGACTGATAGATGTGCAGAAGATCCCCATCTTCTGCAAAGTAGCAAAAAAAATAAAAATAGATAACAGTATTGGGATGAGGTAGTTGGATGGGCTAATTACAGATGGGCTACGTACAGGTGCAGTGATCTACCATATAAAATCACAATATTTGTGCAGCACACCATACACACAATCGCCCTCTGTGCCACCATAATCACGCCATTCTTCAACTGGTCATTCATTACAGTACCATTTCATTTGAATTAAACGTTGACAACCGTTCTGTCATACCGAGTAGGCTTGGGCGGTTTTATACCGTATACCAAGCTATTTCGAAATACAGATTGTATGATTTTCAGTAAAAAATCAAATTCAACGGGGGAACCCCCTCCACTGCTTATAACTAAGTTACGTATAAATATTAGAAATCTAAGATCTGTCAAATAAATTAAATCCAGCTCATGGCTCAAGCTATGCATTTGTTTTGCTAATTTGCTTGCTAAGTGGCTAGATGTCAAGATTAAGCTTCTTGGTTACAGCAGAGACATTCAATCCCCTCCTGGATCAAGATCCCTGTTGCCTAAATTGTTTTGTGCTTTACTACTACTTCTACTACTACTACTATAGTCTAATTTGGGTTGCCGCCGACTTAAATAAATCTTGTTCGACCAAGAGTCGTCTGTTCTTTCGGCCAATCAATTGGTCTACTGTCATGCCCTGACCGTAGAGATCTTTTTATTCTCTCTGTGTTTGGTTGGTCATGGTGTGACTCAGGTGGGAAACTCTATGTTCTTTATTTCTATGTTTTGGCCTGGTATGGTTCTCAGTCAGGGACAGCTGTCTATCGTTGTCTCTGATTGGGAATCATACTTAGGCAGCCTGTTGTTGTAACGGTTTTCTTGTGTCGAAGGAGAGGTGGACCAAAACGCAGCGTGGTTATTATTCATGGTTCTTTAATAAAGAAACTATACATGAATAGACTAACAAAACCAAGAAATGTGAAAAACCAAAACAGCCCTATCTGGTGCAAACACAGAGACAGGAACAGTCACCCACAAAATCAAATCAAATTTATTTATATAGCCCTTCGTACATCAGCTGATATCTCAAAGTGTTGTACAGAAACCCAGCCTAAAACCCCAAACAGCAAGCAATGCAGGTGTAGAAGCACAGTGGTTAGGAAAAACTCCCTAGAAAGGCCAAAACCTAGGAAGAAACCTAGAGAGGAACCAGGCTATGTGGGGTGGCCAGTCCTCTTCTGGCTGTGCCAGGTAGAGATTATAACAGAGCATGGCCAAGATGTTCAAATGTTCATAAATGACCAGCATGGTCGAATAATAATAAGGTATGTGGCAAAGAAGGGGGTCGAGTGGTAAATGGCAGATATGTGAGAGCAGAACTAATAAACGGGCTCTGCCCGATCACTAAAATGGCCACCCCTGTCAGAACTACAGATCACAAAATGGCCGACCACCAAAACTACCAAAGTCCCAGAAGCAAGGGGAACCCTCAGAAGGTGGAGCCAACCCACAGATAAAGGGTCAAGAAAAACCAGGAAGAGAAGAAGAGAGTGCTGGAAGGATCTATGAACAATAGAGAAAGAGACAATAGAGATTGGCTGGATTTACCGTGTATGAGCTGGACTGTTTTGGACTTACCTGTTGGCGTTTGGACCTGGACCTACCGAGAACCCGATTCGTGTACCGAACCCTGCTATCCTTGACCTCGCCTACGGCCTGGGTGGACCAGGACGGAGAAACAAACACACAGGTACTGTCCTATTCGAAAGAACTCTCATTCTTGGGTGATTTGGTGACAGTTTACCACTTAGTTTGTGACAAACGCTCCTAACCTTGAAGAGGTTTGCCACAGGTAGAACAGTTGAAACTGGAGCAGCAGCACGGCCAGGTGGACTGGGGACAGCAAGGAGTCATCATGTCAGGTAGTCCTGGGGCATGGTCCTAGGGCTCAGGTCCTCCGAGAGAGAGAAGGAGAGAATTAGAGAACGCACACTTAGATTCACACAGGACACCGAATTGGACAGGAGAAGTACTCCAGATATAACAAACTGACCCCAGCCCCACGACACATAAACTACTGCAGCATAAATACTGGAGGCTGAGACAGGAGGGGTTAGGAGACACTGTGGCCCCATCCGAGGACACCCCCGGACAGGGCCAAACAGGAAGGATATAACCCCACCCACTTTGCCAAAGCACAGCCCCCACACCACTAGAGGGATATCTTCAACCACCAACTTACCATCCTGAGACAAAGCTGAGTATAGCCCGCAAAGATCTCCGCCATGGCACAACCCAAGGGGGGGTGCCAACCCAGACAGTATGACCACATCAGTGAATCAACCCACTCAGGTGACGCACCCCTTCCAGGGACGGCATGAGAGAGCCCCAGTAAGCCAGTTACTCAGCCCCTGTAATAGGGTTAGAGGCAGAGAATCCCAGTGGAAAGAGGGGAACCGGCCAGGCAGAGACAGCAAGGGCGGTTCGTTGCTCCAGAGCCTTTCCGTTCACCTTCCCACTCCTGGGCAAGACTACACTCAATCATATGACCCACTGAAGAGATGAGTCTTCAGTAAAGACTTAAAGGTTGAGACCGAGTTTGCGTCTCTGACATGGGTAGGCAGACCGTTCCATAAAAATGGAGCTCTATAGGAGAAAGCCCTGCCTCCAGCTGTTTGCTTAGAAATTCTAGGGACAATTAGGAGGCCTGCGTCTTGTGACCGTAGCGTACGTGTAGGTATGTACGGCAGGACCAAATCAGGGAGATAGGTAGGAGCAAGCCCATGTAATGCTTTGTAGGTTAGCAGTAAAACCTTGAAATCAGCTCTTGCTTTGACAGGAAGCCAGTGTAGGGATGCTAGCACTGGAGTAATATGATCAAATTTTTTTAGCACTAATTTTTTTAGCACGTATTTAGCACTAACTGAAGTTTATTTAGTGCTTTATCCGGGTAGCTGGAAAGTAGAGCATTGCAGTAGTCTAACCTAGAAGTGACAAAAGCATGGATTAATTTTTCTGCATGATTTTTGGACAGAAAGTTTCTGATTTTTGCAATGTTACGTAGATGGAAAAAAGCTGTCCTTGAAATGGTCTTGATATGTTCTTCAAAAGAGAGATCAGGGTCCAGAGTAACGCCGAGGTCCTTCACAGTTTTATTTGAGATGACTGTACAACCATTAAGATTAATTGTCAGATTCAACAGAAGATCTCTTTGTTTCTTGGGACCTAGAACAAGCATCTCTGTTTTGTCCGAGTTTAAAAGTAGAAAGTTTGCAGCCATCCACTTCCTTATGTCTGAAACACATGCTTCTAGCAAGGGCAATTTTGGGGCTTCACCATGTTTCATTGAAATGTACAGCTGTGTGTCATCCGCATAGCAGTGAAAGTTAACATTATGTTTTCGAATAACATCCCCAAGAGGTAAAATATATAGTGAAAACAATAGTGGTCCTAAAACGGAACCTTGAGGAACACCGAAATGTACAGTTGATTTGTCAGAGGACAAACCATTCACAGAGACAAACTGATATCTTTCCGACAGATAAGATCTAAACCAGGCCAGAACTTGTCCGTGTAGACCAATTTGGGTTTCCAATCTCTCCAAAAGAATGTGGTGATCGATGGTATCAAAAGCAGCACTAGAGTCTAGGAGCACAAGGACAGATGCAGAGCCTCGGTCCGATGCCATTAAAATGTCATTTACCACCTTCACAAGTGCCGTCTCAGTGCTATGATGGGGTCTAAAACCAGACTGAAGCATTTCGTATACATTGTTTGTCTTCAGGAAGGCAGTGAGTTGCTGCGCAACAGCCTTTTCTAAGATTTTTGAGAGGAATGGAAGATTCGATATAGGCCGATAGTTTTTTTTATTTTCTGGGTCAAGGTTTGGCTTTTTCAAGAGAGGCTTTATTACTGCCACTTTTAGTGAGTTTGGTACACATCCGGTGGATAGAGAGCCGTTTATTATGTTCAACATAGGAGTGCCAAGCACAGGAAGCAGCTCTTTCAGTAGTTTAGTTGGAATAGGGTCCAGTATGCAGTTTGAAGGTTTAGAGGCCATGATTATTTTCAGCATTGTGTCAAGAGATATAGTACTAAAACACTTGAGCGTCTCTCTTGATCCTAGGTCCAGGCAGAGTTGTGCAGACTCAGGACAACTGAGCTTTGAAGGAATATGCAGATTTAAAGAGGAGTCTGTAATTTGCTTTCTAATAATCATAATTTTTTCCTCAAATAAGTTCATGAATTTATCACTGCTAAAGTGAAAGTCATCCTCTCTTGGGGAATGCTGCTTTTTAGTTAGCTTTGCGACAGTATCAAAAAGGAATTTCGGATTGTTCTTATTTTCCTCAATTAAGTTAGAAAAATAGGATGATCGAGCAGCAGTAAGGGCTCTTCGGTACTGCACGGTACTGTCTTTCCAAGCTAGACGGAAGACTTCCAGTTTGGTGTGGCACCATTTCCATTCCAATTTTCTGGAAGCTTGCTTCAGAGCTCGGGTATTTTCTGTGTACCAGGGAGCTAGTTTCTTATGAGAAATGTTTTTAGTTTTTAGGGGTGCAACTGCATCTAGGGTATTGCGCAAGGTTAAATTGAGTTCCTCAGTTAGGTGGTTAACTGATTTTTGTCCTCTTGTGTCATTGGGTAGACAGAGGGAATCTGGAAGGACATCAAGGAATCTTTGTGTTGTCTGTGAATTTATAGCACGACTTTTGATGTTCCTTGGTTGGGGTCTGAGCAGATTATTTGTTGCAATTGCAAACGTAATAAAATGGTGGTCCGATAGTCCAGGATTATGAGGAAAAACATTAAGATCCACAACATTTATTCCATGGGACAAAACTAGGTCCAGCGTATGACTGTGACAGTGAGTGGGTCCAGAGACATGTTGGACAAAACCCACTGAGTCGATGATGGCTCCGAAAGCCTTTTGGAGTGGGTCTGTGGACTTTTCCATGTGAATATTAAAGTCACCAAAGATTAGAATATTATCTGCTATGACTACAAGGTCCGATAGGAATTCAGGGAACTCAGTGAGGAACGCTGTATATGGCCCAGGAGGCCTGTAAACAGTAGCTATAAAAAGTGATTGAGTAGGCTGCATAGATTTCATGACTAGAAGCTCAAAAGACGAAAACATCATTTAAAAAAAAAATTTGTTAATTGAAATTTGCTATCGTAAATGTTAGCAACACCTCCGCCTTTGCGGGATGCACGGGGGATATGGTCACTAGTGTAGCCAGGAGGTGAGGCCTCATTTAACACAGTAAATTCATCAGGCTTAAGCCATGTTTCAGTCAGGCCAATCACATCAAGATTATGATCAGTGATTAGTTCATTGACTATAATTGCCTTTGAAGTAAGGGATCTAACATTAAGTAGCCCTATTTTGAAATGTGAGGTATCATGATCTCTTTCAATAATGACAGGAATGGAGGTGGTCTTTATCCTAGTGAGATTGCTAAGCGAACACCGCCATGTTTAGTTTTGCCCAACCGAGGTCGAGGCACAGACACGGTCTCAATGGTGATAGCTGAGCTGACTACACTGACTGTGCTAGTGGCAGACTCCACTATGCTGGCAGGCTGGCTAACAGCCTGCTGCCTGGCCTGCACCCTATTTCATTGTGGAGCTAGAGGAGTTAGAGCCCTGTCTATGTTGGTAGATAAGATGAGAGCACCCCTCCAGCTTGGATGGAGTCCGTCACTCCTCAGCAGGTCAGGCTTGGTCCTGTTTGTGGGTGAGTCCCAGAAAGAGGGCCAATTATCTTCAAATTCTAACTTTTGGGAGGGGCAGAAAACAGTTTTCAACCAGCGATTGAGTTGTGAGACTCTGCTGTAGAGCTCATCACTCCCCCTAACTGGGAGGGGGCCAGAGACAATTACTCAATGCCGACACATCTTTCTAGCTGATTTACACGCAGAAGCTATGTTGCGCTTGGTGATCTCTGACTGTTTCATCCTAACATCGTTGGTGCCGACGTGGATAACAATATCTCTATACTCTCTACACTCGCCAGTTTTAGCTTTAGCCAGCACCATCTTCAGATTAGCCTTAACGTCGGTAGCCCTGCCCCCCGGTAAACAGTGTATGATCGCTGGATGATTCGTTTTAAGTCTAATACTGCGGGTAATGGAGTCGCCAATGACTAGAGTTTTCAATTTGTCAGAGCTAATGGTGGGAAGCTTCGGCGTCTCAGACCCCGTAACGGGAGGAGTAGAGACCAGAGAAGGCTCGGCCTCTGACTCCGACTCGCTGCTTAATGGGGAAAACCCAACACCAAACAGGCTACCTAAATATGGTTCCCAATCAGAGACAATGACGAACACCTGCCTCTGATTGAGAACCATATCAGGCCCAAACACACAGAAACAGACAAACAAGACATCCAACATAGAATGCCCACTCAGATCACACCCTGACCAAACAAAACATAGAAACATACAAAGCAAACTATGGTCAGGGTGTGACAGTTGTGCCACCTTAGTTTTGTGGGATGTTGTTTTTGTACAGCTCTGTTTAGCCTACTGAACGTTACGTTCGTTTTCCTTTTGCTGTTTTTAGGTGTTCATTTTAAATAAAGACTAAATGTAGGCCTACCACGTTGCACCTTGGTCCGATCGTTTCGACGAGCGTAACACCAAACTTCACGGACCAGGCAAGGAGGGCATTAATCAGAGAGGCAACAAAGAGCAAAGATAACACTGAAGGAGCTGCAAAGCTCCACAGCGGAGATTGGAGTATCTGTCTATTGGACCACTTTAAGCCGTATACTCCACAGAGCTGGGCTTTACAGAAGAGTGGCCAGAAAAAAAGCCATTGCTTAAAGAAATAAATAAAAAAGGCAAGTGGGAGACTCCCCAAACATATGGAAGAAGGTATTCTGGTCAGATAAGACTAAAATGTTGCTTTTTGGCAATCAAGGAAACCTATATGTCTGGCGCAAACCCAACACCTCTCATCACCCCGAGAACACCATCCCCATAGTGAAGCATGGTGGTGGCAGCATCATGCTGTTGGGATGTTTTTCCATCAGCAGGGACTGGGAAACTGGTCAGAATTCAAGAAATGATGGATGTTGCTAAATACAGGGACATTCTTGAGGGAAACCTGTTTCATTCTTCCAGATATTTGAGACTGGGATGGAGGTTCACCTTCCAGCAGGACAATGACCCTAAAAATACTGCTAAAGCAACACTTGGGTGGTTTAAGGGGAAACATTTAAATGTATTGGAATGGCTTAGTCAAAGCCCAAACCTCAATCCAATTGAGAATCTGTGGTATGACTTAAAGATTGATGTACACCAGCGGAACCCATCCATTGACTTTGGGAGGGTGAATAGTTATGCACTGTTTTTTTGTCTTATTTCTTATTTGTTTCACAATAAATCATATTTTATATCTTCAAAGTGGTAGGCATGTTGTGTAAATCAAATGATACAAACCCCCCAAAACTCTATTTTAATCCAGGTTGTAAGGCAACAAAATAGGAAAAATGCCAAGGGGGGTGGATACTTTTGCAAGCCACTCTATCTCATCAGCCACCCGGTGGAAGGGACTTTGTGGATCTGAGGCTTTTTCTCCTGTTGCCTCTGTCAACCTCCAAATCCCACCAATATCAGCTGCCTCAGAGCGCAACTTGTTCTTGTTTGGGAACACACACACATCAAAGCATGCAACAGGCTGACCAATACAAGGGTTGAAAAATTGGTGGCCATCAGGGCAAATTTGAGGCTTTTTGAGCCTGACAACAAACCATCCTCAACAAGGTCGGAAAGTGACAGTGAAGATGAGGCCTCAGAGTCGGATGTTCAAGAGGTGGATATTGAGGAGGTCCAGGGAGAAGACATGGAAGCCTGAGAGGAAGACAACCAAAGCTTTAGTTCCTAGACCATCATTTTACAGATGTATGTTGATAACGTTTTTGGGAGATGCGATGCATCATTGGGGATCATTAAATATTCCCTTTCTTTTGTTGTTCAGTGAAATCATCCCATGTAAAGTCAACTCATTTAATTAAAGTTTAATTCGTAACTAAATAGTTTTTTACATTTATATTGGAAGGATTGAATAATTTGCAATATATCTACTTATGATAAGGTAAAAGGTTTATGCTTCTGTCTCCATATGATATGGTAAATATATCCAATGCAAAAAAACATTTACATTTAAATGATATTAATATAATTTGCAAATATTCACGTTAATTCCCACGGAAAGTTTCCACCTCTGAATGTCCCCCAAAATGTGCAACCCTAATGGCTCAGCATCTGACCGTAAGGCGCTACAGAGGGTAGTGCGTACGGCCCCTCTGTCACTAGGGGCAAGCTTCCTGCCATCCAGGACCTTTTAACTAGTCAGTGTCAGAGACACAAAAAATTGTCACCCAAGTCATAGACTGTTCTCTCTGCTTCCGCACGGCAAGAGGTACCTGAGTGCCAAGTCTAGGACTAAAAGGCTCCTTAAGAGCTTCTAACCCCAAGCCATAAGACTGCTGAACAATTAATCAAATGGCCACCCGGACTATTTACATTGACCCCCCCGCCATTCGTTTTTACACTGCTGCTATGCACTGTCTATTATCTATGCATAAGTCACTTTACCCATACCTACATGTACAAATGACCTCGACTAACCTGTACCTTGCACATTGACTCGTTATCGGTACCCCCTGTATATTGCTTCGTTATTGTTATTTTATTGTTACTTTTTATTATTTTTTACTTTAGTTTATCTAGTAAATATTTTCTTAACTTTTTTGAATTGCATTTTTGGTTAAGAGCTTGTAAGTAAGCATTTCACGGTAAGGTCTACACCTGTTGTATTCGACGCATGTGACTAATAAAATTGGATTTGATTTGATCCTATGAGGTAACGAATGAGTAGTAGAATTTTGCAAGTACATAGTAATAGGCCTACGAATTAAATGTGCTTTGGTAAGGTTGGCTTTTTAGCATTCATTTCCATGGTTATCAACTGTATCACAGGACTGGAACGCAAATCACAGAAAATAGGTGTTGTGGTGAGAGCTGCATAGAAGTACTTAGGTTTATGAGATTTTACTGCAGAAAAGTTACAGGGTGTGTTGAATTGTAGTGTCCTGGCCTCCAAGCCCTTTGGCCTGGTGTAGGATCAGATAGGGTCTAAATAGTGGAATGAGATGGTGTGTTTTTAATGAGTGTAGGGTTAGTTGGCAGTCATTTATTTTTTACATACCTTTTTTTTGTATAACAACGTGTAGCGGATTTATACTCCAGTCCAGTTGGTGGCAGTAATGCACCATTAATATTGTATTTTAACGCCGTTATACTCCACCGAAGAAGATTGGGTGCGATATCTCTTCACACAGAACGTCTTTGATCAAGCCATCAACAACGAATGCTTTGGGGAGAAGTGATATCAGTGACCGCTAGCTGCATGTTAGCGAGATAGAGAAGAGCTAGGAAGGGTAATATCTGAAGGGGGTAGTGAACGGGGATTTGGGCTCTTTTCATATTTGGCTGTAACATATCTAGCTATATAGATCCAAAATAACGATTGTAGCTAGCTTCGACGAATACGAGGGGAACACCACTCAACAGCAGTGTAGCTAGCTAGCGTTACCACCATCTCCCGCAGTTTAAGCGACCACTGTGTCTTCCATACGATGGGAAACACTGCTACCGCCAAGAAAGGCAACGAGCTTGAGAGCGGTGAGTTGGGATGGTCGCTGAGCATTGTCTATACTGCTAACGTTAGCTAGCCAGTTAGCATGCTAATGTAATGTTGACATTTGAAGCATTTTATGGACAACAGTTTTTTGACAATCAGGAGTGTGCTCAATCTCACTTATCCCTGATGTTTTGCACATTTACATTAATGACACACTCACTCACCATAACATGTTGCGAGGCAGGGCATAGTAAATGGTTTGTGAATTAATCCTAGGTAGCTCGCGACAAATGAATATGTAGCAAAATCAAAGATGGTTTAGTAACTATGTGGCTAAATTGTTACAATCTGATCCAGATGCCTATCTTGCTGCTAATGTTATAGCTAACGTTAGTAAGTTAGCTAGTGTGGGACGTTTTTAGCCCGTTATCTGTTGTCATTGGCAACCTTATTCGGGGCTGGGACTCACTTTGATAGCTACTGTTAGTTAGCAACCAACTAGTTCGCTAACGTTAACTAGAGAGTGGTAATATGTAACAACAATGTTTCTATATAGTTATTATCGGGAAACCAAAACGCAATTCTCAAGCAAGATATTCGTTAACCTAACGGTTTACGTTACTGTGCCTGCCTAACGATACCGGGGGGATTAGCTGGGAAAGGGCCTAGCCTCTATCTTGTTATCGTATCCAGACCGAATAGGATGCTAGCTAGCTAGGTAGATAGCTAGCTATCGAGTTGTATTGAATGCAATTTTGCTGTCAGTAGCTACCTAGGTAACGTCAATGAGAGCTCGTTTTATGTCAGCGTTAGCGAACGTTAGCCATCACCAGGCCCGTGAGACATCACCAAGCCAGAGTAGTGTGCAGTGCCAGCTACTAGCAGTAACGTTAGCTTTATAGCCAGTCAGCTAAAGTCTGGACCATCTGACGTGTGGTGGTCTTATTGAGTAGTTATGAAGGCCTGCTTTGATATTGCATTTGTAGGTTCCAGAGATATGTTTTAGCTAACTTGTAATCTTACTAGTTAAAGTAAATAGATTATTTGTTAGCAACCGGAAGTTCACTCCAATGCTGCAAATATAAACTGTAGATATATATTTTTAAATTACATGTTAGTTTAACCACACTAAGGATAAGTAGTTTGAATAGTTTTCAATTATCAGACTGTGCCTCTACCACCACATCTTGAGATGCTGCATATGTACAGCTTTCCCTCTACCCCTTTGCGCACTGCTAAACAGTGACCAAATATGGTGAAGAAATGACAAATGCCCTCTTCTCATTCATAAAACCAGGCCCGTAATACAACCTCCCCAAGTGACTTATCTTACAAGTCTTTTTTGTTTAGAGTCTTTGTTTAATCTTAGTGATGTGAAGGTCCACTCAGACACAGATACACACAGCACAGTTTGTCATTGACTGGAAGGGCTTGTCACCAGACCTTCGTCAGAGGATAAGCGGTATTACAAGCTTTGACGCAACTAGCACTGGGGTTGTATTAATTGGCAATGGTACACTTTGACGTACGTATGCTGATAATCAATGCACAGCATGCTGTGATAAAACTTAAAATGTTTCCCCATGAAGGCCTATACAGCCATGGAGACATTGGTTTGTGTCCAGATCTACATTTGTGTGAACTGCATGCAGCAAAGTAATCTCACGCAAGTGAGTCCAGGAAATGCCACTGACTTGTGAGTTTGCATATGCTGTTCCATCCACTTCACTTTTTGTAGACTAAAATGTATGGTCATATTTTAACATGAAACATATTTATGGTAGGTAGTACTTAAATGCATCTGGGTTGTTTAAAAGCTTTGTTACTTTATGATGCTGCTAATCTGTTCATATGAGATTTATTGAAGTGTTGGAAGAGCCCAGGCAGAGGCACAGGAACATGGCCAGCCTCTGGTATCTTCCTGTGTTTCAGGAAGCAAGCTATGTTCTTTGATCTGATCAGTGCAACCAAAAGCCTGCACTTTGTTTTCTTGCTAGTTCTGACATGAGCCCCAGTCTCCCAAGCTTCTAGTGTTAAACCTGTCTAAGCTGATACAGTTCCCTGAGCTGCTGCTGCTACAGATTTGTGTGGCCTGTTGCTGTTCAGAGCCAGCAACCTGGTTCCTGATAATAGCCCATGTGTGTGTTGCGCTAGCCTGCTAACCTCCTCAGCACCTTTGACTCATTGTCTTGGCTCTTGGGAGATGTCAAAACACTCCCAGTTTGGCAGGGAGGGAGGGAGGGAGTGGACACAATAACTAAGTCATGCTGAATAGACTAATTCTGACACTGAATTCTGAGGCAATGTCACAGCCTTCCATGTTTATAAACATGTTAGCCTCACTTTTTCAATGGAAAACCATTACATTAGCTAACCATGTTCTAGAAATATAAGCTTATTGCTGCTCATCTCTAACAACTGTTTTGTACTACTGTACTCAGGTGTACATTCTACTATACAATACTGGACACTTGGTGTAACAGATCTGATCGTACTTCCTAATTCTTGAGTATAATAAAGAATTTCTAGACAGATCCCAGTTTATTGTTGTTTATTCCTGTGATGATAGACAAAGGACAGCACATCAGATGTGCTTAGCTTTATGTTGATGGCTGCAGATTTTAGCATGAGTGTTAGCAGGGAGCTAATGCTACCATTACATTTTAGGACATACTAGCTAAATCACTCATACAGCAATAACATGCATACAAAAGCACATCACTGAAAGCCCCCAATATCTAATGGGTTCTGTACGTGTGTGTGTATAAATACATAAGGAAATGTACATAGTGAACTAACTTGTACACATTGTAAATATGTAAATAGAATACATTATTTCACAACGTGACTTACCTCTTGCATGAATTATCAGACTGAGAAGAATTTACGTTCGCGATCTCCTATCTGCAAGCCTAGCCAATGACACTACACCTTATTGACATCTGACTTGAACCAACAAATTATAATACATAAACATTAAATACACATTTCTGCAGTTGTAAGTGTAAACATAACTAACCCTGTTACATTAGCCTAGGTTCGATTCACATTCAGTACAGTAAACCATGACCAGCTCTGGTGCCTTGTCAAAAATGTAAACATTTACATTAGCTATGTGGTCGTATATTGCCTTCTTGAATGTCATACAGTAGAGCAGGGATGATACCAGTATCACGATACTCCTTAGCATCGTGGCAAGGAAACAAAACATGAAGCAGATTTACTACTTTGGGGAAACAACCCTAATTTTGGAAACACAACATTATGTTGTCATCCAGAATCGCATGTATTTATTTTCCAAGCTGTAGCACACAATATTTTACATACAGCAGGTTTTTAAAGTACCAAAGAATTTGGTCTGCTTTGTTTTTATTTTCGCCATGTAAAAAATTATTGCGACACTGGTATGGTTCAGGCCCTACAATACAGTAGTCTACTTGTCGGTCTAGGGTAATGTGGGATATTTAGGGGTTCAACATACAGAGTAGCCTATATAAATAAAAAAAAAGAACTGCCCATTGATTGAAGCATTCGGTTTACTACAGATCATACGATCCTAGTCACGTAATTCTGTCATGCATGTTGTGACTTTTTCATACTCACATGAGTCTGCTTAATAACCTTTCTTATTACAGTCTTGTGTTTTTCTGTGTCAAACTAAATCACAGGATTAGAATGACAACTTACTCTCTCTCTTACTGTTTCTTTCCTTCGCTGTCAACTTCTGTTGTTCTTCACTGCATATGGTCCATGTTTGTTGATCTGATATACTTGTTGTTAGTACATAAATCTATCTCTCTCTGTCTCTTTCTTCCACATCATCCCATCCATGTGGGTGATTGTTCCTGCAAATCCTTGGGTGATCTATAGAGACTTTTGGTATGCCCATTCTTCCACTAGATGCCCAAAATGACAGAAGATTCTATTGAAAATTAACCCAAGCTTGGCTTGTAGTAGAGGTTCACTATATGCTTCGATCTATATTCTGCCAAAACCATTACCAAAACCTCTGTTTTTGTCATCTGCATTCTGTCATTCTGGATATCTGCTGTCTGCTATGTTTTTCCATGTATGTTGGTTTGTCCTTGCTCGTCAAAAACAATGCTGTGAGTGTCATAGCCTTTCCCTCAACAGTATTAGGCCCTAATGCACAGTCAGTGCAGAAAGAAAGTGATGCTCAAGAGCTCTTCATGCTTCATGAGGGACCAGTCTCTCCTCCTGTCTTAGTGAATTCTTACACCTCCCTCTCCATTTAAAAAACAGAAACATGACATAGGGCTCTTGGCTTCACTTCTTAGTTAGACTGCCTGTCTTGGTTGGTGTGTTTTGTATCATTAGAAACAGAACTGTTTTGTTTGTTTCCCTTTACTCCGTACATGTATTTTGTGGATGTTCAATGCAGATGGGCGTTTGGTTAGTTACAACTTACCTATCTTTGTCTCCAATAAGTTTAACTTCATACTGATTTTGTCACTATTGATCCCCAGCACCTTTCTAGAATTCCCACATAAGGTTCCATTTAAGATTTCCTTTGTACTTTGTTGCCCGCTCCATGCAAGCGAAAGTCATTAAATAGGAATCAATCATTATGCATTGACCGACAATTCCTTCCTATGGGCTAAATGTGCCTGTGTTTCTACCTTCCATACAGTGAAAGAGTTTCTAGCCAAAGCCAAAGAAGACTTCTTACGGAAATGGGAATGTCCACCACAGGTGAGATGTTTCAATGCTCCGAGGCCTTGCCTGGAGCTACAAATCCAGGGTTTGGGGATTATTTCTCATTTACTTTTTCTGCTATTCCTCACATTCTCTTGGCCTTCTCAACTGTATTGGGGTAGAAGGTCCAAGGTACTTCACCAATGTGTTTTGAAAAGAAGATGGGGAGAGTGGATGTGAAGAATATCTAAGTTTAACCGAGTAAAAAACTTGGACTGCTGCTGCGGTCGATCCATTAGGTGTGCCTAATCCACTTTGTATGTTTTGTGTTACCCATTCCAGAGCACGACGGGCCTAGATGACTTTGACAGGCTAAAGACCCTGGGTACAGGCTCGTTCGGGAGAGTCATGCTGGTCAAACATAAAGGAACAGAGCAGTTCTTCGCCATGAAAATACTGGACAAGCAAAAGGTGGGTGCCCAGTGGAAAATAGCTGGCCTTTTGTAACACATTGCAGGATGGGTAACTGATGTACATTTGAGTAGACTTGGCAATTTATCACCCCCCCCCCCTCCCCCCTCTTCTTTTTTACAAAGATAGGGGGGGGGGCAACAATGATATTAAAGACTGTAGTTGTTAGATTGTAGCATAACATAAGTACTGTATCATTGTGTAGTGTTAGGATTGGTGGCAGTAATGTCTGCCTGGCCCTCCAATCACTAGTCTGGATTATTATTATTATATCATTTTCATTACTGAAATGGAATGAAATTTAAAAACGGACCCCTTCCCCAACTTCTGTACTGTTTTGTCATGCCATCACTAACAGTAAATAAAAAATATATATTTGTTGGTCAATAGTTGTTTGATGATCACTTCCTTGTCTATTAGGTGGTGAAACTCAAGCAAATAGAACACACGCTAAACGAGAAGAGAATATTGCAGGCTGTGTCTTTTCCCTTCCTCGTCAGACTTGACTATGCCTTCAAGGTACAGTTCACAAAACCAAAAAAGTCAGTGTTTTTCAATCTGGCCTATTTATTAGGTTATTCAATTATTATCATCTAAGTATCTGTATGGATTTGTGTCCCTCCACAGGACAACTCCAATTTGTACATGGTGATGGAGTACGTTCCAGGAGGAGAGATGTTCTCACATCTAAGACGAATCGGAAGGTTCAGGTGAGTGTCTGCTGACATTTCTGCGCCTCAACACAAAAGAATGTTGATTACAGATTGTTTATAGATTTTCCATTTGTTGATAGAACATTTGTTTTGGATAATTTTGTAACGTATACTTTGTTTGTTTCAGTGCTTATGTAGTTAATTACAACTGTTTAATTTTCTGCCCCTATATCATCAGTTTAACAGATTCTTCTGTCTTTTCTTCCTTCACAGTGAACCGCACGCACGGTTTTACGCAGCCCAGATAGTACTGACGTTTGAGTACCTTCATTCACTTGACCTTATCTACAGAGATCTGAAGCCTGAGAACCTTCTAATCGATCACCACGGCTACATCCAGGTATATGTGAAGTGCTTGAAGTGGATCATTTTAGTTTGAGACAATATTTCACCAGAGATGCTGGTATTCGAGCAGTAGAACATTTGAGGTGCCAGTACTGTGTACCGGTGAACACAGACCCAACTAGAGCACTGCGGGACACATCACTCCCTGTGGACTGTACTGTAGTGGTGGGTTGTGTTCTCTTTGCTATGTTGCTTTACTGACTGTACGTGTTCTTGGTGGTCAGGTGACCGACTTTGGATTTGCCAAGAGGGTAAAAGGCAGAACCTGGACGTTGTGTGGAACTCCAGAGTACCTGGCGCCCGAGATCATCCTCAGCAAGGTGGGAGTCGTGACAGACACACAGCACATGAAATTACTCCGTTTGAAGAGATGCAACCGTTTGTTGCCCTGGATTAGATATCTGAATGTGAACTACATTGTCATTCTGCTGTGTGTAGGGCTACAACAAAGCAGTGGATTGGTGGGCCCTGGGGGTCCTTATATATGAGATGGCTGCTGGATACCCTCCCTTCTTCGCTGACCAGCCCATTCAGATCTATGAGAAGATTGTGTCTGGAAAGGTAAGGACAAGTCCATTTTACAACCTGGCCAACCTATTTCACCTGAAGTTTAACACATTTTGAACACCTGTCTTGTTCTCATTAAGTAAGCTAAACTCAGTGGGAGTTAAGCCTTCATTTGACAGTTGTCTGGCTTTTGGCTTATGTTTGTTGTGAAAGCCTCTTCCGTCTTAAATCAGTCACTTGCTTTAGAGGGCTAACGAGGAGCAAATGTACGTTTCTCAATACATTACCATTTAGACAAACCTCAATATGTGTCCCCCTTTAGGTCCGCTTCCCATCCCACTTCAGCTCTGACCTGAAGGACCTGCTGAGGAACCTGCTGCAGGTGGACCTGACCAAACGCTACGGCAACCTGAAGAACGGTGTAAACGACATCAAGGGACACAAGTGGTTCGCCACAACGGACTGGATCGCCATCTACGAGAGGAAGGTACGTTCAAGCCTATATTGGAAGATGAGGACAAACAATGCAAAGTTGAATTGCTCTTTTTAGCACCTAACTTTTATGAAACACTATTTTATTGATGTCCAGTAGAACTTTCTTGAGCATTGTAGGGTTGGGCGATTTTTACGATTGCACGTTTGTACTCTGTGTATCCTTTGCCCTGATAATCTTTTTGCATATTCTGCAAGTGACTTCGGTCTGCTGGTTCACATTTATTATTCGGTTTGAAAACGAACAACTGCCAAACAGGCAAAGATGTTCTTTGTCCCCCCACCAAATCAGCCATAGTTTTTTTTCTGATTTAGCTTAATGCAGGCTTTACTATAGTTACTAAGTGAAATCCTGTCACTTTTTATTTTAAACAGACAAACGGTCAGAAGGATCCTTATGGAAGAAAAAATGCTGCAAATGTGCTAATAACTGATATGTGTATTTTTATGTATAAGAGAAACAAGCCCTACAGATTTGAAACTCATTCTGCAGCCTAGACTAGATAAAGTACTAGCCCTAACACTTGTTTTGAACAATGATTTAATGAGATCGTTTGTGGCTTTTGTAATAACTTGAAATAAAAATAGTCTTTATATGGCGTAATAATAATGTTTTCTATTTGACTCACTAGAATAACTTCATGAAGTAGTTTGCTGAAAGGAGGCGTTACCTAGGCATCTCTACAATATCAAGTACTGGCTTTGTTCTAAGGCAAACTCCCTCACACTTCTCCTGGTTGTGCTGCTCTGTGTTTTTAGGTGGAAGCCCCGTTCATACCAAAGTGTCGAGGCGCTGGAGACACAAGCAACTTCGACGACTATGAGGAGGAGGAGATCCGCGTCTCCGTAACGGAAAAATGCGCAAAGGAGTTTTCCGAGTTTTAGCTTGTGTGAACGTGGATATATCAGGGCTAAAACACACATGAAAAATAAGGGGATCTTTGCACTCTTCTAAAGACTTGGGGTTGGAGCAGAGACCATTGTTCAACTATTACTAAGTAGTTCCTTCATTCCACGAGGCTGAATGAGGTCGCCATGATCCTTGGGTGCCGATGATAACACCTTCACTGTCACACACACTTGCATATTAAAGCAAACACGTCACCTAAAAAAAAAAAAAAAAACTCTTCCCACTCTGTTTTTGAACTTTGTAGCAGTTGTTGTTGTCATGGATGTTGTGCTCCCCTTTACAGCTGTGATATTTTTCGTTTTAGGAGGAAAACCAGAAACAGAGTTACTATATGAGACAAAGGCCAATTGAATATTATAAGTCCACGCAGTGTAACTTCAAACCGATTTTGCCTGTGGCAGTATCGCACATGATTGTGTGGTTTTGTAGGGCATTGCCTCTAGTTGTCAAAAGTTTATATTCTTGGTCTGTTACAAGTCTGGGATGGTTTTCAAGAAAAACATTCTCACCTTGGACTAGGACAATGTTTTGGCCATATTTCAGAAATAGTATTTGTCCTCTGTGTATAATGTTTGTCACTCGAAGACATTTTAAACACCCTTGAGTGTTAAGAGCATGACCAAAATACAACTAATTGGGTGACCGAGGAAGAGAGGTCCCTTCCTTTCTTTACCTTTTGCCTTAGAGAGCCAATTCCAACACCCCACAAAGTGCCCATTCTCTGGCCCATTGGTATTCTGGCCCTGTAACAGGGAAGTCATTACAGAGAATGGTGAACCCAATTACAAACAGAAATTAACAAAACAGTGATTTGTTGTTTCTGTTTGTGCCAGAGAAAGTCTAGAATTTGTAATCTCTCCTTTTAATTTACCATATTTTATTCCATGGATTAAAACTGAAGGCTTTTTGGTCCCTAAAATGTAAGATCCGCTAATAAAAAAGGACCCTTTTAAAAATTAATTTTTGGAGCTCCAAATGCGTTAAATGTACTCTTTAAATTGATCAGTTCAGTGTGTATAGTGTTGTGGCTTTTGCCTCAACATTGTTAGTGGAACCAGTACACACTTCATAACAATATATTGATGCTAAAACATTTTAAAAAGCTTCTCAGAAGGGATCACAAGACAATTTGTTTTCCATGTTTTTCCCCTATTGCTGTTCTTGACCTCTCTCCTTTCCTTGTTTGTTTCATTCTTATGACAGAATGTAGAGTTGCAACTTATAGGTATGCATATTGTTTAAAATGCTTGATTTCAAGGTACATGTTTTTTTCTCACAGACATACTGGCAAAAAAAAACTAAAAAACTAAAAACAAGACTGCTCCTTTGTATCACATAATCCAGTCATTGTTCAGCTCATTACATTATACGTACAGTATATGCATTGTTTCATATGTTTTATTTATACACATTAGAGATGCTAATAAATTTTATTTTTAAAAGTGTCAAAGTTTGGAATGTTTTTTTGTAATCTTGTGGTGTACATAACGGCATACTGCTCTAGGAGTGTTCATATGTGGGTCTTATTTCTGTCAAACTTTATAAATCAGGACAACATCCAAGAGGCTACATCACACATCATAACTGAAATGTTCATGTATTTTTTTTAAATTACTACTAAATTTACCAAATATTAACTATTCTAGCTGTATTGGATAATTTACGCATATGCCCACTTAGTTAGATTCATGCTGGAAAATTACAGTAATATTAGATTTGGCATAACAATAGCAATCATTTCAAAGAGTTCGGCAATAAATTAAAGTAATTCAGAGGATATTCTGTCAATATTTTTGTTTTACTGTTTACAATTCAGAAATGTTTACCTTTCCTGAATAAAATGTGTGCTTGCTTCAGCTGTCGAAGCATTTGTATGGAAGTAGGAGATATAGTACTGTATGTATATGGTGAGTCTGAACTTAAGTACACTGCATTCTATGAACAATGAAATATGCCTAAAACTAGGCAATGGTGCTATCCAACTCCTGACACTAGTGTAGTTAATTAGGGGGTGTCCTGACGGACTCAAACCCTAGTCCCAACACAGATTATACCAACGGTTTATTCGTTACCTCTTGCATCAGAAACGTTTACTGTTTAAGTGTCAAACGGAAGCAAACAGCAAATTGAACGAACCCAAAATTGTCCAAAAGAAACTCGTTTTCGTTGCAAAACGTTTTCCGTTTGGATTAAACGTAAAACATTCTGCAACAGAATCGGCGCAATGAATACATCCTAAATCTCTTGGCGAGGTCGCCAAATCGTCTGGTTTTGAATCCCTAAAACCACTATTATATACCCATGGACAATGTCGTCTATTACACACGTGCGTAGTTGTACTCCAGTTCAAACATTCAAAAGATGGCAGGCCTGGAATTATTGTCCGACCAAGGATATCGTCTAGATTGAAGAAAAACTACTGAGTACACGCTGGTATGGGTTTATTTGCCCAAGCTGACGGGTCTGCATACATAGAACAGGGAAAAACCAAAGCGCTGGCAGTTGTGTATTGGCACTCATGAAGTACGTTTATTGCTAAACTAGCAAGATGGATATATATCTAGCTGACGTTAGTTAGATAACAACAAATACTATCTCCATGACCGCGCTATCATCAACTGGCCACTTTCAGCACAGCTGAGAGGAAGAGGGGACCGCAAGACCACAGAGATGAGCCTTCACCTCAAGCAGACGTGTGAGGCAGCGGTGTTGACTAATATGTACCCACGCTCTCAAATATACATTTATGTCAAGGTATCAGCTATTTCAGTTCTGAATTAATTATGAAATGGGTTGTGGTGGAATCTGCACTATTCTTAAGATGGGGAATGAAAGTGGTTGTATATCCAGTCTTTGGGATTTGGAACCAATTTTAAATTTTACTCAGTTTCATGTTCTCGGAGTATTCATTAGTAGTTAAGAGTTTTTTTCTTCTGTTGCGAAATGTTTTGCAACGGAAACTGTTTATCGTTGACGCTAGGAACCAAACAGAAGCAAACACCAAACTGAACAAAACGGGAAGGGACCAACCTACATGTGCCCAATAGAAACACTCACTTTTGCGACGGAATCCGACTAATGAATGGTGTAGAGTTTTCTTCATCAAGTTGAACACTTAGACATGGGGCTTGAAAAGTCAACATGACTTGAATTGAAACACTTCACTATCTTCCTTCTCAGATCTTGCAGTCAGACGGTGGGAACCACAGTGCGTGTGAACGCTGCCACTCAGGCACTGATCGACGCGGGTATCCACATTCGTGACTACCGTGTGCGCCTGCACTGCAGGCTTTGTGGACGAGACCGCGTTGGCAGACCTGTGGCATGCTGAAGAGAGTTGAGGGGGGCACATCACTGGCCTTGGCATTGCTGTCCCGTGGTGGGCACATCGCCCTGCTACAGATGGATGCCCGACTCCACCAGGACCACCTAGAGACACTGATGACAGGCCGTCAGCAAAGTGTTGGATGAGGTGGTGAGATGGCATCTTCAGGAGGTGTCTGCACTGACCGGAGAGTGATGTGGTGTAGCTTGGACTTTGTGGTAGATTGGCCTATAGTGAATGGCCAGGGGAGGTGGAGGGAGGAATAGATAGAGGATTAATGTTTTCTTTTTTTATTGTACACTCTTGCTCTGCTTTTGTATGAAATGCCTTTATAAACAATTACATTTAAACCCATTGATGTGTTTTGAGTAATCTATAAATGGGCCGAGATGATTTGTGGACAGAGGGAGCTATAGATGTAGGTCTACATCAGAATCTGGGATTGGATAAATCAATCAGTCAGCAAAAATAAAACAGTTTGAGTGTAGCGTCACATGGGGGTGTATTCATTCATTTCCAAACCAACAGGATGAGCCAGTCACAAATCCAATGAGGTAATCTCCGTTTTTATAATTTCTTGGCTAAAGCGGAAGTTGGTCCGTCGCACAATCGTCCGATAAGAACCAAGAAAAAAGACCGGTGGAAAATCTACAGCAGTAAAGTACTGGCTAGCTACACCTGTCAAATCTTGGGCCTTTCCATTGTGCCCGAAAAGTAGGCTCTGGTTAACTACACATTTGTAAAGGTATTGTATAAATACATTGTTTCGTTTAAAATAACTGAGTTGCGGATTTTTGCACGTGCAACGTTGCTGATTCTCTGCTGCTTAGTTAGGCAACTAGCTAGCTAGCTAACATCTGCTAATTGATAGTAATGGACCATATTCTTTAGCACTGCTTATTTTTATTACAAAGGTTAGCAGTTAGCTAGCTAGATTAACACTATAGATGCCTACAATGAGAGGGGATGACTGAAAACTACATTCATATTGAATATTATTGACTGGGGCTTTGTTTGCAAAGGTCCAGCTGAGCCAGTCTGAGAGGTGTCAAGGCAACAACAACATGGGACTGCTGTCTGACCCAAACCGAAGGCGAGCCCTGACCAAACTTCTCACCCGTCTTAATGCACCAATCTGGTGAGTCCTTCCTGGCAGAATATCAATGGTAGAATATTGCATTTGCTGGGGAAGTAGAATGGAACAGGGTGTCCTCTTGATGCACCTTATCCACTTGTACTATTTGTATTATAACAACAGATTTTTACCATGTCACCTTGGGGATTTGATCCAGCAACCTTCCGGTTAATAGTCCAACGCTCTAACCATTAGGCTACCTACCGCCCCAGTCTACCTCCTAACTGTGTATGACGCAAATGCTTTCAAATGATATAAAGTTGTCTCCCCAGTGTTATGTGCTACCTGGCGGGTGTGGCATGGTTCATGGGCTTGGCCTTTGAGCCGTTCACCCTGCGCACCTACATGTCAGAGAACGCCATGGGCTCCACCATGGTGGAGGAACGCTTCCCAGCAGGTGAGAGGGCTCTGGCCACCGGTAGGGAGTTTGCTGCTCACAAGAAGAAAGTAGGGTGAGTCAAACTAATAAGCCTTCCTCCTATAGCCATCACTAGTGCCAGGAGCTTCTTTTGTTCATGTGACCAGGAAAAACTCACCCCTAGCTATCACTAACCCCTACTTTGGGATTCAGTGCTTATCCTACCTATCACAAATGCAGCTATAATAGTGATATCCACCCCCACAATATTCCTTCTGTGTTTCAATTTTCTTCTCCCTTCCTCACTTCTCTCTGTAGTGGGATGCCGGTGGATTGGCTGGTGAAGACCATGCAATCTCGAGGGCTGGAAGTGTTCACTCAGAGCTTCACCCGCAAGCTTCCCTTCCCAGATGAAAACAAAGAGAGATATGTGCGTGTGGGCTGAGACAAAAATGTCTACATATTAAACATAAGCTCCTATTTAATCTTTGTGCGCGAACACACTCTCTCACACACATTCTTCCTCTATCTCAACACAGGCTTTAATTTCTTCTCTTTCTCTCACTGATCCTTCTCACGGTTTGTCTCGGTCAGATGGTGCGGGGCACTAACGTGTATGGGATCCTGCGGGCCCCCAGAGCCCCTCGTACTGAAGCCCTGGTGCTGAGTGCCCCCTGTAGTGAGGGAAACAATAACAACCAGGCAGTGGGCCTTCTGCTGGGCCTCGCCCAGTACTTCAGGAGTAAGCATACTACTATTACTAACATTCACACACACAGACCATTTCCAAAGGTTAAATTCTGTCAATGATTGGTCTCTTCTTAGGTCAGATCCACTGGGCTAAGGACATTATCTTCCTGGTGAATGAACATGACCTGATCGGCATGCAGGCCTGGCTGGAGGGATACCACCACACCAACACCACTGGTCAGTACTCCGTACCTGCATCTCTGTAATAATGTAACCCTGTAATGCACCAGTTTTAGAGACAACATTAGAGACTGTATGTGTTATCAATGTCTCTATACCAGGGCTCTTTAATCCTGTTCCTGGAGAGCTACCGTCCTGTAGGTTTTCCCTCCATTTCTAATGTAGCACACCGGATTCTAATAATTAGCTGGTTGATAAACTGAATCAGGTTAGTTACAGCTGTCCAGGAACAGGGTTTGAGAACCCTGTTCTATTCCAACAAACCTGCCACCACTGTGCCTCCTGCTGGATCCCTCAGGTGGTGACTGGTCTCCACTGCAGGGAAGAGGTGGCTCCATCCAGGCAGCTCTGTCTTTGGAGCTGAGCAGTGATGTCATCACCAGTCTGGATCTGGTTCTGGAGGGGCTCAACGGCCAGCTGCCAAACCTGGACCTGGCCAACCTCTTCTATGCCTTCTGCCAGAAGATAGGGGTCCTGTGTACCATCCAGGGCAAGGTAGGGAAGAAGTCCAAATGCCTTGAGTAATAACTTGAGTAAGTAAGTTTGAATTATTATTATTTTATTTCACCTTTATTTAACCAGGTAGGCTAGTTGAGAACAAGTTCTCATTTGCAACTGCGACCTGGCCAAGATAAAGTAAAGCCGTTCGACACATACAACAACGCAGAGTTACACATGGAATAAACAAACATACAGTCAATAATACAGTAGAAAGTCTATTTACAGTATGTGCAAATGAGGTTGGACAAGGGAGGTAAGGCAATAAATAGGCCATGGTGGTGAAGTAATTACAATATAGCAATTAAACACTGGAATGGTAGATGTGCAGAAGCTGAATATGCGAGTAGAGATACTGGGGTGCAAAGGAGCAAGATAAATAAATAAATACAGTATGGGGATGAGGGAGTTGGATGGGCTGTTTACAGGTGGAGTGATCTGTGAGCTGCTCTGACAGCTGGTGTTTAAAGCTAGTGAGGGAGATATGAGTCTCCAGCCTCAGTGTTTTTTGCAGATCGTTCCAGTCTTTGGCAGCAGTGAACAGGAAGGAAAGGCGGCCAAAGGAAAAATTGTCTTTGGGTGTGACCAGTGAGATATACCTGCTGGAGTGCATGCTACGGGTGGTTGCTGCTATGGTGACCAGTGAGCTGAGATAAGTCAGATGAACCAGTGGCTTTGGCTAAGAACCTGGACGAACGATGGCACTGTGATAGACTGCATCCAATTAGTTGACTAGAGTCTTGGAGGCTATTTTGTAAATTGAAGAGCATGCATTAAGTTTTACTTACATATAAGAGCAGTTGGAGGCCACAGAAAGGGAGTTGTATGGCATTGAAGCTTGTCTGGAGGTTAGTTAAACAGACGGGTCAGAGGTATACAGAATGGTGTCGTCTGTGTAGAGATGGATCAGAGAATCACCAGCAGCAAGAGCGATATCATTGATGTATACAGAGAAGAGTCGGCCCGAGAATTGAACCCTGTGGCACCCTCATAGAGATTTGACACACTGAACTCTATCAGAGAAGTAGTTGGTGAACCAGGCGAGGCAGTCATTTGAGAAACCAAGGCTGTTGAGTCTGCCGATAAGAATGTGGTGATTGACAGAGTCGAAAGCCTTGGCCAGGTCGACGAATACGGCTGCACAGTAATGTCTCATCGATGGCGGTTCTGATATCGTTTAGGACCTTGAGCGTGGCTGAGGTGCCACCCATAGCCAGCTCGGAAACCAGATTGCATAGCGGAGAAGGTACGGTGTGATTCAAAATGGTCGGTGATCTGTTTGTTAACTTGGCTTTCGAAGACCTTAGAAAGGCAGAGTAGGATAGATATAGGTCTGTAACAGTTTGGGTCTAGAGTGTCTCCCCCTTTGAAGAGGTTGGATGACCGCGGCAGCTTTCCAATCTTTGGGAATCTCATGTGATACGAAAGAGAGGTTGAACAGGCTAGTAATAGGGGTTGCAACAATTTCGGCAGATCATTTTAGAAAGAGTGTCCAGATTGTCTAGCCTGGCTGATTTGTTGGGGCCCATATTTTGCCTATTTCAGAACATCAGCTATCTGGATTTGGGTGAAGGAGGAAATGGGGAGGCTTGGGCGAGTTGCTGTGGGGTGGAGGGCTGTTGATTGGGGTAGGGGTTAGAGGTCGACCGATTTATAATTTATCAACGCTGATTATTGGAGGACCAAAAAAAGCCGATACAGATTAATCGGCTGATTTATTTTTATTTCTTTGTAATAATGACAATTACAACCATACTGAATGAACACTTATTTTAACTTAATATATCAATAAAATCAATTTAGCCTCAAATAAATAATGAAATATGTTCAATTTGGTTTAAATAATGCAAAAATAAAGTGTTGGAGAAGAAAGTAAAAGTGCAATATGTGCCATGTAAGAAAGCTAACGTTTAAGCTCCTTGCTCAGAACATGAGAATATATGAAAGCTGGTGGTTCCTTTTAACATGAGTCTTCAATATTCCCAGGTAAGAAGTTTTAGGTTGTAGTTATTATAGGACTTATAGGACTATTTCTCTCTATACCATTTGTATTTCATTAACCTTTGACTATTGGATGTTCCAGGAACACAATGACAACAGCTACCCTCGAAGCAGCGTTACCCTTGCAGAGCAAGGGGAACAACCACTCCAGGGCGAGTGACGTTTGAAACGCTATTAGTGCGCACCCCGCTAACTAGCTAGCCATTTCACATTGGTTACACAAGCCTAATCTCGGGAGTTGATAGGCTTGAAGTCATAAACAGCTGTTGGCAAACGCAGGAAAGTGCTGTTTGAATGAATGCTTACGAGCCTGCTGCTGCCTACCATCGCTCAGTCAGACTGCTCTATCAAATCATAGACTTAGTTATAACATGATAACACACAGAAATACGAGCCTTAGGTCATTAATATGGTCAAATCCGGAAACTATCATCTCGAAAAACAAGACGTTTATTCTTTCAGTGAAATACGGAATCGTTCCGTATTTTATCTTACGGGTGGCATCCGTAAATCTAAATATTCCTGTTACATTGCACAACCTTCAATGATATGTCATAATTACGTAAAATTCTGGCAAATTAGGCGGCCCAAACTGTTGCATATACACTGACTCTGCGTGCAATGAATGCAAGAGAAGTGACACAATTTCACCTGGTTAATATTGCCTGCTAACCTGGATTTATTTTAGCTAAATATGCAGGATTAAAAATATATACTTCTGTGTATTGATTTTAAGAAAGGCATTGATGTTTATGGTTAGGTACACATTGGAGCAACAATACATCCATTATATGCAATGCCAGACACGCTAGATAAACTAGTAATATCATCAACCATGTGTAGTTAACTAGTGATTATGATTGATTGATTTTTATAAGTTTAATGCTAGCTAGCAACTAACCCTGGCTTACTGCATTCGTGTAACAGGCAGTCTCCTCGTGGAGTGCAATGAGAGGCAGGTGGTTAGAGCGTTGGGACTAAGATTGAATCCCCCGAGCTGACAAGGTAAAAATCTGCCATTCTGCCCCTGAACAAGGCAGTCAACCCACCGTTCCTAGGCCGTCATTGAAAATAAGAATGTGCTCTTAACTGACTTGCCTAGTTAAATAAAGATTAAATAAAGGTGTAAACATTTTTTTTTAAATGGCCAAATCAGTGTCCAAAAATACAGATTTCCGATTGTTATGAAAACTTCGGCCATTCCGATTAATCGGATGACCTCTAGTAGGGGTAGCCAGGTGGAAAGCATGGCCAGCCGTAGAAAAATGCTTCTTGAAATTCTCAATTATAGTGGATTTATCGGTGGTGACAGTTTCCTAGCCTCAGTGCTGTGGGCAGCTGGGAGGAGGTGCTCTTTTTCTCCATGGATTTTAGTGTCCCAGAACTTTTTTGAGTTTGTGCTACTGGATGCAAATTTCTGTTTGAAAAAGCTAGCCTTAGCTTTCCTAACTGCCTGTGTATATTGGTTCCTAACCTACCCTGAAAAGTTGCATATCATGGTGGCTATTCGATGCTAATGCAGTACACCACAGGATGTTTCTGTGCTGTTCAAGGGCAGTCAGGTCTGGAGTGAACCAAGGGCTATTTCTGTTCCTGGTTCTACATTTTTTGAACGGGGCATGCTTATTGAAGATGGTGAGGAAGGCACTTTTAAAGAACAACCAGGCATCCTCTACTGACGGGATGAGGTCAATATCCTTCCAGGATACCCGGGCCAAGTCGATTAGAAAGGCCTGCTCGCTGAAGGGGAAAACAGCAGAGGTGTATTTGGAGGGCAAGTTGGTTAGAATGAGATCTATGAGGGTGACAGTGTTTACGGATTTGGGGTTGTACCTGGTCGATTCGTTGATAATTTGTGCGCGATTTGACGGCATCAAGCTTAGATTGTAGGATGACCGGAGTGTTAAGCATGTCCCAGTTTAGGTCACCTAGCAGCACGAGCTCTGAAGATAGATGGGGTGCAATCAGTTCACATATGTCCAGGGCACAGCTTGGGGCAGAGGGTGGTCTATAGCAAGCGGCAAAGGTGAGAGACTTGTTTCTGGAAAGGTGGATTTTTAAAAGTAGAAGCTCGAATTGTTTGGGTATAGACCTGGCTCGTAAGACAGAACTCTGCAGGCTATCTCTGCAGTAGATTGCAACACTGCCCCCTTTGGCAGTTCTATCTTGTCGGAAAATGTTATAGTTAGGGATGTAAATGTCAGGGTTTTTGGTGGTCTTCCTAAGCCAGGATTCAGACACGGCTAGGACATCCGGGTTGGCAGAGTGTGCTAGGGCAGTGAATAAAACACACTTTGGGAGGAGGCTTCTAATGTTAACATGCATGAAACCAAGGCTTTTACGGTTACAGAAGTCAACAAATGAGAGCACCTGGGAGTAGGGGTGGAGCTAGGCACTGCAGGGCCTGGATTAACCTCTACATCACCAGAGGAACAGAGTAGGATAAGGGTACGGCTAAAGGCTATCAGAACTGGTCGTCTAGTACGTTCGGAACAGAGTAAAAGGAGCAGGTTTCTGGGCACGATAGAATAGATTCAAGGCATAATGTATAGACAGAGGTATGGTAGGATGTGAGTACATTGGAGGTAAACCTAGGCGTTGAGTAATGATGAAAGAGATATTGTCTCTAGAGACATCTAAACCAGGTGATGTCACCGCATATGTGGGAGGTGGAACTAAATGGTAGGTTAAGGCATATTGAGCAGGGCTAGAAGCTCTACAGTGAAATAAGACAATAATCACTAACCAGGACAGTAATGGACAAGGCATATTGATATTAGGGAGAGGCATGCGTAGCCGGGTGATCATAGGGGTCCAGTGTGTGGTTGGACTGGGTGGAGACACAGCGATTCAGACAGCTAGCAGAAGGGCCTTAGAGGGACGTCTCGAAGGAGGAAAGTCTCTTTTAGCTTCCGTGTGCGGTGAAGTTATTTGATGTTGTTGCAGAAAGTACATACTGTAAATTTGTAATGCTTTCAGAGGTCTAATAATAGAACACCATAGACATTTTGTGTTGTGCATTCCTCTATGCCAGGTAAGGAGAAGCCAGTAATGACATGATGTAATAACATGTTTAATTGCCTGATTGTCATGCTGACTGTCCTTTCTCCATCCAGCTCCAGAGGAACGACTGGGACACTACATCGGGCTACAGCCACGCGGCCCAGACCATGATGTTGATGGTGCTGAAGCAGGCCAGTGGGCGACCCTGGGGGGACCACGGCCTGTTCCTCAGATACCACATAGAGGCCGCCTCCATCAGGGGCATCAACAGCTTCAGACAGTACAAGACAGACACCACCACCATCGGCAGGTCAGCTGCTGATGATGTTCAAGCTTCAATTTAGATGATCAGAAAGCCTTCAAATGCAACTCTTGGTGTTTCTATGGAGACATTTTCACAGTGAAATTGACATGGAAATAAACCTGTGTGTGTCCCTCAGGCTCCTGGAGGGGATGTACCGGAAGCTGAACAACCTCCTGGAGCGTCTGCACCAGTCCTACTTCTTCTACCTTATGCCCTCGCTCTCTCGCTTCGTCTCCATTGGTTACTACATGCCCGCCTTCGGCCTGCTGGCTGTCATTCTGCTGTTGCGCGTATCCTTCCACCTCTGGGACAATAGGGGATTCTATTTTTATTTAACTGTTTTTTTAACCAGGTAGTCCCATTGAGGTCAGACTATCTTTTTCCCAAGGGAGACCTGTCCAAGAGAGCTGGAGGGTTGAGATGCACTTGTGTGGGAATTACAGTTGAAGTCGGTAGTTTACATACACTTAGGTTGGAGTCATTAAAACTAGTTTTTCAACCACTCAACAAATTTCTTGTTAACAAACTATTGTTTTGGCAAGTCTGTTAGGACATCTACTTTGTGCATGACACAAGTAATTTTTCCAACAATTGTTTACAGAAAGATTATTTCACTTATAATTCATTGTATCACAATTCCAGTTGGTCAGAAGTTAACATACACTAAGTTGACTGTGCCTTTAAACAGCTTGGAAAATTCCAGAAAATGTCATTGCTTTAGAAGCTTATGATGGTCTAGTTGACATCATTTGAGTCAATTGGAGGTGTACCTGTGGATATATTTTAAGGCCTTCAAACTCGGTGCTTGACATCATGGGAAAATCCAAATAAATCAATCCCAGAACAAAAGCCAGACTACGGTTTGCAACTGCACATGGGGACAAAGATCATACTTTTTGGAGAAATGTCCTCAGGTCTGATGAAACAAAAGTAGAACTGTTTGGCCGTAAATAAATAAATAATTCTCTCTACTATTATTCTGACATTTCTCATTCTTAAAATAAAGTGGTGATCCTAACTGACTTAAAACAGCGATTTTTTAAAAAAAATTTTTTTTAATTTTTACTAGGATTAAATGTCAGGAATTGTCAACTGAGTTTAAATGTATTTGGCTAAGGTGTATGTGAAAATCTGACTTCAACTGTAAATGGACAGAAAGGATATTAATTTTGGTCCATTCTCCTATATTAGTAAATTAATTAGGTTCGTCAAAAGGTCTAATGTGGGTTAATGATATGTTTGCATAGTTAAGCTGAATGTTCAACTTCATTAAAGATGGAATCCACAGTAGGGGAAACAGTGCTGCTCACCGCCCTAATGCCGTTGTTATCGTTTTGTTTGACGAAGCCGGGGTGAGGAGTGTTGCACAATGGGGTAAAAAAAATGGCAGTACATTCTGCTGTTCTAGCACACGTGCAATGATGTCCATGGGGCAAACGGACATGGCAGTTTCGTTAAGGATTTCAACTTTAAGTCATGATGAGATTGCTCTGAATGAGGCTGTGTATATGTCGATGATGGTTTAATACACTGGTGCATATCGGTTTTGTCCTTAATGGAAGTAACAGGCCTTAGACCTGTGGGTTCAGCTAAGTGCTTCTCCACCAGGAACAGAGGATGGGGTGGCTGGGGGAGTGCAGGTCAGTTATGGAGTAGTAAACAAGCTGTGTGTGTGTGCGCACTTCTGGTATGTATTGTGTAACTATAGTATCTACCTTTTTTACATCTCTAGAAGTCATCAACCTATTGGTCTATGTCAGTATAATTGACTCTTTCCTCCTGTCTCCCTCTGTCCTCCATCAGCCCTCCAGCCCAGGGGTCCTGTCTATCCTGACTCCAGTAGTGATCAGTCACATGACAGGGGTGGCTCTGTACACCCTCCCTATCCTCTCTCAGGAGATGGCTGTGCAACACTTCCCTGTGTCTGAGACGGAAGCTGTGGTCCTCACTGCTATAGCTATCTACACCGCAGGACTGGCCCTGCCACACAACACACACAGGTACACACACATACACACCCTCTCATCTTTCTCACATATACACACACTCAAAGAAAACATAACATGGCTGATGCAGGTTCTCACACACTAAATATGCATACAATATGCCAGGTTTGCCCCGTGATCACACACACACACCTTGACGAATATGTGGCTGCAGTAAATTATTTTATTTCACCATGTCCCCCCCTGTAACTCGTGTCGTTTACGACTTGCGCTAACGTGCATTTCGTGATCTGATCAATATCATCTAATCAAGGCAGGGCTCTACAGTGCTACCATTTTACATGCATATGTGCCTAAATATTTTGCTGTGTGCAACCTGGAATTGTAATTTAGGAACACAAGTGCGCCTAGAAAAATGGTTGCAATGATTACTTTACTGTAAAACAGCCCCTGAGTGCAGATTCATGACTGTCATGCTTGCACCATTTTGGCAAAGAAAAACGGCTTGTTACCTCAAATATTTTTAATTGTGCTCCTAATTGTCTGTGCGCTCATATGCTCCTTGTAACAAAGGTCTGTGTAAAATATCTCTTATTCATCGAAGTTGTGACCAGATTATCTAGTGCCTCCCTGTATACAAATGATTTTACAGATATTCTTTCAAAATAATATTAATACATTTATTATAAATCAAATTGTGATACGTGTCAATGATTTTAGAGGTTGATATGATTTTTAAATGGCTTGACCATCCAGATGTTTACACTTCATTGATATCCAGACACAATGCATGTCTGACAACCGATGGAGGTGCTCAGGAAGATCTGATCACAATCAAATGTCTTTTAATCGTTTACACCTGTCTGAAAATGTGGTTACAAAATGTGGACAAGATCAGGACAAAGGGCGCATGTTAGCACCAGGTATAAATGGGTATTTTATCTCTCTTTCTCCCCCAGGCTTCTGCAAGGAGAGGGTATAGAGGAGGGCTGGAGAGTGCTGAAGCTGGTGGCTCTCCTCTACCTGGCTGTGTTACTGGGCTGCACTGCCCTTATCAACTTCTCCCTGGGCTTCATCTTGGCTCTGTCCCTAGTACCCATCGCTGCCTTCATCACACCACATACACCCAAGTAATACTCTCAACACTCTCACCCACCCACAACTTTCTCCTGGTGTTGGGTGATTTCTTATAGTAGAAGTAATAATTCTCTGTTGTTTTCTCAGTGATGTTGCAGTGTTAGTTCCATTGTCCCTGTGTGTGAGGATAGTGTGTGTAATGGTTCCCCCCCTCTTGTCCACTGTCTTGAGTGCTGTATTAATGTTTCTTCTTCCAGGGCTCTGTAATAACAACTTTACTCTCTCTCCCCAGGGCTCTATCTGCAGCTATCATGGTGCTCCTGAGCCCCGGCTGCACTCTGCTCTACTGCGTCTTCGTCTTCCAGGAGCTGCAGGAGACCCCTGTCTCCCTGCAAGATGGTTGGATGCTCTTCCTGTCTGTCATCTCCCAGGGCATCCTGGACCACGCCCTCTACGGCTCATTGGTCTATCCGCTCCTGGCTCTGCTGATCTACCCCTGTTGGTTGCTGCTCTGGAACATTCTCTTCTGGAAGTAAACAACAGGTAACTGGGGGAAGACTGGTCCCAGACCTGCCTTTATATGGGAACTATCTATCGTGAGAGATGAAACTGCTCCTAAACCTGCCTTTATGGAATGAAGGTGTTTCCCCAAGGAGTAGGCTGACTGACTTGCCAGGAAGTTGGCAGGGGGAGTGGTTAAGTGCATTGGGTTGGGCTTGTCTGGCAACTAAAAGGTTGTATTGGGTTCAGGGCTTGTGTGCATGGGATTGGTTTATGGTACCTGAAGGAATAAATAATGCACTGTGTTTTGGTTATGTTATTGGGCCTGAGTGAATATTCTAAGGGAGGAAACTGAACAAAAGAAAATGTTAAGGAAGCAGTATCCTTAAGCCAACCTCTTGGCAACTGAAGCCATCCAGAAAATGTCCATAATCTACTATATGAACTGTCTTTAAATGTTTTATATATTACTTTATTTGAACCATGTGTACAGACACTCATTTATAAATGCTCAAATAAAAACTTAACTCAAACTTGATCAACGTATGTTTATTCAGCTCACACCATTTTATACAGTTATGTTTGACACAATATAAAATTCTGTCACTAACACAGTTCAGACAGAGAAACGTATGACAAATAGGTGAAACGCATCAACAATAAAATCACTTTAAAACCCTGTCACTCCCACAGACTTGCCTCATAGCAACTAATTCCCCTCATCCCATCAAACCAAATGGCACCAACCATTGACCAGCAAGACCTGGGCCTGTATTCACAATGTATCTCAGAGTAGGAGTACTGATCTAGGATCAGGTCCCCCATGTCTATATAATTATGATCTAAAATACATCTGATCCTAGACCAGCACACCTACTCTGAGTTTGAATACAGGCCTTGGTTTTAAACTGCACTTTCAATACTCAAAAGTATCCCAGTTGGCCAACTTCAAAATATACCATATTCTCTCATCTGAGATATCAGGTAAAGAGAAGGGAAGCACCACCTACCCCTCTGGAATAAATATAGGACTATTCCACCCCTCCCCAATGTAAAATAAATAAATAGAAAGTCTACCACAAGGCAAAGGTTGCTGACTGCCATCATGTCCAGAGGAGAGTCAAAAAGCCAGCTCCCATTGACTATACAGGTAGTTCCTGCAAGTGGAGCTCCATGTGTGCGACAGCGTCCATATACCTCTAGAGTTTGTCAGTAGTGGGTTTTTACCTAAGAAGCAGTAAGTTGGTGTCAGTTGTGTGTGATCAGTCATCCAGGCTATGGTAAAGGTTGCGAGGCAGTCAACTGATCAATGCACCAATCTCCCCCTGCTCCACTCTTCTTCCTTTCTCCTTTAATACAGACAGGGAATAAAGACAATATTGTAGTTTAGAATGCAGGTGATGTGTTCTGTCTACTCTATGCAATAGATACAGTACCTGTTGTATGAGGCGGCGCTCCCGAGTCAGGTCTGGCTGTACTGCAGATCTCACAGCCTGGTCGGGAAGGATTGTTGATAAAGGTGCAGGAGGGACAAACCCATTCTGTCTGCGTGTCAGATGTAAAGAGCAGTGATGTTCAGTATACTAGCTATATGAAATATTAGGTTTCTATCAGGGAAAGAGAAAGTATGTCCTCAACTATCATCTTGCATAAAACAATTAAATGGTGTTTGAAGCCAACAGCCGACCACATAAATATGAAAACATTGGGTTAGCACCTGTGTTTTACTGGCTTTGCAGGGTTGATCAGGTTTATTGTTGATCAGCAGAGTCTCCAAGTTGAGGGCCTCTCTGATCTCGCTCATACCCAGCCTGTCAGCCTCGCGTCCGTTGCTCCCTACAGTCAATCACAACAATGGTAAACATGCAGGGTCTGAAAAAATAAATGAGCCTTTTATAAACACATTTCATGAAATTCTATGTCCTTTACATGATAGACATTAGCATCATTTTTTTTTTGTATAAATGCCACACAAATAGCCTAATGCCGCCTACTGTGCAACTCGCTATTCTGATAGGATGCAATTTTGGAACTTTATATATACTTTCGTATTTATAGTTTGTTTTATTATTGGAGGCCTATTTATTAATCTAAACCAGTTCTTTAACCCTCTCGGGCAGGGCTCTCCAACCCTGTTCTTGGAGAGCTACCCTCCTGTAGGTTCTCTTTTCAACCCCAGTTGTAACTAACCTGATTCAGCTTATTAACCAGCTAATTAATAATCAGGTGCGCTAGATTAGGGTTGGAGAAAATAAAAATAAGCTTACAGCCCTGATCTAGAGTCTAAAGGAGGGTTCTACTAAGCCAACATATGATCTAGAGTCTAAAGGAGGGTTCTACTAAGCCAACATATGAAATTGTTTGAAGATGATCATTTAGATATTTGATTTAGAATTTTAGGACCCCTTTAGGTATGAAATATTTTTTTATTATTGAATGAAACATTGAATTTGGCCTTGAATTTGGCCTGCTTATAAGCCCATAGAAATACATATTCTTTGGGACTGTTCTTCCATTTATGAATATCTAAAGGAAGTTTGTTTTGAAGTGTCTGCCCTATCATTTTTATTGGACAACTATTTCACTTTTTTGTATTTTTTATTTCACCTTTAACCAGGTAGGCCAGCTAAGAACAAGTTCTCATTTACAACTGCGACCTGGTCAAGATAAAGCAAAGCAGTGCAACAAAAACAACAATGCAGAGTTACACATGGGATAGACAAACATACAGTAGATAACACAATATAAATATCTGTATACAGTGTGTGCAAATGAAGTAAGGCAATAAATACTCCAATAGGGGCGAAGTAATTACAATTTAGCAATTTACACTAGAGTGATATGTGCAGATGAGGATGTGCAAGTAGAAATACTGGTGTGCAAAAGAGCAGAAAAACAAATATGGGGATGAGGTAGGTAGTTGGTTGGATGGGCTACTTACAGATGGGCTGTGACCAGCTGCAGCGATCGGTTAGCTGCTCTGACAGCTGACGCTTAAAGTTAGTGAGGGAGATAAGAGTCTCCAACTTCAGTGATTTTTGCAATTCGTTCCAGTCATTGGCAGCAGAGAACTGGAAGGAAAGGCGGCCAAAGAGGTGTTGTCTTTGGGGATGACCAGTGAAATATACCTGCTGGAGCGCATGCTACGGGTGGGTGTTGCTATTGCGACCAGTGAGCTGAAATAAGGCGGAGCTTTACCTAGCAAAAGACTTATAGATGACCTGGAGCCAGTGGGTTTGGCGACGAATATGTAGCGAGGACCAGCCAACGAGAGCATACAGGTCGTAGTGGTGGGTAGTATATGGGGCTTTGGTGACAAAACAGATGGCACTGTGATAGACTGCATCCAATTGGCTGAGTAGAATGTTGGAGGCTATTTTGTAAATGACATCGCCAAAGTCAAGGAATGGTAGGATAGTCAGTTTTACGAGGGTGTTTGGCAGCATGAGTGAAGGAGGCTTTGTTGCGAAATAGGATGCCGATTCTCGATTTAACAATGGATTGGAGATGCACTAAACTACACTGAAGAAACACATAAATGCAAGATGCAACACTAAGATTTTACGGAGTTACAATTCATAAGGAAATCATTCTATATAAATGATTTAATTAGGCCCAGATCTATGGATTTCACATGACTGGGAATACAGATATGCATCTGTTGGTCACAGATACTTTTTAAAAAAGGTAGGGGGCTTGGATCAGAAGGACCAGTCAGTATCTGGTGTGACCATTTACCTCATGCAGCAGGACACATCTCTTTCGCATAGAGTTGATAAGGCTGTTCATTGTGGCTTGTGGAATGTTGTCCCACTCCTCTTCAATGGCTGTGCGAAGTTTCAGGATGTTGATAGGAACTGGAACATGCTGTCATACGCGTTGATCCGGAGAATCCCAAACATGCTGAATGGGTGACACGTCTGGTGAGTAGGCAGGCAGGCCATGGAAGAACTGGGACATTTTCAGTTTCAGTGTACAGATCCTTGCGACATGGGGCTGTGCATTATCATACTGAAACATGAGGTGATGGTGGTGGATAAATGGCACGACAATGGGCCTCAGGATCTAGACACGGGGTGTCTGTGCATTCAAATTGCCATCGATAAAATGCAATTATGTTTGTTGTCTGTAGCTTATGCCTGCCGATACCATAACCCCACCATGGGGCACTCTGTTTGCTCACATAATGCCATACACAGTGTCTGCCCTTTGCCCGGTACAGTTGAAACCGGGATTTGTCTGTGAAGAGCACACTTCTCCAGCGTCCCAGTGTCCATCGAAGGGGAGCAGTCTGGTCAAGACCCTGGTGAGGCGATGAGCACCCCTGAGATGGTTTCTGACAGGTTGTGCAAACCCACAGTTTCATCAGCTATCCGGGTGGCTGGTCTCAGACCATCCTGCAGCTGAAGAACCCGGATGTGGAGGTCCTGGGCTAGCGTGGTTACACGTGGTCTGTGATTGTCAGGCCGGTTGGATGTACTGCTAAATTCTCTAAAACGATGTTGGAGGTGGCTTATGGTAGAAAAATGAACATTACATTCTCCGGAAACAGCTCGGGTGGACATTCCTGCAGTCAGTATGCCAATTGCACTCGCCTCTTCAAAACATCTGTGGCATTGTGTTGTGATAAAACTGCACATTTTGGCCTTTTATTGTCTCCAGCACAAGGCGCACCTGTGTAATGATCATGCTGTTTGATCAGCTTGTTGATATGCCACACCAGTCAGGTGGATGGATCATCTTAGCAAAGGATAACTGCTCACTAATAGGGATGTTAACAAATTTGTGCACAAAATTTGAGAGAAATATGTTTTTTTGTGCATATGGAAAATGTCTGGTTTCTTTTATTTCAGCTCATGAAACGTGGGACCAACACTTTACATGTGTTTTATATTTTTGTTAATTGTACTTCCAAATACAGTGCATTCGGAAAGTATTCAGACCCCTTGACTTTTTCCACAGCTTTATTCTAAAAGGGATTAAATAGTTTTTCCTCATCAATCTACACACAATAACCCATAATGACAAAGCAAAAACAGCTCTTTAGAAATTTTGGCACATTTAAAAAAAATAAACTGAAATCACATTTACATAAGTATTCAGACCCCTTACTCAGTACTTTTGTTGAAGCACCTTTTACAGTGATTAAAGTCTAGAGTCTTCTTGGGTATGACGCTACAAGCTTGGCACAAGTATTTGAGGAGTTTCTCCAATTTTTCTCTGCAGATCCTCTCAAGCTCTGTCAGGTTGGGGAGCGTCGCTGCACAGCTACAGTGCCTTGCAAAAGTATTCATCCCCCTTGGCGTTTTTCCTATTTTGTTGCGTTACAACCTGTATCTTTAAATGAAATCCATTTAAATCGACATACACAAATATGGTAAAAAAAAAAACATTAAAAAAAAAGTCTAAATAATAAAAAAGTGGTGCATGTGCATATGTATTCACCCCCTTTGCTATGATGAAGCCCCTAAATAAGATCTGGTGCAACCAATTACCCTCAGAAGTCACATAATTACTTAGATTGCACACAGATGGACTTTATTTAAGTGTCACAAGATCTGTCACATGATCTCAGTGTATATATACACACCTGTTCTGAAAGGCCCCAGAGTCTGCAACGCCACTAAGCAATCAGCACCACCAAGCAATCAGCACCATGAAGACCAAGGAGCTCTCCAAACAGGTCAGGGACAGAGTTGTGGAGAAGTACAGATCAGGGTTGGGTTATAAAAAAAATATCTGAAACTTTGAACATCCCACGGAGCACCATTAAATCCATTATTAAAAAATGGAAAGAATATGGCATCACAACAAACCTGCCAAGAGGGCCGTCCACCAAAACTTACAGACCAGGCAAAGAGGGCATTAATAAGAGAGACAACAAAGAGACCAAAGATAACCCTGAAGGAGCTGCAAAACTCCACAGCGGAGATTGGAGTATCTGTCCATAGGACCACTTTAAGCCATACACTCCACAGAGCTGGGCTTAACGGAAGAGTGGCCAGAAAAAAAGCCATTGCTTAAAGAAAGAAATAAGCAAACGCGTTTGGTGTTCGCCAAAAGGCATGTGGGAGACTCCCCAAACATGAGACAAATTAAGCTTTTTGGCCATCAAGGAAACCGCTATGTCTGTCGCAAACCCAGTACCTCTCATCAGCCCGAGAACACCATCAGTGAAGCATGGTGGTGGGAGCATCATGCTGTGGGGATGTTTTTCATCTGCAGGGACTGGGAAACTGGTCAGAATTGAAGGAATTAGATCTTCCAGAGATTTGAGACTAGGACGGAGGTTCACCTTCCAGCGGGACAATGACCCTAGCATACTGCTAAAGCAACACTCGAGTGGTTTAAGGGGAAACATTTAGGATTCCAATGTCTTGTAATGGCCTAGTCAAAGCCCAGACCTCAATCCAATTGAGAATCTGTGGTATGACTTAAAGATTGCCATACACCAGCGGAACCCATCCAACTTGAAGGAGCTGGAGCTGTTTTGCCTTGAATGTGCGAAAATCCCAGTGGCTAGATGTGCCAAGCTTATAGAGACATACCCCAACAGACGTGCAGCTGTAATTGCTGCAAAAGGTGGCTCTACAAAGTATTAACTTTGGGGAATGAAAAGTTCAGTTTGTTTTGTCTTATTTCTTGTTTGTTTCACAAATAATATTTTGCATCTTCAAAGTGGTAGGCATGTTGTGTTAATCATATGATACAAACCCCCCAAAACTCTATTTTAATTCCAGGTTGTAAGGCAACAAAACATGAAACATGCTAAGGGGGGTGAATACTTTTGCAAGCCACTGTATTTTCAGGTCTCTCCAGAGATGTTCGATCAAGTTCAAGTCCGGGCTCTGGCTAGGCCACTCAAGGACATTCAGTGACTTGCGTTGTGTTTGCTGTGTGTTTAGGGCCGTTGTCCTGTTGGAAGGTGAACCTACGCTTCAGTCTGAGCGCTCTGGAGCAGGTTTTCATCAAGGATCTCTCTGTACTTTGCTCCGTTCATCTTTCCCTCGATCCTGACTAGTCTTCCAGTCCCTGCCGCTGAAAAATATCGTCAAAGAATGATGCTGCCATGACTATGCTTCACCGTAGGGATGGTGCCAGGTTTCTTTCAAGCGTGACACTTGGTATTCAGGCCAAAGAGTTCAATCTTTTTCTCATGGCCAGAGTCCTTTAGGTGCCTTTTGGCAAACTCCAAGCGGGCTGTGTGGTGCCTTTTACTGAGTGGCTTCCGTCTGGTTACTCCACTATAAAGGTCTGATTGGTGGAGTGCTGCAGAGATGGTTGTCCTTCTGGAAGGTTCTCCCATCTCCACAGACAAACTCTGGAGCTCTGTCAAGAGGACCATCTCCACAGTTTGGCTGGGCGGCCAGCTCTAGGAAGATTTTTGGTCGTTCCAAACTTCTTCCATTTAAGAATGATGGAGGCCATTGTGTTCTTGGGAACCTTCAATGCTGCAGAAATGTTTTGGTTCCCTTACATAATCCTGTCTCGGAGCTCTACGGACAATTCCTTCAACCTCATTAGTTGGTTTTTGCTCTGACATGTACTGTCAACTGTGGGACCTCATAAAGACAGGTGTGTTTCTTTCCAAATCATGTCCAATCAACCTGAAATGGTCCAGACAGTGTGGTGAAGAAGGCGCAACAGTGCCTCTTCTACATCAGGAGGCTGAAGAAATTCTACTTGGCCCCTAAGACCCACAATTGAGAGCATCCTGTCGGGCTGTATCTTCACCTGGTACGGCAACCCCACAAGACCACCAAGACTCTTCCTACAGCTGGCCGCCCAGTCAAACTGAGCAATCGGGGGAGAAGGGCCTTGGTCAGGGAGGTGACCAAGAACCCGATGGTCACACTGACAGAGCTCCAGAGTGCCTCTGTGAAGATGGGATAACTTTCCAGCAGCACTGCACCAATCAGGCCTTGATGGTGAAGTAGCCAGACGGAAGCCACGCCTCAGTAAAAGGCACATGACTGCCTGCTTGGTGTTTGCCAAAAGGACTCTCTGCCAAAACTCTCAGACCATGAGAAACAAGATACTCTGGTCTTTCTCTGGTCTGATGAAACCAAGATTGAACTCTTTGGCCTGCATGCCAAGCATCACGTCAGGAGGAAACCTGGAACCATCTCTACGGTGAAGCAGGGTGATGGCAGCATCATGCTGTGGGGATGTTTTTCAGCGGCAGGGACTGGAAGACCAGTCAGGATTGAGTGAAAGATGAACGGAGCAAAGTACAGAGATCCTATTTTTTATTTTATTTTTACCCCTTTTTCTCCCCAATTTCATGGTATCCAATTGTTGTAGTAGCTACTATCTTGTCTCATCGCTACAACTCCAGTACGGGCTCGGGAGAGACGAAGGTTGACAGTCATGCGTCCTCCGATACACAACCCAACCAGCCGCACTGCTTCTTAACACAGCGCACATCCAACCCGGAAGCCAGCCGCACCAATGTGCCGGAGGAAACACCGTGTAGCTGGCAACCTTGGTTAGCGCGCACTGCGCCCGTCCCGCCACAGGAGTCGCTGGTGCGCGATGAGATAAGGACATCCCTACCGACCAAGCTCTCCCTAACCCAGACGACGCTAGGCCAATTGTGCATCGCCCCACGGACCTCCCGGTCGCGGCCGGTTACGACAGAGTCTGGGCACGAACCCAGAGTCTCTGATGGCACAGCTGGCGCTGCAGTACAGTGCCCTTAACCACTGCGCCACCCGGGAGGCCACAGAGAGATCCTTGATGAAAACCTGCTCCAGAGCGCTCAGGGCCTCCGACTGGGGCGAAGGTTCACCTTCCAGTAGGACAACGACCCTAAGCACACAGCCAAGACAACGCAAGAGTGGCTTTGGGACAAGTCTCAATGTCCTTGAGTGGTCCACAATAAATGTGAAAGAAATTCTAAAACCTCTTTTTGCTTTATCATTATGGGGTATTGTGTGTTGATTGAGGAAGAAAGAAACAATTTAATCAATTTTACAGTAAGGCTGTAACGTAACAAAATGTGTAAAAAGTCTAGGTCTGAATACTTTCCGAATGCACTGTACTTTTGGTCATGGAAGTGTATTTTTTAAATATTTGTATAATCCAGTAGTCTATACATAAAATGCCCTGATGCATTTATGCTCAAATCTGACAGCTGAAACATAAGGTGCACAATATTGTTTTAGGAATGTAAAAACCAATTTAAAAAAAAATAGGCTATACAGTTTTGCATATGCTACACATCGAAACACAAGGAATAGTGTTTTTGTCATTTGTTATAGGCTGCTTTTAAGGACATTAAATGTGGCTCATTTGGCCAATATCCCTAATTTATTGATGTACGCTGGCTGCATGGGTGGACGCCTTTTTTACATTTATTTTTATTTCACCTTTATTTAACCAGGTAGGTTAGTTGAGAACAAGTTCTCATTTACAACTGCGACCTGGCCAAGATAAAGCAAAGCAGTTCGACACATACAACAACACAAAGTTACACATGGAATAAACAAACATACAATCAATAATACAGTAGAAAAATATATAAACGGCAAGTGCAAATGAGGTATGATAAGAGGGGTAAGACAATAAATAGGCCATGGTGGCAAAGTAATTACAATATAGCAATTAAACACTGGAATGGTAGTAGCCTTAATAGGTTACTAACCCATTGCATATGGATGACAGGCACATTTCTCCAATGTCTGAAATGTAAATATTTCCTAACAGAAACCGCAACCAACCATATAAATATAATCCATAGATGCCAGTTCCCATTTAAATCAGGACTGGCAGCCATTGCTAGTGTACCAATTGAGTTGAACAGTCAAAGTGCCAGGGTAAGAGGTTCCAAAATAATTCTATGAATTATATCTATGGCCACAATGCAACAAGCTGTTCTATATTTGGTGCGTGTGCTGCCCAAATTGTGGCCTTCCTGTGTAAGTACGTGTAATAAAACTTAATCCACTGCTCTTTATTGAAGCAATTTATCCTCTGTAGCTAAATTATGCTCTCTGGTGTAGTATTTTATTTATGTCTGTTCAGACAAGAGTAATATCATTTTTATAGCCTAATTTTGGCAAAATTATTTCAATTTACTTATTGTGGCTATTAGTATGTGCACTGCTGTGTGTGTCTGTCTCTGTGGGTGTGTGCACAAACTTACCCTGGGAGTTGTGGCTGAGCCTGGAGGGCAGGGTGCTGTAGCCCCTCCAGTCCTGGGACGTAGACCTGTTGCTGGTAGGCAGAGGTGGGGTGAGGAGGGCGCCCTCCTGGTCCTGCTGGAACAGCTGGCGGGTGAGGCGGGCATGGCGGGCTGAGATCAGGTAGAGGTAGGCCATGTCCCCATCCCTCTGGACTCCATACGAGGCCAAGGACCTGGGCTCTGTGCACAAACACTGCCCTATCACCCAGCGCTGCACGCGAGGGTGGAAGCCATACTCCAGAAACACCTGATAGCAATTCAGACAGAGGAGAGATTTGTGAACATTTACATTTGCCAATGTAGCACAAGTACTCAAGCAAACAGAAGACCACAGAAGTTTTGATCTGACCTGCTGCTTGAGTGCTGCGACGGTCATGTGTGGGAAAACTTTCACTGTGACGCAACAGGAAGAGGAAATGTCCTCCACTGCCACAGCCAAACTGCAATACAGACATAGCACCATTAACACAACTAATTTCCCCCCTAAACCTAACTCTACTGCCTGTTACTTCTTCTCACCGTATCTCTCCTTCTGCGTAACTCTTCTCAGACAGTTGGATGGTGAGCGCCACCTTCTGGTGAGCCAGAGCAGATGCATGCTGAGCAGCAGCCTGGCTGTCGCCTGCTTCGATCGCCCGGGCAAGCTCCAGGCGCAGCTCCTCTTCAGAGAGAAAACAGGTTCAATTACTAATACTATACAAACATGCATAAATGTACTGTATGTTGCCATGCAAGTATGGTAGAAAAAGAGTGGAGGAAGCATGAGTGCACTTACCAGTGAGTGGTAAGGAGGCTGTGCTGCGCTGTTCTAGAGCTACTGCTGCGGTGTGCTTCTGTCGGTCATCCAGAGGATGTGGGGAACTATTTGCAGCAACTACAGTGAAAGAGAAAGAACGGTCAATTGTGAGACAGCATTCTATTGTTTTAGCCACAGTATGGGGTTCTAGGAGGATACTCTTCTAAGACACAACAAGACAGGAATGCAGCTAAACAAGCTAGAGAAAGACTGCCATGCCCTCTGACCTCTGTGTGCCTCTCTTAGGGATGACATCACCACTGTGGCCCACTGCTCAGCCTCCAGATCGCAGCAGAAGTTGAAGCGGATGCAGTCGTGAGGGGGCGTTGCCAAATGAATCTCGTGAAGGCGTGGAGACTTCACCTCATACTGCACAGAGCGCAAGTCAAACTCTGCAATGAACTGTGAAAAAAATAATAGTTTGGACACACCTACTCAGGTGTGGGGTTTTGTTTAATTTTACTATTTTCTACATTGTAGAATAATAGTGAAAACAAACTATGAAATAACACATGGAATCATGTAGTAACCAAAAAAGTGTAAAACAAATCAAAATATATATTTTTGATTTTTGATTCTTCAAAGTAGCCTGGAATGCTTTTCCAACGGTCTTGAAGGAGTTCCCACATACAGTTGAAGTCAGAAGTTTACATACGCTTAGGTTGGAGTGATTAAAACTAGTTTTTCAACCACTCCACAAATTTCTTGTTAATAAACTATAGTTTTGGCAAGTCGGTTAGAACATCTACTTTGTGCATGACACAAGTAATTTTTCCAAAAATTGTTTACAGACAGATTATTTCACTTATAATTCACTGTATCACAATTCCAGTGGGTCAGAAGTTCACATACACTAAGTTGCTTGGAAAATTCTTGAAAATTATGTCATGGCTTTAGAAGCTTCTGATAGTGTAATTTACATACTTTGAGTCAATTGAAGGTGTACCTGTGGATGTATTTCAAGGCCTACCTTCAAACTCAGTGCCTCTTTGCTTGACATCATGGGAAAATCAAAGGAAATCAGCCAAGACCTTAGAAAAAAAATTGTAGACCACAAGTCTTGTTCATCCTTGGGAGCAATTTCCAAATGCCTGAAAATACCACGTTCATCTGTACAAACAATAGTACACAAGTATAAACACCATGGGACCACGCAGCCGTCATACCGCTCAGGAAGGAGGCTCGTTCTGCCTCCTAGAGATGAGCGTACTTTGGTGCGAAAAGTGCAAATCAATCCCAGAACAACAGCAAAGGACCTTGTGAAGTTGCTGGAGGAAACAGGTACAAAAGTGTCTATATCCACAGTAAAATGTGTCCTATATCGACATAACCTGAAAGGCCGCTCAGCAAGGAGGAAGCCACTGCTCCAAAACCGCCATAAAAAAGCCTGACTATGGTTTGCAACTGCACATGAGGACAAAGATTGTACTTTTTGGAGAAATGTTCTCTGGTCTGATGAAACAAAAATAGAACTATTTGGCCATAATGACCATAGTTATGTTTGGAGGAAAAACTTGCAAGGGGGAGACTTGCAAGCCAAAGAATACCATCCCAAACGTGAAGCATGGGGGTGGCAGCATCATGTTGTGGGGGTGCTTTGCTGCAGGAGGGACTGGTGCACTTCACAAAATAGATGGCATCATGAGTGAAGAAAATTATATGGATATATTGAAGCAACATCAGTCAGGAAGTTAAAGCTTGGAAGCAAATGGGTCTTCCAAGTGGACAATGACCCCAAGCATACTTCCAAAGTTGTGGCAAAATGGCTTAAGGACAACAAAGTCAAGGTATTGGAGTGGCAATTACAAAGCCCTGACCTCAATCCTATAGAATATTTGTGGGCAGAACTGAAAATGCATGTGCAAGCAAGGAGGCCTACAAACCTGACTACGTTACACCAGCTCTGTCAGGAGGAATGGGTTAAAATTCACCCAACTTATTGTGGGAAGCTTGTGGAAGGCTACCCGAAACGTTTGATCCAAGTTAAATCATTTAAAGGCAATGCTACCAAATACTAATTGAGTGTATGTAAACTTCTGACCCACTGGAAATGTGATGAAATAAATAAAAGCTGAAATAAATCATTCTCTCTACTATTATTCTGACATTTCACATTCTTAAAATAAAGTGGTGTTCCTAACTGACCTAAGACAGGGAATTTTTACTATCGTTAAATGTCAGGAATTGTGAAAAACAGTTTAAATGTATTTCGCTAAGGTGTATGTAAACTTCAGACTTCAACTGTATGCTGAGCACTTGTTAGCTGCTTTCCCTTCACTCTGTTGAGGTCGGGTGATTGTGGAGGCCAGGTCATCTGATGCAGCACTCCATCCACTCTCCTTCTTGGTCACATAGCCTGGAGGTGTGTTGGGTCATTGTCCTGTTGGAAAACAAATGATAGTCCCACTAAAAGCGCAAACGTGATGGGATGGCGTATCGCTGCAGAATGCTGTGGTAGCCATGCTGGTTAAGTAAAGTGGAGCAAAAAAGTATTTAGTCAGCCACCAATTGTGCAAGTTCTCCCACTTAAAAAGATGAGAGAGGCCTGTAATTTTCATCATAGGTACACTTCAACTATGACAGACAAAATGAGGGAAAAAAATCCAGAAAATCACATTGTAGGATTTTTAATGGATTTATTTGCAAATGATGGTGGAAAATAAGTATTTGGTCAATAACAAAAGTTTATCTCAATACTTTGTTATATACCCTTTGTTGGCAATGACAGAGGTCAAATGTTTTCTGTAAGTCTTCACAAGGTTTTCACACACTGTTGCTGGTATTTTGGCCCATTCCTCCATGCAGATCTCCTCTAGAGCAGTGATGTTTTGGGACTGTTGCTGGGCAACACAGACTTTCAACTCCCTCTAAAGATTTTCTCTGGGGTTGAGATCTGGAGACTGGCTAGGCCACTCCAGGACCTTGAAATGCTTCTTACGAAGCCACTCCTTCATTACCCTGGCGGTGTGTTTGGGATCATTGTCATGCTGAAAGCCCCAACCAGGTTTCATCTGCAATGCCATTGCTGATGGAAGGAGGTTTTCACTCAAAATCTCACGATGCATGGCCCCATTCATTCTTTCCTTTACACGGATCAGTCGTCCTGGTCCCTTTGCAGAAAAACAGCCCCAAAGCATGATGTTTCCACCCCCATGCTTCACAGTAGGTAAGGTGTTTTTTGGATGCAACTCAGCATTCTTTGTCCTCCAAACACGACGAGTTGAGTTTTTACCAAAAGGTTCTATTTTGGTTTCATCTGACCATATGACATTCTCCCAATCTTCTTCTGGATCATCCAAATGCTCTCTAGCAAACTTCAGACGGGCCTGGACATGTACTGGCTTAAGCAGGGGGACACGTCTGGCACTGCAAGATTTGAGTCCCTGGCGGCGTAGTGTGTTACTGATGGTAGACTTTGTTACTTTGGTCCCAGCTCTCTGCAGGTCATTCACTAGGTCCCCCGTGTGCTTCTGGGATTTTTGCTCACCGTTCTTGTGATCATTTTGATCCCACGGGGTGAGATCTTGCGTGGAGCTCCAGATCGAGGGAGATTATCAGTGGTCTTGTATGTTTTCCATTTCCTAATAATTGCTCCCACCGTTGATTTCTTCAAACCAAGCTGCTTACCTATTGCAGATTCAGTCTTCCCAGCCTGGTGCAGGTCTACAATTTTGTTTCTGGTGTCCTTTGACAGCTCTTTGGTCTTGGCCATAGTGGAGTTTGGAGTGTGACTGTTTGAGGTTGTGGACAGGTGTCTTTTATACTGATAACACGTTCAAACAGGTGCCATTAATACAGGTAACGAGTGGAGGACAGAGGAGCCTCTTAAAGAAGAAGTTACAGGTCTGTGAGAGCCAAAAGTCTTGCTTGTTTGTAGGTGACCAAATACGTATTTTCCACCATAATTTGCAAATAAATTCATAAAAAATCCTACAATGTGATTTCCTGGATTTTGTTCCTAATTTTGTCTGTCATAGTTGAAGTGTACCTATGATGAAAATTACAGGCCTCTCAGATTTTTAAGTGGGGGAACTGGCACAATTGGTGGCTGACAATACTTTTTTGCCCCACTGTATACCTTGAATTCTAAATAAATCACTGACAGTGTCATGAGCAAAGCCCCCCCACGTCATCACACCACCTCCTCCATGCATCACGGTGGAAACCACACATGAAGAGATCACCAGTTCACCTACTCTGCGTCTCACAAATACATAGAGGTTACAACCAAAAATCTCAAATTTGGATTCATCAGACCAAAAGGACAGATTACCATGGTCTAATGTCCATTTGTCATGTTTCTTGGCCGAAGCAAGTCTCTTCTTCTTATTGGTGTTCTTTTGTAGTGGTTTCTTTGCAGCAATTGGACCATGAAGGCCTGATTCACGCAGACTCCTCTGAACAGTTGATGTTGAGATGTGTCCATTACTTGAAGCATTTATTTGGGCTGCAATATCTGAGGCTGGTAACTCTAATGAACTTATCTGCAGCATAGGTAACTCTGGGTCTTCCTTTCCTGTTCTGATCCTCATGAGAGCCAGTTTCATCACAGCGCTTGATGGTTTTTGCGACTGCACTTGAAGAAACTTTGCGGATTGACTGACCTTCATGTCTTGAAGTAATGATGGACTGCCATTTCTCTTTGCTTGTTTGAGCTGTTCTTGCCATAATATGGACTTGGTCTTTTACCAAATAGAGCAATCTTTCATATACCCCCCCCCCCCCATATCTTGTCACAACACAACTGATTGGCTCAAACGCATTAAGAAGGAAAGAAATTCCACAAATGAACTTTTAACAAGGCACAGCTGTTAATTGAAATGCATTGACTACCTCATAAAGCTGGTTGAGAGAATGCCAAGTGTGCAAATGGTGGGTACTTTGAAGAATCTATTTTTTATTTGTTTAACACTTTTTTGGTTACTACATGATTCCATGTGTTATTTCATAGTTTTGATGTATTCACTATTCTATAATGTAGAAAATAATACAAATAAACAAAAACCCTGGAATGAATAGGTGTGTCCAAACTTTTGACTATAGAGAGGGAGGGAGAGAAAATACGGTCTCCTATTTAGTACGGTTATTCCCTTGTTCAGATAGACACAAGGACAGATGATTGTAAAAATCACACATCATTTCCCAGCATTGGAATTACTGTGTAATTTGAATAAACAATATTCCAATTCAGTAGCTATGTCAAAATAAATCTCTAAATTGACATTTCTCAAACCAACAGAACAATGTTGTGTGTGCAATTTATTACGTCAACGCATACAATTGTTTGCATGGCATTACATATGTCAAGATACCTAGCTAGGTAGCTAGACATTGCAGTATGTCACTTACCACACTACGGCCGCTTCCGCTACTGTCCCTCAGTGCTAGCCGAAACTCTCCAGCTTTGCTGGGGTCCATACTAAGCTGAAGATGGAGAACCTCATCGCCAGCTCCGGGGAGGCAAAGCGGTCGAATTCCAGAATGGCAAACCGACACTCGCACCGACATCAAAACCGTGTTGCAGCGAGCCAGTGCGGGCCCACCATGTACAGACTGGAATGTGGCTGGCACAGGCGTTGGAGCCCAACCGCCCGCGCTTAGTGCCATCTCCCCACAACAACAGTTGGGAACCACAGGTGTGACGTTATTTCAACCCCAAAAGCACAATGCACTGTCGATAGTTATGTGTCTTGATTTTAACAGTCTACCTGTTAGTAAAGAGATGGTGTTCCATGACAGCTAGTTATGTCTATCCATAGCTAAAGACGAAATTACATGTTTTTTTGTTATCAAAACAGGAAGTAGCGTGGGTCGTCTTTTATTTACCTCCGATAGAAACCGGCGTTCATAAATATTATGGTCCGAGAGCGAGCCTTTGAACAAGTTGTTAATTAATGTTATGTTAGTATAATACTACACTCTCATTGTCAATTAGTCTATTATTGATCATGAGGGGGAAAACAAACAATTATACTTGAAGTGAGGCAAATAAAGTAATAACGCCTTCACTACAGATCAAGCAAGGAGAGAAGCAAAAAATAGATAAAACTCCATAAACCTGGACTTTTCATGCAGACTATGCCTTTAGGACAAGATGTCTTTTTCAGAATTCCTGATGGAACAGACCTTATAATATGTGATTATTCACATAACTGATATTGTTGTGTTGGTCTGCATTCACTACTGTAATAGCCTTCTTGCAATCATTCCCATGAATTTTAAAAACATATTTAATAGACGATATCACTATTTGACTATTAAAATGTGTGTGTGTGAGAAGGAGATGGTGGGAATAAGGATGGATGATGTTTGTGATGATTGGGTGAAAGTGAGTGAGAATGAATAACCACCCACATAATATCACTGGGAGCTGTTTTGTTTGGTCTCTTGTCTCAGTCTCAAGGGCACTATTTAACATAGGTTTTTTGGCATGGGAATAGCACATTATCAAACATTGATTCAATACACATCCCATACACATTGTCAATCTTCACATGCGCGAGGCGCTCACAGGCTTACAAGAGGAACTTCGAGAAGATGTAAGAAAATAACTAAATGAGTTCAAGAAGGTCATGAACCAGAAACTTGAAGAAAACAAATTAGAACTTCACAGCATATCTACAAAAATGGGGGATGCAGAACAGCGCATTGGGGAAACGAACACATGGAACTTTGCAGTCAAGGAAATACTTGAACATTCACTGAAAAGCCAACACGCACTACAGGCAAAAGTGACAGAACTCGAAGGATTCTCACGTCGAAACAACATTAGACTTTATAATGTAGTAGAGGGCGCAGAAAAAGACTGTGCCCAAATTTGTGGAGGGTTTATTCAAGGACATTCAAGGACATAATTACAGTGCTAGTAAATTATGCTCAACCTGTCTTCATCATAAGGGAGATTTCTGAGTCAAAGGTGAACAAGGTGATTATCACACTAAAGAACTCTAAAGCCAAAGATGTGTTTGCGCTGGACTCTACCTTTCTTAAAAACTACAAAGAGTCACTCATTGGCCCCATTACTAAGGTCACCAACACATCTATTGGTCTCGGGGTGTTTCCAAGGGTACGGAAGTCGGCCATAATAGCGGCCATCTTTAAATCAGGCAACCCTACTGACGTGAGTAACTACAGGTCCATTAATATACTACATGTGGTGTCAAAGGTTGTTGAAAAGTGTGTAGCAGAACAACTGATTGCCCCACCTCAACAACAGCCCCTTCACATTACACTCCATTCAGTTTGGCTTCAGAGCGAAACACTCCACAGAAACAGCCAACTGCTTTCTTCTGGAAAATGTGAAGTCCAAGATGGACAAAGGGAACGTTGTTGGGGCTGTGTTTCTGGACCTAAGGAAGGCTTTTGATACTGTTAACCATGAGATTCTCATTACAAAATCGTCCAAGTTCAACTTTTCCCTTGATGCCTTGAGAAGGATGAAATCATACCTTGAAGGCAGAACTCAGTGTGTCAGAGTGAGCAATGAGCTGTCGCCTACTCTTAGCTATGATGTGGGCGTGCCCCAAGGGTCAATACTGGGGCCCCTCCTGTTCAGCCTGTACATTAATGATCTGCCTTCTGCCTGTACTGGGTCTGAAGTTCAAATGTATGCAGATGATACAGTGATATATGTGCATGCAAAGAGCAAACAACAAGCTGCACAAGAACTCACTACTGTAATGGTCCAGGTTACAAAGTGGCTCAGTGACTCGTGTTTGCATCTCAATTTGAAAAAAAAAACTGTTTGCGTGTTCTTCACAAAAATGGCAACAGATGCTACTGAGCCAGATGTCTATGTGTCAGGGGAGAAGCTCCAGGTGGTATCTGATTTTAAGTACCTTGGCATCATACTTGATTCCAACCTCTCTTTTTAAAAAGCATGTGAAAAAGATAATTCAAATAACCAAATTCAACCTAGCTAATTTCCGATTTATACGACATTGTTTGACTACAGATGTAGCAAAACTGTACTTCAAATCTATGATACTCCCCCACTTAACATACTGCTTGACTAGTTGGGCTCGAGCTTGCTGTACAACATTAAGACCTATTCGGTCTGTCTACAAACAGGCTCTCAAAGTGCTTGATAGGAAGCCCAATAGCCATCATCACTGTTATATCCTCAGAAAGCATGAGCTCCTGAGTTGGGAAAATCTTGTGCAATACACTGATGCATGTCTTGTATTCAAGATCCTTAATGGCCCAAACATATGGCAGCAGATCCACAAGGTCCACCAAGAGAGGTGACTGTATACTTCCCTTAAGAAAAGGCACCTTTAGTAAATCCGCTTTCTCTGTGAGAGCTTCCCATGTCTGGAATACACTGCCATCAGACACACATAACTTCTCCACATATCACACTTTCACAAAATGCTTGAAGACATGGCTAAAGTTCAATCAGATTTGTGAACATGGTCCCTAGCTGTGTGTTACCGCTTTCCATGTCTGTAGCTTGTGAGGTGTGGAAACACTTTGTTGCTTTTATGAATTTTGTCTTGCTGCTTTTTGTTCTGTCTGTATGCTATGTCTTGCTTGTCCTGCTATTGTCTATATTGTAATTGCTTTTAATAACCTGCCCAGAGACTGCGGTTGAAAATTAGCCGGCTGGCTAAAACCGTCACTTTTACTGAAACGTTGATTGATGTGCACTGTCCCTGTAAAAATAAAATAAAATAAACTCAAGATGACACTGACCTGGGAATTGAGAGAGCACACCGAGCTCTGGCCTCAAAACCCCCCAGCGGCGCCACAGCAAGATCCATAGTAGTACGGTTCCTAAAATTCTCAGTCAAAGAGAAAGTCTTACATGCAACCTGGAAAAAGCCTGTTGACTTCCAAGGCCAACGAGTGTTCTTTGATCATGACTACGCGGGAGAGATACTGAAAAGAAGAAAAGAATACAGCCCCATTAAGAAAGCTCTTGAAGAGAAGGGTATTCGCTTCCAAACACCAGACCCGGTAAAAATGCGGGTATTTCTGGAAAATGGCCCGGTTACATACGAGCATGCAGACGAGGCGGCTGAGGACCTGAAGTCAAGGGGCTTCCCAGTGGAGTATACCGCCAGGAGAAAGGCGACATCACCGCGGAAAGACTCTGTTACGGAGTCTAGTTTGATAGGTTCTCGACCAGCTGGACTGTTCCCCGGACTCCGCGTGTAGGTATTTGTACAATGCATGAACAAGGGTATTGAACTTGACATTGGTGTCTGTCTTTATTCCTTTATCCAACATATCATACTGAAACAGACTCGAGCAGGCTCTCCCGTGGATCGATGTCGACAAGCTGAGTCATGGAGAAAGAGGGAAACCACCTCGGCGAGAGGACGTTCACATCCGAGAGAGACTCAGGCATTTCCAACGGGAAGATGGAAGACACTGAATTGGATTTAACAGAATTAATAGTCACGCGAGCTGTTAAGACTTTGGGTTGTTACGGTTGACATTGCAATAGGTAAAATATCTCCCCTATTTTCCCCCAATGCTGAACAAGGGTGAATAGCCAAAATGATGTGTTCTTTATGAACACACTAAGTAGCGTCACGTTAATAACATATATATTAGCTAAGGATTAATGACACATTGACAACGGGGTGACAGAAGGGCATATCAGGGGGAGGATTCATGATATGCAAGCGTGACCGATATAGTTTTCACTTGTAATTAACCGATGTGTATAAGCTACGAAATAGGAGCCCTTATTATTTTCGGTTCCACCAGGTCTTGTTTGTGACTACGTCATGCATTTTCATATCTGAGCGAGGGGCCCATCCTGCGGACAGGCTCATCCCCTCAAACCCCAGAGGCAAGAGACAGTTCTCTGACATGGGAGTCCAAATACCAAAGTATTTTCCCACTTTGGTTTACTTTGATCGTACTTTTATCATTCTTGATTTTTTGATTAGCAGGCAGATATGGTGCACAAGTTTTTTTTTATTCATATCGATGCATCATGGGAAATTTAAGGTCATAAGTCTCAATGTGAACGGACTGGGGAGTGCCATCAAGAGAAGTAAGGTCATCAGTCTCAATGTAAACGGACTGGGGAGTGCCATCAAGAGAAGTAAGGTCATCAGTCTCAATGTAAACGGACTGGGGAGTGCCATCAAGAGAAGTAAGGTCATCAGTCTCAATGTAAACAGACTGGGGAGTGCCATCAAGAGAAGTAAGGTCATAAGTCTCAATGTAAACGGACTGGGGAGTGCCATCAAGAGAAGTAAGGTAATAGCAAAGATGAAACGGGAGAGGTGACATACTATTCTGGCAGGAAACGCACTTATCCACACCTGAACACGAGAAACTCAAGAAAATGGGATATAGGAACACTTTTTTTTCTTCTTACAAAATGGGTAGAAGAGGAGTTGCAATCTTGATCCCAAATTCAGTTAATTTTGAGTTTGTCAGAAATAAAAGACAATGCGGGTAGATTTATACTTGTTAAATGTAAACTGGATAACAAGGAAGTTACATTATTTAATGTATACGCACCCCCAGGGAGTGACATGGTCTTCTACAGGAAGGTGTTTGATTTACCGTAATTGCCACAGAAACCTCTGGCACTCTAATCTGTGGAGGGGATTTTAACACAATTCTAAACTCAAAATTGGACAGCACAAATCAAAATAGGAAAATGAGTCTAGTTGCCAAAAAGATCAATAGGATATTGCAGGATCTAGGACTGCTCGATGTATGGCTTGTATAAGGATTTAGGATTAATGCATTTTAAACCCGCTACCATATTACTTAAGATTGAATTGTTTGAACAACAGCTGCTTTGTGTGTATGTGTGTGTGTGTGTGTGTGTGTGTGTGTAACAGGGTTGGTTATGTTTCCACTTGCCTCTAAAGAAATGTGTATTTAATGTTCAAGCATTCTTATTGGTTAGTTCAACTCTGATGACAATAAGGTGTGTTGTGATTGGCCCCGCTTGCAAATAGGGGGAGATCGCGAACGTCAGGTCTCCCCAGTATGAAAATGTGACGCAAGGGGTAGGTCACGTTCTGAATACTGTTTTCTATTTTCTATTTTACAATGTGTACAAGTTTGCTGTACGTTACTGATTAGTAGCCGGAAGGTTGCGAGTTCAAACCCCCGAGCTGACAAGGTACAAATCTGTCGTTCTGCCCCTGAACAGGCAGTTAACCCACTGTTCCCAGGCCGTCATTGAAAATAAGAATTTGTTCTTAACTGACTTGCCTGGTTAAATAAAGGTAAAATAAAATAAGTAAAACATGTATACTTGTGTGGGTATATGGTACCTGTTAGGGATTGAGGAGCTTTCCGGGATGTGCTTTGGCATATGATCGCTGTAAGTAAGTGTGTTAGCTAGCATACACCGATGTAATGGTCACATAAGCCACTGCTAACACAGTTGTCTTCATGCTACAGATTTTACCATCGACAGCCATCAATACAGTTCAGCCCTGCACAACTAATGTGCTGTTTCCCATTTAACAATAACGTTAAGCCCTGCACAACTAACGTGCTGTTTCCCATTTAACAACAGGTATTTACACATGTTATATTTTCTATTGTATTTTTGTATTTTGTTCACCCAGTATGAAAATGTGATGCAAGGGATTTTGCCATCGAAAGGGGGTAGGTGGGTGTGTGTGTGTGTGTGTGTGTGTGTGTGTGTGTGTGTGTGTGTGTGTGTGTGTGTGTGTGTGTGTGTGTGTGTGTGTGTGTGTGTGTGTGTGTGTGTGTGTGTGTGTGTGTGTGTGTGTGTGTGTGTGACAATAACTGAGCAACATGGTGTGACTTGCATGTTGAAAAGTGGTGTACTGTTTAATACATTTGCCTTGCCTGTCTGTGTGTGTGCCAATATTGAGAACATGGTGTGACTTGCTGCATGTTACAAAGTTGTAGTTAATCAGGTATAGGGAGGGGTGGTCATCACGAGGTTTAACTGAGATGGAAAAATACTGAACAACACAATAGCAGGAACTGAGCAACTGTTATAACTAGGGGTGATACCAAAACAGTAACAATTTATACATCGACAGAGGGTGGACTCCAAGAAGCGCCAAGAGGCGGGGACCAGCCTGAGCGCCTGCGATAGGCTGAGCAAGTCTAAACCACACTCAGCCTCTACTGTGATAGGCCAACAGACGAGTTGGAACTACGTCTATCACAGTATAAGAACAGCTGTTTACTTACATCCTGTCAGTTCTCTGCTTGCCCTGCGTGGTGATACAGTGAACCCGTATATACGAAAATTGCATTTACCATTTATTGCTTGAATTTAATTACAGATAATTAACGACAGATTCTGACTTTTATTCTTCCTGATACCGGATTCGAAAGACGCAACTCTATCACTTGACACCCACAAGACCGATAAGGAATATACTTTTTACTCAGCCCGCCACACGCAATACTCCAGGCTAAACAACTATTGTCTCTTCTCTGCCTGAGATAGATCTGCCCCAAGGTGAGGAGCATCAAACAGACAGAGCTGGAGCCCTTGGTGAGACGAGCAAGCCAGAACAGAACTCATAATAATAATATATCCCATTTAGCAGACGCTTTTGTCCAAAGCGACTTACAAGTCGGCTGGGGCCACTACTTTTACATATGGGTGGCCCCAGCGGGAATCGAACCCACGACGCTTGGCGTTGCAAGCGCCATGCTCTACCGACTGAGCCACACAGGACCCTCACACAGGTAAGATCTAATAGTTCAGCCACAGAGCTGACCTGATGTTAGTGACCTTAATACTGAAGTCACATGCATCATGTTATATTATTTCAGACATCGAACGGCTAGATACATGTTCACTTGTGCATGCAATGAAGTGCATTTTCATGTGAAACACAATATAGTATACTAATGAGTATCCATTGACTTACACTACAGTATGTAATCTGTTTCTGATAGGGAGTGAGGAAGCACTATATGGATGTATTCTACAATGTAGAAAATAATACAAATAAACAAAAACCCTGGAATGAATAGGTGTGTCCAAACTTTTGACTATAGAGAGAGGGAGGGAGGGAGGGAGAGAAAGAGAGAACATACTGTCTCCTATTTAGTACGGTTCTTCCCTTGTTCAGATAGACACAAGGACAGATGATTGTAAAAATCACACCATCGTTTCCCAGCAATGGAATTACTGTGTAATTTGAATAAACAAGATTCCAATTCAGTAGCTATGTCAAAAAAAATCTCTAAACTGACATTGCTCAAACCAACAGAACAATGTTGTGTTGTTAATTTATTACGTCGACGCATACAATTGTTTGCATGGCATTACATATGTAAGATATCGAGCTAGGTAGCTGGACATTGCAGTATGTCACTTACCACACTACGGCCGCTTCCGCTACTGTCCCTCAGTGCTAGCCGAAACTCTCCAGCTTTGCTGGGGTCCATACTAAGCTGAAGATGGAGAACCTCTTCGCCAGCTCCAGGGAGGCAAAGCGGTTAAATTCCAGAATGGCAAACCGACACTCGCACCGACATCAAAACCGTATTGCAGTCCGGGCCCACCAGTCCGGGCCCACTGCTCGCGCTTAGTGCCATCTCCCCACAACAACAGTTGGGAACCACAGGTGTGACGTTATTTCAACCCCAAAAGCACAATGCACTGTCGATAGTTATTAGTCTTGATTTTAACAGTCTACCTGTTAGTAAAGAGATGGTGTTCCATGACAGCTAGTTATGTCTATCCATAGATAAAGACAAAATGACATGTTTTTTTGTTATCAAAACAGGAAGTAGCGTGGGGCGACCTTTATTCACCTCCGATAGAAACCGGCGTTATTCATAAATATTGTAACGACCCTGGGTTATAAGCGCGGAAATCGACTCTGCACAGTCGATAGCGCGCCGGACCTCAGGCTAGAAGGTCGAGGGTTCGAGACCTGTTCCCTGCTGTTTCATTACAGTATTATGGCCCATGCAATGAAGTGCATTTTCATTTGAAACACAATATAGTATACTAATGAATATCCATTGACTTACACTTTAGTATGTAATCTGTTTCTGATAGGGAGTGAGGAAGCCCTATATGGATGTGATAGACGTTAGTTGGGGAGACCCACACGGAGGAGGGGCAAAACCCTTGACTTTTGTCCGACAGGTAATGTCATTCTAACCTTTGTTTCTGTCTGAGTGTCGCCCGTTAATCCTGCCTGTTTGCTCCTGAGTATCACAGCGGTTTAAGGCACTGCATCTCAGTGCAAGAGGCGTCTCTACAGACCCCTTGTTTGAGTCCAGGCTGAATCACAACCGGACGTGATTGGGAGTCCCATAGGGCGGCGCAGGTTTGGCCAGTGTAGGCCGTCATTGTAAATAAGAATTTGTTCTTGACTGACTTGCTTAGTAAAATAAAGGTAAAATAAATCTAAGTTGTATTTGTTAACTCTTTCTCTTTACACCTTTGTGTGTGTACGCATACATGCGCGTGTGTGTCTGTCAGGTTCTTGCAGCCTGCATATACCCTGAGCTGGTCGAAAGTGATAAACTGCCAGTGGACGTTAAACAGAGGGCCCAAAGCCTACTGAGCGCATGTGATGGGGGGAGTGTAGGTAAGGAGGACTGCAATTGGGCCTATGGAAACACATTACAGTATGTCTACAGTTTGAAAGTGTTACGTTTTTTTGAATGTACTAAGGTGGCCGATCATCATGAATGTCAATGTACAAAAATAAAAATATAAAACTCAGCATGTAACAATTTCAAAGATTTTACAGAGTTACAGTTGATATTGAAATAATATAATCTATCGAATTCACATGACTGGGAATACAGATACAGTGGAGAGAACAAGTATTTGATATACTGCCGATTTTGCACGTTTTCCTACTTACAAAGCATGTAGAGGTCTGTCATTTTTATCATAGGTACACTTCAACTGTGAGAGACGGAATCTAAAACAAAAATCCAGAAAATCACATTGTATGATTTTTAAGTAATTAATTAGCATTTTATTGCATGACATAAGTATTTGATCACCTACCAACCAGTAAGAATTCCGGCTCTCACAGACCTGTTCGTTTTTCTATAAGAAGCCCTCCTGTTCTCCACTCGTTACCTGTTTAAAATACACCTGTCCACACACTCAATCAAACAGACTCCAACCTCTCCAAAATGGCCAAGACCAGGGATAAAACTGTAGACCTGCACAAGGCTGGGATAGGCTACATGACAATAGGCAAGCAGCTTGGTGAGAAGGCAACAACTGTTGGCGCAATTATTAGAATATGGAAGAAGTTCAAGATGACGGTCAATCATCAATTGATCTAAACTTCACTCGCCGTGTTTGGAGGAAGAAGAAGGATGAGTACAACCCCAAGAACACCATCCCAACCGTGAAGCATGGAGGTGGAAACATCATTCTTTGGGGAAGCTTTTCTGCAAAGGGTACAAGACGACTGCACCGTTGTTACGTTCTCCAGTTTGTGTTGTAGTTTGTGTATTTGCATGTGTTTATTTCAGGAAATGGCTTCCTGAAATCCCTCAAGCAGCTGATTGGTCGACTCCATGGCTAATTGGAGAGCTGACCCCGTCCCTCGTCAAGACACAGCTGTCTCCAGTTACACATTCATTCTGAAGCTATATAAAAGCCAGTGTTCTGTTCAGGAGGTTAATTGCTGGGAGGTCATTGCAGAGAGATTGAATGTGATAGAGAATCATTCCTGAGAGAGGAGGCTGATGGCTGTGGATAATTTACTATGTTAGTTGTTGGAAGCAGTTGGTATGTTCAGTGAGTTTGTTGCTCAGATAGAGCTTATTTGATGTCCTTTGTTTCTTAGTTTGTTTGAGAAATTATTTGTTCTCCTGTTTCATTTGTTCCCAGGGGGGAAGGGGAAGGCACCTAGGGAGTGCTTAGGCAAGAGGCCCGCGGGCATACATATACCCGTAGCATATTCACTGTCTAGACACAATAGGTAAGACCTGGGTGGACCACCCCCTGTATTTTGGTTAGGGCACCAGGTGGTGCTAAATTAGGTAAGTATTGGTTAGGCAGGTAAGATAGGAGAGGGGGGGCTTTGAGATTTACTTTCTTTGCTTTGGTTCCGTCCAGCCCCTTTTCCCCATATTACCGTGTAAAGGAATAAAGTCCTTGTAAACGGTACCACATTTTGTCTGTTGTCATCCTTACTCGCACCTACAGTCCATACCTTTTTCACTTCACGGAGAGTTGAGTTGTAGCAGGGTGTTACGTTCCCTCTTCATAGAGGCGTGCGTAACATAATGGGGGCTCGTCCGGGATCTTTCCATTAAACCCACCGGACCCTGCTGCTCTGAGCTCTCTGTGGTTAGTGATTGAGGTGTGATGGTAGGTTGTGAGTTTGGATGACTTGTTTAGTTAGTGTGTTCAGGAGACTGCATTGTATAAGATGGCTGCAACAGCCATCTCCAAGTTTTTTGAAGCACCCTCTATTGATTGTTTGGTGAGGTTTCGTAAAGTAGACCTTATAGCTATAGCTGACCATTATGGATTTGTTTTCCCTGAGAAAGCCCTAAAGGCTGAGCTTTTGGTGCTAGTCAGGGAGGGTTTAGTGAGAGAACGGATTCTCTCATTGCAAGGAGAGGAGAGGAGACGGGTAGACCTTCCGATTCCAAGTCGGAGGACAGGGCGGTGGAAGGGGTTCCTCGTACCCCCTTTACATTGCCCCGATTCGATCCTTTATCTTCTGCTTCGGGTCGTTCAGATGGGACTGCTAGGCTGAAGGTGAGGCTGGCTCGGTTAGAAATGGAGCAAAAAGATAAAGAGACAGATGAATTTTGAACTTGAAATTAGGAAAATAGAAGCTGACAAGGAGGTGAGGATCTGACAACTGGAGCTAGACGCTGGCTCCAGTGCGACTCCACAAGCTGCTCATCATCAAGCCCACTTCGATGTGAGTAAAAACATAGCTTTAGTCCCTCCATTCCGAGAGTCGGAAGTTGATTCTTATTTCTCTGCGTTTGAGCGTGTGGCCGCTGCGCTGCATTGGCCACTCGAGGTTTGGCCGCTCCTGTTACAATGTAAATTGTCTGGGAAAGCCCAGGAAGTAGTAGCTGCTCTCTCCCTGGAAGACAGTTTACACTACGATACAGTTAAAACTACAGTGTTGCGGGCTTGAAGCTTATAGACAGCGCTTCAGGAACCACAAAAAAACATCTCACCGTACATTTGTTGAATTTGCTAGGGACAAAGAGTCTCTGTTTAGTCGCTGGTGTTCAGCCAGCAAAGCTAACACCTTTGCTGATATTCAAGAGTTGATGCTGTTGGGGGACTTTAAAAGTAACCTCCCAGATAGAATTGTAGTTCATTTAAATGAACAGAAAGTGGCGACATTGGCCCAAGCAGCAGTGTTGGCAGATGAGTACGCTTTGACACACAAGACTGTCTTTGGTGCACCTCGTTTTGAAGGCCGGACAATTACGTCATCAGCTCCTCGTTCAGGTCGCTTTACCTCTGACAACCCTAAGCCTTTTCATGAAATCCGTGAATGTTTTTACTGTCACCAAAAGGGTTACGTGATTGCGGACTGCCCAGTTTTGAAAAATAAACCGCAACAGTCCCAGTCACCGTCCCCAAAAATGAAAAGTTTGGGTTTAGTCAAGTCTTTGGCTCGTCCCTTTGGATCGAGTTATTGATTCAGAATTTGAGAAACCGGATCCTGTCTATGCTCCGTTTATCTCTGCCGGTTGTGTTTCCTTAACAGGAGAACAAGCTCATCAAAAGCCTATCCAAATCCTACGAGACACCGGGGAGGCGCAGTCAGTAATCGTTACTGATGCTTTACCCTGGTCTCCTGAAACGTATTGTGGCTCGCATGTCATATTACAGGGAATAGAGACAAACCGTACCTGTACCATTACACTGGGTCCACTTAGTGTCAGACTTGGTATCAGGACGTTTCCGTGTTGGTGTAGTGTCTACACTGCCAGTAAAATGAGTCACATTGCTACTAGGGAATGATATTGCTGGTGGTAATGTCACTCCTGCGTTAGAGGTAGTAGAAAACCCAGAAATCAGAACTACAGATGAGAAATTGGTTCAAGCATTTCCACATGTTTTTCCTGCTTGTGTGTTAACGAGGGCATAATCTCGCAAGCTAGGAGATGTGGTGGATTTGGCTAGTTCCATTTTTGAGAACGTTGAGGTAGAAGACAATGCACCGAGTATGCCTTCTGCAATGCCGACAGTTTTTACCCCCGTAAAAACTAAGGCAGGGGAAAACAAAATTGTGCCCCAATTACATGACATTCTTTTCTCTGTCACCCCCGAGAAGGTGATTGAATGTCAAAAAGAAGACACCAGTCTTCGCAAGTGTTTTGCTTCGGTAATTTCCATTGAGGAAGCTAAAACTAGAGAGACCGCCTACTTTATGGAAGCAGGAGTTTTGATGCGGAAATGGGCTTCTCATGACACCATTAATGACTGGAGTGAAGTGTGTCAAGTGGTTGTTCCTACACCGTTCCGACAGCAGGTGCTGTCACTCGCCCATGACCAGGCGTGGTCTGGACATTTGGGGACCACAAAGACTTATAACCGGGTCCTTCGTCATTTCTTCTGGCCAGGTTTGAAGTCTGACGTTGTCCAATTTTGTAAAACATGTCACATATGTCAACTCACTGGGAAAGTGAATCAAACAGTTCCTTGAGCGCCGCTCTGCCCGATTCCTGTGGTGGGGGAACCATTTGAAAGAGTGATAATTGATTGTGTAGGTCCATTGCCGAAAACCAGGTCAGGTAACCAGTTCCTACTAACAATAATGTGCAGTGCTACTCGATACCCAGAGGCTATTCCTCTCCGTACTATAACGGCTAAGACTGTGGTGAAGGCACTCGTGAAGTTCTTCTCTACGTTTGGACTCCAAACTGATCAGGGATCCAACTTCATGTCTAAACTGTTTTCAAATGTGTTAAAGACATTGTGTATTTCTCATCAGGTCTCCAGTCCGTATCAGCCAGAGAGTCAAGGGGCTCTAGAACGCTGGCATCAGACACTGAAGGCAATGCTACGCAAGTATTGTATGGATACCAGTACTGATTGGGATGAGGGGGTGCCCTTTGTCCTATTTGCTATAAGGGAAACGATACAAGAGTCCTTAGGGTTCAGCCCTGCTGACCTTGTGTTTGGACACACCCCACGGGGTCCGCTGAAAGTTTTGAAGGAGCATATCTTATCTCCTACACCCAGTAGCGTGTTGGATTATGTCAGTAAGATGCGGGAGAGACTGCACGCCGCATGTGCGTTAGCCCAAAAGTCTCTCTCCTCGTCTCAAAAACGCATGAAGTTGCATTATGACAAAAAGGCTGTTGGCCGTTCATTTGCACCAGGGGATCAAGTTTTAGTTTTGTTGCCAATCCCTGGCTCATCTCTGTCAGCACGTTTTTCTGGACCATATCTGGTGGAAAAGAAACTCAATGACACCAATTATGCGATAAAGACACCAGATCGAAGGCGTTCTTCCCGTGTGTGTCATGTTAACATGCTGAAAACATATTATGTGCATGATTCTCCCGACAGCTCCTCAAGTAAGCCGGTCCAGCCCGCCGTCTCCAGTGTGGCTGCAGTGGTGCTGAAGCCTGGCTGGGACCTAGATGAGGATAAGGAGGACGGGTTGGAGTTACGCCATACGTTACAGCAAGGTGAACGCCTATGTAATTCAGAGATGCTGAAGAAGTTACCCTCTCAAATGGAACATTTGGATAACGATCAAACTAAGGATCTCATCCTGTTGATAAACAGTTTTCTCAGTGTGTTTCAGGACATTCCAAGTCGCACATCCATCTTGGAACATGACGTGGATGTGGGGAACGCTGTTCCTATACGTCAGCATCCGTACCGGGTTAATGCTAAGAAAAGGGAGGTAATGAAAAGTGTGGTAACTTATTTATTACAGAATGACATGGCAAAACTCAGTAACAGCTCCTGGAGTTCCCCATGTATTCTTGTTCCTAAGCCTGACGGTACATCCCGCTTATGTACGGACTATCGTCGCGTAAATGCAGTTACAAAGTTTGATTCTTTTCCTCTTCCTCGCTTAGATGACTGTATTGATAGAATTGCCTCTGCTGCTTACGTTAGTAAGTTAGATTTGCTAAAAGGTTATTGGCAGGTGCCTCTGACCTCTCGAGCTTCTGACATATCGGCTTTTGTTACGCCAGATAACTTTGTACAATACACTGTGATGCCCTTTGGCATGTGTAATGCACCTGCTACTTTTCAGCGGCTAGTTAACATTGTGTTTGCAGATGTGCCAAATTGCACTGCTTACCTTGACGATGTGGTGATTCATTCGTCTACTTGGTCTGATCATCTCTCCACTTTGAAAAGTGTGTTTCAGCCGTTGGAGAATGCTTCTTTAACCCTCAATTTGGCCAAGTGTGAGTTTGGGAAGGCTACAGTGACTTACTTAGGGAAACAAGTGGGACGAGGTCAAGTGCGCCCAGTACCTGGCAAAGTGGAAGCAATTGTTGCTTTTCCTGCTCCTACGACTCGCTGCCAGTTGCGCAGATTCCTGGGGATGGTAGGGTACTATCGTACATTCTGTAAGAATTTCTCAACGGTAGTAGCTCCCCTTTCATCTCTGCTTAGTCCCAAGGTACCATTCAAGTGGTCCAAGGACTGTAACTATGCTTTTGAGTCCGCTAAAGCGCTACTTTGTAGTGCTCCAGTGCTTGCCGCCCCCAACTTTGACAAACCTTTTAAGTTGGAGGTAGATGCTAGTATTGTGGGTGTGGGTGCGGTTCTCTTACAGGAAGATGAAGACGGAGTGGATCGGCCCGTCAGTTTCTTCTCCCGTAAGTTCAACTCATGTCAGTCAAGGTACTCTACAATTGAACAAGAGACGCTGGCTTTATTGCTTGCCTTACAGTTCTTTGAGGTATATGTGGGCTCCAGTGCCTTGCCTGTAATGGTCTTCACGGACCATAATCCATTGGTGTTCTTGAAACAAATGTACAACGAGAACCGCCGCCTTATGCGGTGGGCTCTGATTGTACAAGGATACAATGTACAGATCGCTTATGTGAAGGGCTCGGCGAATGTGGTTGCTGACGCTCTATCACGGGTTTACTAACTGGGGATGCGCTGGCTTTTGTTATTGCAAAAACTAGGTTTGCAATTTTTGTGGTGGGCGTGACGAGGGGGCGGGGTCTAGGGGTATGATTCTCGCTTCGGGTGCGAGAGTTCCCGGGTTCAAATCCCGGACGAGCCCCCATTATGTTACGCACGCCTCTATGAAGAGGGAACGCAACACCCTGCTACAACTCAACTCTCCGTGAAGTGAAAAGGGTATGGTCTGTAGGTGCGAGTAAGGATGACAACAGACAGAATGTGATACCGTTTACAAGGACTTTATTCCTTTACACAGTAATATGGGGAAAAGGGGCTGGATGGAACCAAAGCAAAGAAAGTACATCTCAAAGCCCCCTCTCCTATCTTACCTGCCTAACCAATACTTACCTAATTTAGCACCACCTGGTGCCCTAACCAAAATACAGGGGGTGGTCCGCCCAGGTCTTACCTATTGTGCCTAGACAGTGAATATGCTACCGGTATATGTATGCCCGCGGGCCTCTTGCCTAAGCACTCCCTAGGTGCCTTCCCCTTCCCCCCTGGGAACAAATGAAACAGGAGAACAAATAATTTCTCAAACAAACTAAGAAACAAAGGACATCAAATAAGCTCTATCTGAGCAACAAACTCACTGAACATACCAACTGCTTCCAACAACTAACATAGTAAATTATCCACAGCCATCAGCCTCCTCTCTCAGGAATGATTCTCTATCACATTCAATCTCTCTGCAATGACCTCCCAGCCATCAACCTCCTGAACAGAACACTGGCTTTTATATAGCTTCAGAATGAATGTGTAACTGGAGACAGCTGTGTCTTGACGAGGGGGCGGGGTCAGCTCTCCAATTAGCCATGGAGTCGACCAATCGGCTGCTTGAGGGATTTCAGGAAGCCATTTCCTGAAATAAACACATGCAAATACACAAACTACAACACAAACTGGGGAACGTAACAACCGTATTGAGGGGAGGATGGATGGGGCCATGTATCGCAAGATCTTGGCCAACAACCTCCTTCCCTCAGTAACAGCATTGAAGATGGGTCGTGGCTGGGTCTTCCAGCATGACAACGACCCGAAACACACAGCCAGGGCAACTAAGGAGTGGCTCCGTAAGAAGCATCTCAAGGTCCTGGAGTGGCCTAGCCAGTCTCCAGACCTGAACCCAATAGAAAATCTTTGGAGGGAGCTGAAAGTCCGTATTGCCTAGCGACAGCCCCGAAACCTGAAGGATCTGGAGAAGGTCTGTATGGAGGATTGGGCCAAAATCCCTGCTGCAGTGTGTGCAAACCTGGTCAAGAACTACAGGAAACGTATGATCTCTATAATTTCAAACAGAGGTTTCTGTACCAAATATTAAGTTCTGCTTTTCTGATGTATCAAATACTTATGTCATGCAATAAAATACAAATTAATTACTTAAAAATCATACAATGTGATTTTCTGGATTTTTTAGATTCCGTCTCTCACAGTTGAAGTGCTTTGTAAGTAGGAAAATGTACAAAATCGGTAGTGTATCAAATACTTGTTCTCCCCACTGTATGCATCTTTTACAGATTCTTTAAAAAAAGGAAGGCCGTGGATCAGAAAACCAGTCAGTATCTGGTGTGACCACTATTTTCCTTATGCAGCGCGACATATCTCCTTTGCATAGAGTTGATCAGGCTATTGATTGTGGCCTGTGGAATGTTGTCCCACTCCTTTTCAATGGCTGTGTGACGTTAATGGATATTAGCCGGAACTGGAACACGCTGTCGTACACGTCAATCCAGAGCATCCCGAAAATGCTCAATGGGTGACATGTCTGGTGAGTATGCAGGCCATGGAAGAACTTAGACATTTTCAGCTTACAGAAATTGTGTACAGATCCTTGTGACATGGGGCCGTGTATTATCATGCTGAAACATGAGGTGATGGCAGCAGATGAAGGGCACGACAGTGGGCCTTTGGATCTCGTCACAGTATCTCCGCATTAAAATTGCCATAGATAAAATGCTATTGTGTTCATTGTCCGTAGCTTATGCCTGCCCATATCATAACCTCACCGGCCCCATGGGGCACACTGTTCACCACAATGACATCAGCAAATCGCTCGCCCACACTCCGCCATAAACGCTGTCTGCCATCTTCCCGGTACAGTTGAAATCGGGAATCATCTGTGAAGGGCACACTTCTCCAGCGTTCCAGTGGCCATTGAAGGTGAGCATTTGCCCACTGAAGTCGGTTACGACAGCGAACTGCAGTCAGGTCAAACCCTGCTGAGGACGACGAGAACGCAGATGAGCTTCCCTGAGACAGTTTTTGAATGTTTGTGCAGAAATTATTTGGTTGTGAAAACCCATATTTTTATCAGCTGTCTGGGTGGCGGGTCTCAGACAATCCCACAGGTGAAGAAGCCGGATGTGGAGGTCCTGTCCTGGTGTGATTACACCTGGTCTGTGGTTGTGAGGCTGGTTGGACTTATTGCCAAATTATTTACAACAACATTGGTAGACAAATGAACATTCAATTCTCAAGCAACGGCTCTGGTGGGTATTCTTGCAGTTAGCATGCCAATTGAACACTACCTCAAAGATTGAGACATCTGAGGCATTTTAGAGTGGCCATTTATTTTCCCCAGAACGAAGGTGCATCTGTGTAATGATCATGCTGTTTCTTGATATGCCACACCTGTCAGTTGGATGGATTATCTTGGGAAAGGAGAAATGCTCACTAACAGGGATGTAAACAAATATGTGCACAACATTTGAGAAAAAAAGACTATTTGTGCATATGGACATTTTCTGGGATCTTTTATTTCAGCTCATGAAACATGGGATCAACACTTTAGATGTTGCATTTATATTTTTGTTCAGTGTGCATGTGATGTGTGTTTATATTTGATATGCATCTCTTTTTTCTTCTTCTATCTTATCAGGCTCATACACGCTCTCTGGTGGTATCTCTTATATACAGTGCAGTGTGTCCAACTTCATCTCTCGACGAGATGGTGGTGTACCATCGTCCCCCGATAATATCTTCATGACATCTGGCTCCCAGAGGTCTTTAATGGTGAGAATCATCTTCACCATCCCCATCATCATCAAAACCATTGTCATAATAATAATAATCTTAATCGTTGTGTCTGTCTCAGTCATCTTTCATTTTATTTTTTTGTTTAGCTGGTTCTGAAGCTGTTGGTCCACAATCAGGCCTCACTCCCGACAGGTGTGCTGACCGCTGTTCCCACCTACTCTTCCTTCAAAATGATGTTGCAAAGGCTCGGGGCAGCCGTTGTTCCCTACTACCTAGATGAGGAGCAGTGTTGGGCAATGGAGGTGGAGGAGCTACGCAGAGCACTACAGGCCTCTAAGGGTGTCTGCAACACAGTTGCCCTGTATGTCATCAACCCGGGGAATCCTACAGGTAATGAGTTGTTCCGGTTCCATGATGGTCGATACAGTAGTACCCCACTATTTGTCCCCATGAAGAATATAAAGTAAACCTTTTTGCAGCCAAGTTACCTCAGCAGTATTTATGGATATTCTCATTTGTTTTGTTGTTGCTAGGTCATGTTCAGAGCAGGAAGTGTATTGAAAAGGTGATCCGATTCGCCGCTGAGGAGAGGCTCTTCCTCATGGCTGATGAGGTGACTTCCTGTCTATACTTTCTCCTGGCAAATTGCTTATTTTCAATCACAAATATTTCACTTCCCTCTATATTGACTATGTAGTGAGCTGTTCTGTCTTCCACGCACCCCTCGCTGTTTCATTTGATCCACAGGTGTATCAGGAAAGTGTGTTTGGGGAGGGCAGTGAGTTTGTCTCCTATAAGAAGGTTCTGTCTGAAATGGGGCCTCCTCTCTCTCACACAGTGGAACTGGCCTCTTTCCACTCAGCGTCCAAAGGCTTCATGGGAGAGTGAGTACTGTACAGCAGCACTGTCTGTCTTCTAAGGCAATAGACTAACGGATTCATGCATTCAACTGAAGGTGAACTGTATTAGGAGGTTTTGTAATTGACTGGTCTAAAGTTCAGAATGTCACCATGATGCATCTATTAGAATTCTGCTGGATGAATGAGATGAGGAAGGATTCAATTATCTGATTTATTTCACACACAGAGCAGAGGGGTGAGGATTTTATTGGCTTGTAAGGCTGTTAGGTAGGGTTGTGGTTGTTGATTATTTCATGCACAAAAGGAAGGCAAACAGATTATGCCACCCCCTGGCATCACCATGAAAGGATTTGCCGGTTTCAGGAGGGTAGAAGGGGGTTAAATGGTAAGGTTAGGAGGAGTGGTGATTTGGCAGTGAGAACAGTTGTGGGAACAGCTGTAGTGGGAAGGGGTGGGCATGGCCCAATTAGAGCAATTAGTCGCATCAACAGAGTAGTGGTCTTCAATACGTACATACATACATACATACTGTAGCCTACTGTACTCTACAATGATCTGGATCATATTACCCCATTAACTACTTAAGTAATTAGCTACTAGCCTACTACTTCTTTAGAATGGTCAAATTCCTTCAGCATGAGCGTTGGATTAGTGCCTTCTTAGACAATGTATGAGCTGCCAACACAAACTCAATAGTGACCAAAGAAAATAGCTGGCAGTTCCCTAAGCGATCCACTTCAGGCTTCCTATGGTGTAAAAGCCTGTACTGAAACCAGCAGGCCAGCGTTTGACCACTACTCTGTATGTGTCTCTCCTCCCTGCACAGGTGTGGGCTACGTGGGGGGTACGTGGAGCTGGTGAACCTTGACCCCGCCATCATGAAGTACGCCTACACCCTCTTTTCCACTGACATCTGTGCCCCTGTGACTGGTCAGCTAGCCCTGGAGCTCATGGCTAACCCTCCCAGGCCAGGGGACCCCTCATACCCGGTCTACGCCCAGGTGAGACCCATCAAAATAGATGTATGACAGTATGACGTTAGGCTTAATAGATTGCATATGCCATGTAACATTTAGTCATAAGTAGTTTAATGATAGTGCTCTGCAATCATTGATGTCTCTAAAATAAGAAATAGTTCATCAAAATCACATGTATTCCTTTCCCTATTCACAACGGCACCTCAGTGTCCCATACAATATGCTCTCCCCGTGTCCTTCTTTTCCATCTTCTCTCCCATCTCCGTCAGGAGACCCAGTCTATCCGGGCCATGCTGGTCCATAACATGAACTGGGTCCCAGAGTTTCTGAACAATATCCCAGGGATCAGCTGTCAGCCGATGATGGGAGGAGCTTTCGTATTCCCCCGGCTGTATCTACCCCAAGCAGCCATTGAGAAGGCCAAGGTTAGTCATGGGGCAAATAGTACACTGTATGGTCAGGTAGAGCACTAGAATGACTACTGCTGTTTGTCATATGGGCATTTCAAGAGACATTCACCTTTTGGAGGAAAAACATATGACTCAACATCTGATTAATTCTAAATACTCTGGAGTTAATGATTTGATCTCTTATATATGTGAGTTTTCTGTTTTCTATTGCAGGTGGTGGGGATGCAGCCTGACCTGTGGTACTGTAAACGGTTACTAGAGGAGGCAGGAGTGTGTGTGGGACCGGGGTGTGAGTATGGACAGAAGGAAGGCACCCACCACATCAGGTACAATCCTCTCTCTGTCAACAGCTTCTGGACATAGAAATGTCACCATAAAACACTCCAGTAGTCAATGGCTCCATATCCACTACTCATCCTATGCAAATGAACAGGGAAGCATAGCATTAGCCTCATCATTCTATTTAAATGGCTATACTTCCCCACTGATTTGTTCTCATCTCTCTCTGTAGACTGTGTGTCATGACCCCAGTGGAGACCATGGAAGAGGTACTGAAACGCCTAAAGAACTTCCACCTGCACTTCGTCAAGGAGTTCTCCTGAAAACTGTCTTCACCTTACAGCCCAAAGATGAATAATACATTTAACTTCAGACACAATCACAGTACACAGTCTTTCAACAGACCATATTTAAATAATAAATTAAGACAACACATGACCTGAGTTGAAAAATTCTGCATTTGGATTGAACAAAGATGGGCGTGAGCGGCTTTTAACATAATTATTATGCTTCAAGTCATGCATGTCCACAGAAAAAACATATTCTCCGTATTTTGTCAAACTTCGGCATTAGAGAATGAAAACTGTCTCAGACATTGTAGATCCCTTCTAAATACTCAGACTCTTCTTAACAATAAGAACGTTACCTTGTTAGGATCGGCCATTGTGGGGCAGAGATATTGGAACTAAGGGAATAAGTGAAATAAGTCCATGTCAATTCAATACTTTCTATGACTGTGATATGTTTGTCTCACCTAGCTATCATAAAATGAATGAATTACTAAGATGTAAAAATGATGACAAATAGACTTTTTAAAGCATTGGATGCAATCTGTGTTGAGTTACTCCAATGGGATTTCATGGGGAATTTAGCCACCCTCTATTTTGTGAGGATAAAAATACTTAATCCAAGACATTTGTTATTCTATAACATAAAAGTTTTAATGTCATATTCAATAAGTATATAAATACATTAAACCTCATAGGCCTACTGACAAAAGCTGGATGTTTTAAATCACCTCAGATTCTTGACCATTCTATTGAACACTTTACTTACTATGTGGTATGCATAATACAGCTGTAGTCAAATTAGATGGAGTTTAACAATCAGAGATTCTAACAATATGCTCTGAATATTAACAAAATATCACAAATGTAACAGAATTTGCAGCATTGTAGTATTTACAAAATCAAAAGCCTGTGCTAAGATCTGAATAGCAGTTTCAAGGTTGTGTTCGTAACAACTATCCTGCCAGGAGCAAAAATGATGACACTTTTGTATGGTACTGACTAAAATTTCAAAATAAAAGTCCACATTTCAAAACTTTGCAATGTCGAACTCATTCAAAAGATTATTTGTAATCAATGGCAATTCTTTATGGTGATTATATGCAATTGCAAGACATTATTTTTTTCTTATTTTTTTTTAAGAGATTGTAACCACTGTTGAAAAATCTAATTTTCATGGTCTATTTACAATGTTGTGCTGTAGAGATTTTTATTTTTGCCAATGTAAAAGTGGGGTCGGGAGTACTTAGTGTAGGGTCTGTAGAATCGATATATGGTGTTCTTTCGTGGAGGACTGGATAAGAGTGTTGCTGGCCTTTCACTCCTTCCATTCCATAAGCCTCAGTGCCGACCCTTCGTAAACATTTAAAAAAATTGTGTTTGACCAGATACAATGCTACTTCACAGTATTTTTAAATGTCTTTATTGAACCAGGTAAGCCACTTGAGAACAAGTTCTCATTTACAACTGCGACCTGGCCAAGATAAAGCAAAGCAGTGCGACACAAACAACAACACTGAGTTACACAGAATAAACAAACGTACAGTCAATATACAGTGTGTGCAAATGAAGTAAAATTAGGAAGGTAAGGCAATAAATAGGGAGGTAAGGCAATTACAATATAACAAATAAACACTGGAGTGATAGATGTGCAGAATATAGAGGAGAGATACTGGGGTGCAAAGGAGCAAAAATAAAATATATATAAATGGGGATGAGGTAGTTGGATGGACTATTTACAGATGAGCTTATGTACAGGTACAATGAGCTGTAAGATGCTCTGACAGCTGATGCTTAAAGTTAGTGAGGGAGATATAAGTCTCCAGCTTCAGTGATTTTTTCAATTTGTTTCAGTCATTGGCAGCAGTGAACTGTTAGGAAAGGCAGCCAAAGGAGGAATTGGCTTTGGGGCTGACCAGTGAGATATACCTGCTGGAGCGTGTGCTATTGGTGGGTGCTGCTATGGTGACCAGTGAGCTGAGATAAGGCGGGTCTTTACCTAGCAAAGACTTATAGATGACCTGGAGACAGTGGGTTTGGCGACGAATATGAAGCGAGGGCCAGCAAAAGAGCATACAGGTCGCAGTGGTGGATAGAGAATCACCAGCAGCAAGCAGCAAGAGCGACATCATCGATGTATACAGAGAAAAGAGTCGTCCCGAGAATTGAACCCCGTGGCACCCCCAAAGAGACTGCCAGAGGTCCGGACAACAGGCCATCCGATTTGACACACTGAACTCTGTCTGAGAAGTAGTTGGTGAACCAGGCGATGCAGTCATTTGAGAAACCAAGGCTGTTGAGTCTGCCGATAAGAATGCGGTGATTGACAGAGTCGAAAACCTTGGCCAGGTCGATGAATACGGCTACACAGTATTGTCTTTTGTCAGTGCCGGTTATGAGATCGTTTAGGACCTTGAGCGTGGCTGATGTGCACCCATGACCAGCTCGGAAACCAGATTGCATAGTGGAGAAGGTACGGTGGGATTCGAGATGGTCGGTGATCTGTTTGTTAACTTGGCTTTTGAAGACCTTAGAAAGGCAGGGTAGGATAGATATTGGTCTGTAACAGTTTGGGCCTAGAGTGTCTCCCCATCTGAAGAGGGGGATGACCGTGGCAGCTTTCCAATCTTTGGGGATCTCAGACAATACAAAAGAGGTTGAACAGGCTGGTAATAGGGGTTGCAACAATTGCGGCGGATAATTTTAGAAAGAGAGGGTCCAGATTGTCTAGGCCAGCTGATTTGTAGGGGTCCAGGAGTGAAGGAGGAAGGAGTGAAGGAGAAATGGGGAGGCTTGGGCAAGTTGCTGTGGGGGGTGCAGAGCTGTTGACCGGGGTAGGGGTATCCAGGTGGAAAGCATGACCAGTTGTAGAAAGATGCTTATTGAAATTCTCGATCATCGTATATTTATCGTGATGAAGGTGTTTCCTAGCCTCAGTGCAGTAAAAAATGAACAACAGACTTTCAGCACACTTATAGGGAAGGGCACTCAACATGTATGGCACTGACACACATGACTGATGATTGGCTGAAATAAATGGATAATAAGAAGATTTCTTTAATGGAAGCCTGTCTAACGCTAACCAGGTAGAGTATGGTATACCTCAACACAGCTGTTTTGGTCCTTTACTGTTTATTTTTTTTACTACTGACCTACCACTAACCTTGAGTAAAGCCTGTGTGTCTATGTACGCTAACCTAACGTAGCAGGCGTAAAGTACACTCCTGAAACTAGATCCCCTACATCAGTGGTATTCAAACATTTTCAGTGGGGACCCCAGTTTTTTCGGCAGAATTTCTGGGTATGCCATTTTTCCCACATGAATTTCTCACGACCTCACCCTACACCAAATCTAACGACACAGCCTTAAAAATCGGTAGACTTGAATTAATTGCATTTTAATTTCTGAGCGAAATGAAAATAGCATTTTATTTGTCAAATTATCTTAAAAAATAAATGGTGTATTGTCCCATACAATAGTCTGTACTCTTAATTTTTTCGCGACCCCGACATTGAATACCACTGCCCTACATACTGGTCTTGATAAGAAGAACAAAAACTGTTGGGGGAGGTTCTCTTCTGCCCTGTTCAACCAATCCTGTAAATGTGGAGGTCGTTTCACATGCTCTCGTTCCATTTCCCCTGAAATCTTGAACATCAGGTTGTTGCGGACACAGCAGGGGAAACACTCTTTTCACGCCACTTCGATACCGAAGTGACTTTTTCCTAGCAGATTAGGAGATTTAACGTAGCAGACTGAGGTTAGGGTTAGGTGTAGCGAAAATGCTCTCCTAATCTGCTACGGAAATCACTTTATATCAAAGTGCTGTGCAAAGAGTGTGTCCTGACTCAGCAGAGGCTAATGTACGCTGATGACTCAACATTATTCACATCAGTTATCACAGCAAGTGAAAGCACTGCAACCCTTAACAAAGAGCTGCAGTCAGTTTTGGAATGGGTGGCTAGTAATAAGCTCGTCCTAAATATATATATATATTTGAAACAAATCCTTCCCTAAACTCTACACCTCATCTAAATCTAGTGGCATAATTAATAATGTGTCAGTTGAGCAAGTTGAGGAGACGAATCTGCATGGTGTAACCCTAGATTGTAAACTGACATGGTCAAAACATATTGATGCAACAGCTGCTAATATGGGAAAAGGTCTGTCCTTGATAAAGTGCTGCTCTGCTTTCTTGACATCACAATCAACCAAACAATCCTACAGGCCCTCATTTTATCACACCTGGACTCCCCAGTTATATGGTCAAGTGCCACAAAGAAGAACATAGGAAAACTACAGTTGGCCCATAAACGTACATTTTACATTATAGTAATTTAGCAGACATTCTAATCCAGAGCGATTTACAGTGAATACATGTTCATACTTTTTTGTTGCACTCTGAGAGCTAATATCAAGAACATGCATGTCAATCTCTCCTGGCACAAAGTACAGGAAAGATTGACTGCATCCCTACTTGTCTTTGTGAGAAATATTGACGTGTTGAAAGCACCAAACTGTCACTTCAAACAGCTAACACCCAGCTCAAACACCCATACCCAGAGACATGTCACCATCTCTTCACATTCTCAGGTCCAGAACAGAGGCTGGGAAACTCACGGTACTAAATCGAGCCACGCCACATGGAACTCTCTTCCAGATCAGGTAAGCAGTAAAATCAAATAAAAAAATGTTTGAGTATCTGCAGGTTTTCGCTCCTTCCTTGTACTTGATTGATAAATTAAGGTCACTAATTAGTAGGGAACCCCTCAGCTGGTTGTCTAGGTCTTAATTGAATGGAAAAACTAAAAGCCAGCAGACATTAGGCCCTTCCATGGAATGAGTTTGACACTTCTTGTTTAGAGGCATCTGAGTACACATCGAGATCTGTGTAGTAACAAACCCCCACCTCGTGACCAATGCGAACCCAAACTGTTTACACCCTTCTTTTTTGGCTGAGAGAACATTTTCAGTTTTAAAGCTAATTTCCTGCAACTCTACACATTTTGGCATGGGGTGGAGAGAAAAGTTTACACTTTAAAATCTAATTTCCTGCAGTTTTACACATGTTGCCATGTGTTTTTCTGACAGGTCTGTCAGTGAATGACATAACAAGAGGAACACTGCCCATGCACTAACAAAATTCGAAATGGCCCATCTTGCATTACACTATTACAACTCTCTACAGCAGTAAACTGAAAGCCCAACTGAGTTTTTGAGTTAGTTGGACCCCCTGGTCCGTATTGATCCCATACTCAGTCTGGATTCGTACCGCGGACCGCCTATTGAGTATGTAAATTATACTTTATGATAAGGATATAGTAGTAATAGTATACAGTGGACACTTTTACAAATATTGAGTGATAGTGGACCTTCGTAGTTGGTGCTGCATTTTCCTGGAAACCATACGTTCATAACTCCATAGACATTCTTGCCTATTATCGAAATATTCCAAAGCTACCACAACAAGGGTGAAAGAGAAATAGCAGAGAGATGCACTAGGTAGGCTCTTAATCAATAAACTACTGGGGTAGCCAAGTGGTTAAGGTAGCCTAGTGGTTAGAACATTGGACTAGTAACCAGAAGGTTGCAAGTTCAAATCCCCGAGCTGACAAGGTACAAATCTGTCGTTCTGCCTTTGAACAGGCAGTTAACCCACTGTTCCTAGGCCGTCATTGAAAATAAGACTTTGTTCTTCGCTGACTTGCCTAGTTAAATAAAGGTTAATAAAAACTGGTAGCTGTTTAACCCGTTTCTTCACAGCATGTGCTGTGTAATGCTCAAATGATGACATTCCAGTGGAGTGGCTTTTCATTTTGAAACATGAAGCCTAAAGCTCTCACTTCATTTGAAGTGTCCATCGTTTAACAACTAAAACATCGAAAGGCAAATCGATGGTTGTATTTAGACTAGACATGTGCTACTCTGTAGAATTGTTGTCCCATCCAAGTTCTCATTTAGTATTACGATGTGCATAAAACTTTGGAATATAATGTCTCCAACTTAAACAACACCATTTCCATAAAAGTACCTTGGGTGAACTGGAATATAATGTCTCCAACTTAAACGACACCATTTCCATAAAAGTACCTTGGGTGAACTGGAATATAATGTCTCTAACTTAAACGACACTATCTTCCAGTCTACCCAAGCTACTTTAATGGAAATGGTGCGTCTTTAAATAAGACTTATCTCCACAATGCCCTCGCTGTAAAACAGAGACGGGTACTTCATTACACATGACATGGGCCTGCCCTAAACATTAATAAAGGAGGCTGGAGATGGAAAGAATTTGACATGAGGTCCTTCATAGGAAAGTAGGCCTGCATTTAACTCCCACGATGACAATCCTTGGAGATCGATCTGATCTATAACTTACTTTTCAGAGATGTAAGATTTTTTTTTTGCTTAGCTATGACTATGACTAAAAAATGTATAACTGTGGAACCATGAGGATCCTTCCAATATCACTCAATGGATTAATGAGGTCAATGCCACTAGTAGAAGGTAGTCCACAGTCTTTTCATAAGAATTAGGATCCCTGGTTAGAATATACAGAGTATAGACATTTATTAATTGATATGTGTAGAATATGTGATCGGAGGTAACAACTAAAATGGCGTGATGGCATATGAATGCAGGTGTTATTGTATGGTATGATGTGCAATGGGGATGTGCTGTATCTAGATTACATTTTCGTTTTTTGGGGTGTTTGCTTTGTTTGTTGTACTTGTATAATTTAATTATTGAATTCTATGTGGAAAGAAATATAATAAACACAATTTTTCCACAAAAATAAACTAACAATGTGGATGAACCAGAAATATCTGTTTTAGGCCAGGCCTACTGGAATTTGCCTGGGGCAACTTTAAAGCAGGCTCAACTTGCAAAACTGATCAGTTTACTGGTTCCTATACAAAAAATAACTTTGGGAGGGAGCGTTACCCTACTCACTTCCTCACCATCAGCATGAGAAAATATCAAGGAACCATAGAAGTGGACAAGTCAATAGGCATCTCATCAGATTCTATTCTATTTATCTGAGAGGACCAGCAGGTGTGATAGTAGAATGTCAGTACTCTACCTGAGAGAGATCTGCCGCAAGATGAGGAGCATCAAACAGACAGAGCTGGAGCCCTTGGTGAGACGAGCCAATCAGATTATAACAGAAGTCACACAGGTAAGACATCACAGTGGCCTATCCTAGCCCTATATAGAACATAGAATGCTGTAAATAGAGTTAACAGTATCCCAGCAACACACGTTAACAGATTGCTGTAAATTTACTGCAAAACTTTCACAGTTAGCTACTGTAATTCTATTTTACAGTACTGTACTGTAAAAAGCAATGCATTATAGGGGTTCAATGGTGTTGCACTGCTGTAAAAGTACTGTATCACCTGTTTTGCTGTATATTTATAGCAGCATACTATGAATTATGGTGCAATGTTGTAAATGAGAACTTGTTCTCAACTGGCCTACCTGGTTAAATAAAAGTTAAATAAAATAAAAATTATTACAAATCTTGTGGGCGGCGAAATAATCTCTGGCTCATGATCATATTTTGAGGCATGCCTTGTATGTTGTTGAACCCATTAGTGAGAATACGGTACCCCACAGAATATACAGTACCATGCCATTTAAAAAAAATATTTGTCCTGTAAATCTACAGTAACTTATTGGCTAATGTGCTGCCAGTAATTTACTGTAGCATACTGTGAATTATGGTGCATTGTGGGAAAATGTTGTGGGCGGTCAAAGAATCTTTGAGGCATGCCTTGTATTGTGTTGCACCCATTAGTGAGAATGTTGTACCCCACAGAATATACAGTACCATATTTTTTTAATGCATATATATATATATATATTTGTTCTGTAAATCTACAGTAATGTACTGGCTACTGTGCTGCCAGTAATTTAGTACCACCCCACAAAAAACAATACCATACTGTAACTATGGAGTGCCAAAAACCTTTGGTGGCTGCATGCTATTGTTGTGGCTTATTAACACATTTGAGGCATGCGGCATGCCTTGTAAGAGGCTATAGTCATTGCACCTGTTAATGTACTGTACCAATTTAAGTGATATGCAGTAGTAGTTCCCTAACAATTAAATGTGCATAAGGAACACATCAGAGTGGAAGCAAGTCTCAAACCTTTAATGATTGAGAGTTTAGCCAGGTCCTTTTGCTCTGTTTTGCCCTTTATCCGACCCTGCTAGTAGTCATGACAGTTTAGAAGCCTTTGTTAAGGCCTCTACATGAACAAGTGATATAAAACCTAAAATTTTTATTGGTGTGCTGTAATATATAATCACATATTCACTGTTAGCAATTGGTGTAATATTATTACAATACAACTTAACAATAAAGTACTGTATTGTTTATTTGCTATATATTTACTGCATCATTCTGTAAATTATAGTGCATTGTGGAAACATTTTGTGGAAGGAGAAAGAAGCACGGTGGCAAGTAAAAACTCCCTAGAAAGGCCAAAACCTATGAAGAAACCTAGAAAAGAACCAGGCTATGTGGGGTGGCCAGTCCTCTTCTGGCTGTGCCGGGTGGAGATTATAACAGAACATGGCCATGATGTTCAAATGTTCATAAATGACCTTCATGGTCAAATAATAATAATCACAGGCAGAACAGTTGAAACTGGACTGGGGACAGCAAGGAGTCATCATACCAGGTAGTCCTGATGCATGGTCCTCGGGCTCAGGTCCTCCGAGAGAGAGAAAGAGAGAATTAGAGAGAGCATACTTAAATTCACACAGGACACCGGATAGGACAGGAGAAGTACTCCAGATATAACAAACTGACCCTAGCTCCCGACACATAAACTACTGCAGCATAAATACTGGAGACTGAGACAGGAGGGGTCAGGAGACACTGTGGCCCCATCCGATGACACACCCGGACAGGGCCAAACAGGAAGGATATAACCCCACCCACTTTGCCAAAGCACAGCCCCCACACCACTAGAGGGATATATTCAACCACCAACTTACCATCCTGAGACAAAGATCTCCATCACGGCACAACCCAGGGGGGGGCGCCAACCCAGACAGGAAGATCACATCAGTGACTCAACCCACTCAAGTGACGCACCCATCCTAGGGATGGTATGAAAGAGCCCAAGTAAGCCAGTGACTCAGCCCCTGTAATAGGGTTAGAGGCAGAGAATCCCAGTGGAAAGAGACGAACCGGCCAGGCAGAGACAGCAAGGGCGGTTAGTTGCTTTCCGTTCACCTTCACACTCCTGGGCCAGACTACACTCAATCATATGACCCACTGAAGAGATGAGTCTTCAGTAAAGACTTAAAGGTTGAGACCGAGTTTGTGTCTCTCAAATGGGTAGGCAGACCATTCCATAAAAATGGAGCTCTATAGGAGAAAGCCCTGCCTCCAGCTGTTTGCTTAGAAATTCTAGGGACAATTAGGAGGCCTGCGTCTTGTGACCATAGTGTACGTGTAGGTATGTAGGGCAGGACCAAATCAGAGAGATAGGTAGGAGAAAGCCCATGTAATGCTTTGTAGGTTAGCAGTAAAACCTTGCAATCAGCCCTTGCCTTGCCAGGAAGCCAGTATAGTGAGGCTAGCACTGGAGTAATATGATCACATTTTTTGGTTCTCGTCAGGATTCTAGCAGCCATATTTAGCACTAACTGAAGTTTATTTAGTGCTTTATCCAGGTAGCCAAGAAAGTAGGGCATTGCAGTAGTTTAACCTAGAAGTGACAAAAGCATGGATACATTTTTCTGCATAATCTTTGGACAGAAAGTCTCTGGTTTTTGCAATGTTACGTAGATGGAAAAAAGCTGTCCTTGAAACAGTCTTGATATGTTCTTCAAAAGAGAGATCAGGGTCCAGAGTAACGGCGAGGTCCTTCACAGTTTTATTTGAGACGACTGTACAACCATTAAGATGAATTGTCAGATTCAACAGAAGTTCCTAATGTTTTGTGCACTCAGTGTACAGCCTAGGCCTATACACAACAAGCTCCTTGGTTTGTAAAACAAAACACGTTCATGATTTGAATGTTTCGAACTGCAATATAAATGTTTTGAAACGCAAGCTGACCCTAAGTTTGAAATAAGGTTTTCATTGCACCCATTAGTGAGAATGCTGTACCAATTGAACTGATATATTGTAGTAGTGTCCTACTAAGTTTGATGTATAGTGCCTTTGGAAAGTATTCAGACCCTTTGACTTTTCCACATTTTGTTATGTTACAGACTTATTTTTTCCCCTCATCAATCTACACACAATACCCCATAAAGACAAAGCGAAATACATTTTGATGATTTAGTACAAATAAAAAACAGAAATGCCTCATTTACATCAGTATTCAGACCTGTCTATATAAAGACCCTCAGTGCATGTCAGAGCAAAAACCAAGCCACGAGATCTAAGGAATTATCCGTAGAGCTCGGAGACAGGATTGTATCAAGGCACAGATCTGGGAAGGGTACCAAAGTAATTCTGCAGCATTGAAGGTCCCCAAGAACACAGTGGCCTCCATCATTCTTAAATGGGAGAAGTGTGGAACAACCAAGACTCTTCCTAGAGTTGGCTGCCTGGCCAAACTGAGCAATCGGGGGAGAAGCGCCTTGGTCAGGGTGGTGACCAAGAACACTATGGTCACTCTGGCAGAGCTCCAGAGTTCCTCTGTGGAGATGGAAGAACCTTCCAGAAGGACAACCATCTCTGCAGCACTCCACCAATCAGGCCTTTATGGTAGAATTGTCATGTCTTGTTATGTCTGTTCCTGTCCTTTCTCTTCACTCTGTCTCTCTCTGCTGGTCTTTTTAGGTTACCTTCTCTGTCTCTCATTCTTCAGCTGTTCTACATCTCCCCTAACTAGCTCATTCACTCCTTCCCACCTGTTCTCTCTTCCCCTCTGATTAGGTCTCTATTTCTCTCTCTGTTCCTGCTACTTTCAGTGTCTGATTCTTGTTTGTGTTTTTGATGCCAGAAGCAAGCTGTCGTCTCGTTTGCTTCCACCTTGTCCTATCCTGTCGGAGTCTGCCTGGCAGGTGCATCCTGCATTATACTACGTTCTTTTGTTCCATTGACTACGTTGGAAGAGGATTTATGCCATTCCTGTTTTTCATTAAAGAACTCTGTTTTCTGTTAAAACCGCTTTTGGGTCTTCACTCAAGTACATAACAGAAGAATCAGACCAAGAATGGACCCAGCGGCTCCGGACCCTTTTCACTCCGCCGTCGAGATCCAGGGAGCGATGCTAGGCAGACACGAGGAGGAATTGTCTGCTGCTCGACATGCCGTTGAGACCCTGGCCGTCCAAGTCTCCAACCTCACAAGACAGGTTCACCAACTCCACCTCGATCCACCGCCCACTTCCAGGGTTTCCGAGTCTCCGGAGCCCAGGATCAACAACCCGCCGTGTTACTCTGGGGAGCCCACTGAGTGCCGCTCATTCCTCACTCAGTGTGATGTGGTGTTCTCTCTCCAGCCCAACACTTACTCCAGGAGCGCAGCCCGCATCGCCTACGTCATTTCTCTCCTTACCGGACGGGCGCGTGAGTGGGGCACGGCAATCTGGGAGGCGAGGGCTGAGTGTATTAACCAGTATCAGGACTTTAAGGAGGAGATGATACGGGTTTTTGACCGTTCTGTTTTTGGGGAGGAGGCTTCCAGGGCCCTGTCTTCCCTATGTCAGGGGAATCGATCCATAACGGATTATTCTATTGAGTTTCGCACTCTCGCTGCCTCTAGTGACTGGAACGAGCCGGCTTTGCTCGCTCGTTTTCTGGAGGGTCTCCTTGTCGAGGTTAAGGATGAGATCCTCTCCCGGGAGGTTCCTTCCAGTCTGGACTCCTTAATAGCTCTCGCTATTCGCATAGAGCGACGGTTTGATCTTCGTCGCCGAGCTCGTGGAAAGGAGCTCGCGTTCTCCGTTGCTCCCCTCTCCACATCACTGCCACCTGCCGCATCACTGCCACCCTCCTCCGCCGGCTCGGATGCTGAGCCTATGCAGCTGGGGGTATCCGCATCTCGGCCAAGGAGAGGGAACGGAGAATCACCAATCGTCTCTGTCTCTACTGCGGCTCCGCTGGTCATTTTGTCACCTCATGTCCAGTAAAAGCCAGAGCTCATCAGTAAGAGGAGGGCTACTGGTGAGCGCAACTACTCAGGCCTCTCCTTCTGGATCACGCACTACCTTTCCGGTCCATCTCCGCTGGCCCGGTTCATCTGCTTCCTGCAGTGCCTTGATAGACTCTGGGGCGGAGGGCTGTTTTATGGACGAGACCTGGGCTCGGGAACATGACATTCCTCTCAGACAGTTAGGGGAGCCCACGGCCTTGTTCGCTTTAGATGGTAGTTCTCTCCCCAAGATTCAGAGTGAGACGCTGCCTTTAACCCTCACTGTCTCTGGTAATCATAGCGAAACCATTTCTTTTTTAATTTTTCGTTCACCTTTTACACCTGTTGTTTTGGGTCATCCCTGGCTAGTGCGCCATAACCCTTCTATTAATTGGTCTAGTAATACTATCTTATCCTGGAATGTTTCTTGTCATGTGACCTGTTTAATGTCTGCTATCCCTCCTGTTTCCTCTGTCTCTTCTTCACAGGAGGAGCCTGGCGATTTGACAGGGGTGCCGGAGGAGTATCACGATCTGCGCACGGTGTTCAGTCGTTCCAAGGCCACTTCTCTCCCTCCACACCGGTCGTATGACTGTAGTATTGATCTCCTTCCGGGAACTACTCCCCCCGGGGTAGATTATACTCTCTGTCGGCTCCCGAACGTAAGGCTCTCGAGGATTATTTGTCGGTTTCGCTCGACGCCGGTACCATAGTCTCCTCCTCCTCTCCCGCCGGAGCGGGGTTTTTTGTTCAGAAGAAGGACGGGTCCCTGCGCCCATGCGTGGATTATCGAGGGCTGAATGACATAACAGTTAAGAATCGTTATCCGCTTCCTCTTATGTCTTCAGCCTTCGAGATCCTGCAGGGAGCCAGGTTTTTCACCAAATTGGACCTTCGTAACGCCTACCATCTCGTGCGCATCAGGGAGGGGGACGAGTGGAAGACGCCGTTTAACACTCCGTTAGGGCACTTTGAATACCGGGTTCTTCCTTTCGGCCTCGTTAACGCTCCAGCTGTCTTTCAGGCACTAGTTAACGACGTCCTGAGAGACATGCTGAACATTTTTGTTTTCGTTTACATGGACGATATCCTGATTTTTTCACCGTCTCTCTCGATTCATGTTCAGCACGTTCCTCCAGCGCCTTTTGGAGAACTGTCTTTATGTGAAGGCTGAGAAGTGCACTTTTCATGCCGCCTCTGTCCCTTTTCTCGGTTCCGTTATTTCCGCTGAGGGCATTAAGATGGATCCCGCTAAGGTCCAGGCTGTCATTGATTGGCCCGTTCCTAAGTCACGCGTCGAGCTGCAGCGCTTTCTGGGCTTCGCTAATTTCTATCGTCGTTTCATCCGTAATTTCGGTCAGGTGGCAGCTCCCCTCACAGCCCTTACTTCTGTTAAGACGTGCTTTAAGTGGTCCGTTTCCGCCCAGGGAGCTTTTGATCTTCTTAAGAATCGTTTTACATCCGCACCTATTCTTGTTACACCTGACATCTCTAGTCAGTTTGTTGTTGAGGTTGACGCGTCAGAGGTGGGCGTGGGAGCCATTCTTTCTCAGCGCTCTCTCTCTGACGGCAAGGTCCATCCTTGCGCGTTTTTCTCTCATCGCTTATCGCCGTCAGAACGTAACTATGATGTTGGTAATCGCGAACTGCTCGCCATCCACTTAGCCCTAGGCGAATGGCGACAGTGGTTGGAGGGGGCGACCGTTCCTTTGTCGTTTGGACTGACCATAGGAACCTTGAGTACATCCGTTCAGCCAAACGACTTAATGCGCGTCAGGCTCGTTGGGCTCTGTTTTTCGCTCGTTTCGAGTTTGTTATTTCTTATCGTCCGGGCTCAAAAAACACCAAGCCTGATGCTTTATCTCGTCTCTTCAGTTCTTCTGAGGTCTCCACCGACCCCGAGGGGATTCTCCCTGACGGGCGTGTTGTCGGGTTGACTGTCTGGGGAATTGAGAGGCAGGTAAAGCAAGCACTCGCTCACACTCCGTCGCCGCGAGCTTGTCCTAGGAACCTTCTGTTCGTTCCCGTTCCTACTCGTCCGGCCGTTCTTCAGTGGGCCCACTCTGCCAAGTTAGCCGGCCACCCCGGCGTTCGGGGTACGCTCGCTTCCATTCGCCAGCGTTTCTGGTGGCCCACTCGGGAACGTGACGCGCGTCGATTTGTCGCCGCTTGTTCGGTCTGCGCACAGACTAAATCTGGGAACTCTCCTCCTGCCGGCCGTCTCAGACCGCTTCCCATTCCCTCTCGACCGTGGTCTCACATCGCTTTAGATTTTATCACCGGACTGCCTTCATCAGCGGGGAAGACAGTTATTCTTACGGTTGTCGATAGATTCTCTAAGGCGGCTCATTTCATTCCTCTCGCTAAGCTCCCTTCTGCTAAGGAGACGGCTCAGATCATTATCGAGAATGTTTTCCGAATTCATGGCCTTCCGTCTGACGTCGTTTCCGACAGAGGCCCGCAGTTCACGTCTCAATTTTGGAGGGAGTTTTGCCGTTTGATTGGGGCTTCCGTCAGTCTCTCGTCCGGCTTTCATCCCCAGTCTAACGGTCAAGCCGAACGGGCCAATCAGACTGTTGGTCGCATTTTACGCAGTCTTTCTTTTCGTAACCCTGCGTCTTGGTCAGAACAGCTCCCCTGGGCAGAGTACGCCCACAACTCGCTTCCCTCATCTGCTACCGGTCTATCTCCTTTTCAGTGTAGCCTCGGGTACCAGCCTCCGCTGTTCTCATCTCAGCTCGCCGAGTCCTGCGTCCCCTCCGCTCAGGCTTTTGTCCAGCGTTGCGAGCGCACCTGGAAGGGGGTCAGGTCGGCACTTTGCCGTAATAGGGCGCAGACTGTGAGGGCCGCTAATAAGCGTAGGACCAAGAGTCCGAGATATTGTTGCGGTCAGAGAGTATGGCTCTCCACTCAGAACCTTCCCCTTAAGACAGCTTCTCGCAAGTTGGCCCCGCGGTTCATTGGTCCGTTCCGTATTTCTCAGGTCATTAATCCTGTCGCAGTGCGACTTCTTCTCCCGCGCTATCTTCGTCGCGTTCACCCGGTCTTCCATGTCTCCTGTGTTAAGCCCGTTCTTCGCGCCCCGCTCGTCCCTCCCCCCATCCTTGTCGAGGGCGCACCCATCTACAGGGTTCGTAAGATTTTGGACATGCGCCCTCGGGGCCGTGGTCATCAGTACCTAGTGGATTGGGAGGGGTACGGTCCTGAGGAGAGGAGTTGGGTTCCCTCTCGGGACGTGCTGGACCGTTCGCTGATCGATGATTTCCTCCGTTGCCGCCAGGTTTCCTCCTCGAGTGCGCCAGGAGGCGCTCGGTGAGTGGGGGGGGGTACTGTCATGTCTTGTTATGTCTGTTCCTGTCCTTTCTCTTCACTCTGTCTCTCTCTGCTGGTCTTTTTAGGTTACCTTCTCTGTCTCTCATTCTTCAGCTGTTCTACATCTCCCCTAACTAGCTCATTCACTCCTTCCCACCTGTTCTCTCTTCCCCCTCTGATTAGGTCTCTATTTCTCTCTCTGTTCCTGCTACTTTCAGTGTCTGATTCTTGTTTGTGTTTTTGATGCCAGAAGCAAGCTGTCGTCTCGTTTGCTTCCACCTTGTCCTATCCTGTCGGAGTCTGCCTGGCAGGTGCATCCTGCATTATACTACGTTCTTTTGTTCCATTGACTACGTTGGAAGAGGATTTATGCCATTCCTGTTTTTCATTAAAGAACTCTGTTTTCTGTTAAAACCGCTTTTGGGTCTTCACTCAAGTACATAACAAGAATGGCCAGACAGAAGGTACTCCTCAGTAAAAGGCACGTGACAGCCCGCTTGGAGTTTGCCAGAAGGTCTGATCTGGTCTGATTGAAGTGGATTTAACAGGTAACATCAATAAGTGATTGTTAAGGACATTTGTATCAATAATAAACTAATTATGTATACATTTCAATCAGGACTGACTAATCAGAATACTATTATGTTATTGTATATGTATGAATTTTCTTTTTAATCCTAGTACTGAATATAATGTGTGTAAATATAATCAAGAATTAGAACAATGACTGTCTGTTCCTTGGTAGAAATGAATGAACTTATCGTCAGACTGGCTAGAATGCTTATCTACACAGTCTGACCTTGGCTCTAGACGAGGTGGGAAGGCTTGAGAACTATTCAGCCTTTGTACCAGTGTCAAGAAGAGACGGAACAGTTTAGAAAACGCTGACGTCATTTTCAGTTTATAACCTGTGATAAAATGTATCATGGGCAGTACTCATGAGAATAAACGCAGCTGGTTGATTTCAAAGACTGGTCTCTGTCCATTTTATACAAATAAGGGTCTTATAAATTCTTATGAATTGACAGTGTTTAATTTTAATTGGGTATTAAAACATAGAGGAATTTAATTCCTGTAACAGTGATCATAGCTTTCACCTGGATTCACCAGGTCAGTCAATGTCATGGAATGAGCAGGTGTTCCTAATGTTTTGTGCACTTAGTGTACAGCCTAGGCCTATACACAACAAGCTCCTTGGTTTGTAAAACAAAACACGTTCATGATTTGAACGTTTCGAACTGCAATATAATTGTTCTGAAACGCAAGCTGACCCTACGTTTGAAATAATGCTTTCATTCCACCTGCCAGCTAATTCCACCTGCCACCTGCCAGCGGGAAGAACGATGAATATCCGACCCAATGCAGGACTCTATAGTGTTTGTTCACATTTACTTTGTTTACAAACATTGGAGTAAAACAAGCTTATATATTAGGTTCTGATGGGGTACGACAGTTGAACTAAGCTCATGAGGCATTTATAAGTCATATTCTATTTATACATCCAAAAATGTAGGCAATGTAGCAACTGCTGATTGACCTTTTTATATTAAGAGAACGTTCACTAAGTGCGTTGTTGGAGCATGTATCTGTAGGCTTATGATAGTTTAAAAGAAAGTCAGCGCTGCTCTTGGATCAGCTTTCTCCATTCAAATCTTACCTTAACATTATAATTATTCCACAATACTGACTACGAGTCAGCTCTTAGAGAGCTATGACCACCTAGTGTATATGTTTGCAAATAGAGGAGGCTTAGTCTATTGCTAAATCAGCCCCAAGGGCCACCAGAGGGATTTGAACATGACGCACAGAAAATACTAATAGGCTATTGGTACTATGACTTTGTGGCATTTGTGGTACAAATCCCATTCAAGTCATGGTGCCAAAATCAGCATTTTTCACATAACATGTTCAAATAATCTGCAAGTGACTTTGTTGAGCTTCACAATCAATTATACTTTCGAATGATTTGGACATGATGTGTGAAAAATGCTAATATTGGTACTAAGACTAGGATTTGTGCCACAAATGCTAAAACAAAACCAAAGCATTGATTGCTGTCAAATCATGTCCAAAGACTGCTTATAGGGGAAGGAAACCAATATGTAATTTGGGTGGACTCTCCCTTTCAGGAGGAAACTGACACAAGTGTTTCCCCTGCTGGGCAGATCACTTTAGGAAGTCAGAGGAGAAAACAATGAATAATAGTGCTCTTGGGGCTGTTGGTAACCCTGGCTAGAATGTTACACAGCATGAAATATATTGAGGCAAAAACTACAGACGGTAGCCTACAATTACCACAATTAAGCAAAATTGATTGAACATTAAATGTATTTAAATATGACTTGAAATATACACTGCTCAAAAAAAGGTAACACTAAAATAACACATCCTAGATCTGAATGAATGAAATATTCTTATTAAATACTTTTTTCTTTACATAGTTGAATGTGCTGACAACAAAATCGCATACAAATTATCAATGGAAATCATATTTATCAACCCATGGAGGTCTGGATTTGGAGTCACACTCAAAATTAAAGTGGAAAACCACACTACAGGCTGATCCAACTTTGATGTAATGTCCTTAAAACAAGTCAAAATGAGGCTCGGTAGTGTGCGTGGCCTCCACATGCCTGTATGACCTCCCTACAACGCCTGGGCATGCTCCTGATGAGGTGGCGGATGGTCTCCTGAGGGATCTCCTCCCAGACCTGGACTAAAGCATCCGCCAACTCCTGGACAGTCTGTGGTGCAACATGGCGTTGGAGGATGAAGCGAGACATGATTTCCCAGATGTGCTCAATTGGATTCAGGTCTGGGGAACGGGCGGGCCAGTCCATAGCATCAATGCCTTCCTCTTGCAGGAACTGCTGACACACTCCAGCCACATGAGGTCTAGCATTGTCTTGCATTAGGAGGAACCCAGGGCCAACCGCACCAGCATATGGTCTCACAAGGGGTCTGAGGATCTCATCTCGGTACCTAATGGCAGTCAGGCTGCCTCTGGCGAGCACATGGAGGGCTGTGCAGCCCCCCAAAGAAATGCCACCCCACAACATGACTGACCCACCGCCAAACCTGGAGGATGTTGCAGGCAGCAGAACGTTCTCCACGGCGTCTCCAGACTCTGTCACGTCTGTCACATGTGCTCAGTGTGAACCTGCTTTCATCTGTGAAGAGCACAGGGCACCAGTGGCGAATTTGCCAATCTTGGTGTTCTCTGGCAAATGCCAAACGTCCTGCACGGAGTTGAGCTGTAAGCACAACCCCCACCTGTGGATGTCGGGCCCTCATACCACCCTCATGGAGTCTGTTTCTGACCGTTTGAGCAGACATATGCACATATGTGTCCTGCTGGAGGTAATTTTGCAGGACTCTGGCAGTGCTCCTCCTGCTCCTCCTTGCACAAAGGCGGAGGTAGCGGTCCTGCTGCTGGGTTGTTGCCCTCCTACGGCCTCCTCCACGTCTCCTGATGTACTGGCCTGTCTCCTGGTAGCGTCTCCATGCTCTGGACACTACGCTGACAGACACAGCAAACCTTCTTGCCACAGCTCGCATTGATGTGCCATCCTGGATGAGCTGCACTACCTGAGCCACTTGTATGGGTTGTAGACTCGGTCTCATGCTACCACTAGAGTGAAAGCACCGCCAGCATTCAAAAGTGACCAAAACATCAGCCAGGAAGCATAGGAACTGAGAAGTGGTCTGTGGTTATCACCTGCAGTACCACTCCTTTATTGGGGGTGTCTTGCTAATTGCCTATAATTTCCACCTGTTGTCTATTCCATTTGCACAACAGCATGTGAAATTTATTGTCAATCAGTGTTGCTTCCTAAGTGGACAGTTTGATTTCACAGAAGTGTGACTTGGAGTTACATTGTGTTGTTTAAGTCTTCCCTTTATTTTTTTGAGCAGTGTATAAGCCTATGCCCATACTCAGTGGTCAGTTTATTAGGTATATCAACCCATTCACAAAAATGGATGACTCCTTCAGACAGTGAGTCACAAGTTCGTAACTTGCTACATAGAGATGATTGTGGATTACAGCAAAAAGAGGACCGAGCATGCCCCCATTCTCATCGAAGGGGCTGCAGTGGAGCAGGTTGAGAGCTTCAAGTTCCTTGGTGTCCACATCACCAACAAACTAACATGGTCCAAGCACATCATGACAGTTGTGAAGCGGGCACGACAAAACCTATTCCCCCTCAGGAGACTGAAAAGATTTGGCATGGGTCCTCAGATCCTCAAAAGGTTCTACAGCTGCACTATCGAGAGCATCCTGACTGGTTGCATCACTGCCTGGTATGGCAAATGCTCTGCCTGCGACCGCAAAGCACTACAGAGGGTAGTGCGAACGGCCCAGTACATCATTGGGCCAAGCTTCCTGCCATCCAGGACCTCTATACCAGGCGGTGTCAGAGGAAGGCCCTAAAAATTGTCAAAGACTCCAGCCACTCTAGTCATAGACCATTCTCTCTGCAACCGCACGGCAAGTGGTACCAGAGCGCCAAGTCTAGGTCCAAGAGGCTTTAAAACAGCTTCTACCCCCAAGCCATAAGACTCCTGAACATCTTGTCAAATGGCTACCCAGACTATTTGTTCTGAGACAGATAAACATCTTGATTGTAAGTTTAGATCGTCTGTGTATAAAGTGATGCGCAAGGGCAAAAAAGCCTCTGACAACGCACTTAGTTGTTCTACTAGTGGTTTGAGGCAGTCATTCGGTAAATAACGAGCGTCTTCCAGTGCAACTTTAGAAACAATGGTTTTAGGAAACAGCTCGGATATTTTATATTGCTCCTACGAAGGTTCTAAAGATGAACTTAGCCTTAGGTTTTGGGAAACCGGACCCTGATCTGATGTTAGTGACCTTGATTCTCAAGTCACATGTATGCCTATTATTTCAGACATAGAATAGCTAGATATATGTTGACTTGTGCATGCAGTTCATTGCATATTCACGTAAAACACAATATAGTATACAGCTAATATATATATACATGGACTTACACTGCAGTATGTCATCTGTTTCTGATAGGGAGGGAGGAAGCCCTGTACGGATGTGATAGATGTCAGCCTGGGAGACAAACACAGAGGAGGGGTCCAACCCTTGACCTTTGTCCGACAGGTAATGTCCTCCTGACATTCAACCTTTCTGTCTGAGTGTCCACTGATAACCCTGCCTGTCTAAATATGGTGTATTTGCTGTTTTGCTTTAAACCTGTGTGTGTCTGTGTCTGTGTCTGTGTGTGTGTGTGTGTGTGTGTGTGTGTGTGTGTGTGTGTGTGTGTGTGTGTGTGTGTGTGTGTGTGTGTGTGTGTGTGTGTGTGTGTGTGTGTGTGCGCATGTGCGTGCGCCAGGTTCTTGCAGCCTGCCTCTACCCTCAATTGATCCACAGTTACAAACTGCCAGGGGACGTTAGACAGAGGGTCCAAAGCCTGCTGGGAGCATGTGATGGGGGGAGTGTAGGTAAGGTGGACTGCAATTGGGTCCTGTTAGCTGTTAAATCTAGTATATGCTACAAGCATTAACTGTGGATTCTTAGGGTTAAGTTTAGGCATTAACTCTGAATTTTTAATGTTAGGCATTAACTCTGAATGGTTAAGGTTAGGATAGGCTTAAAACAAAAAATTTGGCACCGGAGGCAGTTGCTCACAGCCATCACCTTAGCAAAATGAAAACTACTTGAAGGCAAGTGCTCACTGTTGCCTCTACTGGACGATTTCCACATCATCTCCCGACATCCTCAGACATGGATGGACGTTGAATACTGACTTGTATCACGGGTAACCTGGCTGGTATATGTGATGTGTGTTTACCTGTGTTTGTTCTTCTTCTCTATCTTATCAGGCTCATACACACCCACTGGTGGTATCTCTTATATACAGTGCAGTGTGTCCAACTTCATCTCTCGACGAGATGGTGGTGTACCATCGTCCCCCGAGAATATCTTCATGACCTCTGGCTCTCAAAGGTCAATAATGGTGAGAATCATCTTCACCACCATCATCATCATTATCATCATCACCATGTCTCTCATTCATCTTTCCCTCTCTATTTTCTGTTTTTAGCAAGTTTTGAAGATGCTGGCTGACTTCCACAATCAGGCCTCACTTCCGATAGGTGTGCTGACCGCTGTTCCCACATACTCTTCCTTCAAAATGATGTTGCAAAGGCTCGGGGCAGCCGTTGTTCCCTACTACCTAGATGAGGAGCAGTGTTGGGCAATGGAGGTGGAGGAGCTACGCAGAGCACTACAGGCCTCTAAGGGTGTCTGCAACACAGTTGCCCTGTATGTCATCAACCCGGGGAATCCTACAGGTAACGAGTTGTTCCGGTTCCATGATGGTCGATACAGTAGTACCCCACTATTTGTCCCCATGAAGAATGTAAAGTAAACCTTTCTGCAGCCAAGTTACCTCAGCAGTATTTATGGATATTCTCATTTGTTTTGTTGTTGCTAGGTCATGTTCAGAGCAGGAAGTGTATTGAAAAGGTGATCCGATTCGCTGCTGAGGAGAGGCTCTTCCTCATGGCTGATGAGGTGACTTCCTGTCTATACTTTCTCCTGGCAAATCGCTTATTTTCAATCACAAATATTTCACTTCCCTCTATATTGACTGTGTAGTGAGCTGTTCTGTCTTCCACGCACCCCTCGCTGTTTCATTTGATCCACAGGTGTATCAGGAAAGTGTGTTTGGGGAGGGCAGTGAGTTTGTCTCCTATAAGAAGGTTCTGTCTGAACTGGGGCCTCCTCTCTCTCACACAGTGGAACTGGCCTCTTTCCACTCAGCGTCCAAAGGCTTCATGGGAGAGTGAGTACTGTACAGCAGCACTGTCTGTCTTCTAAGGCAATAGACTAACGGATTCATGCATTCAACTGAAGGTGAACTGTATTAGAAGGTTTTGTAATTGACTGGTCTAAAGTTCAGAATGTCACCATGATGCATCTATTAGAATGCTGCTGGATGAATGAGATGAGGAAGGATTCAATTATCTGATTTATTTCACACACACAGCAGAGGGGTGAGGATTTTATTGGCTTGTAAGGCTGTTAGGTAGGGTTGTGGTTGTTGATTATTTCATGCACAAATGGAAGTCAAACAGATTATGCCACCCCCTGGCATCACCATGAAAGGATTTGCCGGTTTCAGGAGGGTAGAAGGGGTTAAATGGTAAGGTTAGGAGGAGTGGTGATTTGGCAGTGAGAACAGTTGTGGGAAGGGGTGGGGCATGTAGTGGGAAGGGGTGGGGCATGGCCCAATTAGAGAAATTAGCCGTATCAACAGAGTAGTGGTCTTCAATACGTACATACATACATACTGTAGCCTACTGTACTCTACAATGATCTGGATCATATTACCCCATTAACTACTTAAGTAATTAGCTACTAGCCTACTACTTCTTTAGAATGGTCAAATTCCTTCAGCATGAGCGTTGGATTAGTGCCTTCTTAGACAATGTATGAGCTGCCAACACAAACTCAATAGTGACCAAAGTAAATAAAATAGCTGGCAGTTCCCTAAGCGATCCACTTCAGGCTTCCTATGGTGTAAAAGCCTGTACTGAAACCAGCAGGCCAGTGTTTGACCACTACTCTGTATGTGTCTCTCCTCCCTGCACAGGTGTGGGCTACGTGGGGGGTACGTGGAGCTGGTGAACCTTGACCCCGCCATCATGAAGTACGCCTACACCCTCTTTTCCACTGACATCTGTGCCCCTGTGACTGGTCAGCTAGCCCTGGAGCTCATGGCTAACCCTCCCAGGCCAGGGGACCCCTCATACCCGGTCTACGCCCAGGTGAGACCCATCAAAATAGATGTATGACAGTATGACGTTAGGCTTAATAGATTGCATATGCCATGTAACATTTAGTCATAAGTAGTTTAATGATAGTGCTCTGCAATCATTGATGTCTCTAAAATAAGAAATAGTTCATCAAAATCAAATGTATTCCTTTCCCTATTCACAACGGCACCTCAGTGTCCCATACAATATGCTCTCCCCGTGTCCTTCTTTTCCATCTTCTCTCCCATCTCCGTCAGGAGACCCAGTCTATCCGGGCCATGCTGGTCCATAACATGAACTGGGTCCCAGAGTTTCTGAACAATATCCCAGGGATCAGCTGTCAGCCGATGATGGGAGGAGCTTTCGTATTCCCCCGGCTGTATCTACCCCAAGCAGCCATTGAGAAGGCCAAGGTTAGTCATGGGGCAAATAGTACACTGTATGGTCAGGTAGAGCACTAGAATGACTACTGCTGTTTGTCATACGGGCATTTCAAGAGACATTCACCTTTTGGAGGAAAAACATGACTCAACATCTGATTAATTCTAAATACTCTGAAGTTAATGATTTGATCTCTTATATATGTGAGTTTTCTGTTTTCTATTGCAGGTGGTGGGGATGCAGCCTGACCTGTGGTACTGTAAACGGTTACTAGAGGAGGCAGGAGTGTGTGTGGGACCGGGGTGTGAGTATGGACAGAAGGAAGGCACCCACCACATCAGGTACAATCCTCTCTCTGTCAACAGCTTCTGGACATAGAAATGTCACCATAAAACACTCCAGTAGTCAATGGCTCCATATCCACTACTCATCCTATGCAAATGAACAGGGAAGCATAGCATTAGCCTCATCATTCTATTTAAATGGCTATACTTCCCCACTGATTTGTTCTCATCTCTCTCTGTAGACTGTGTGTCATGACCCCAGTGGAGACCATGGAAGAGGTACTGAAACGCCTAAAGAACTTCCACCTGCACTTCGTCAAGGAGTTCTCCTGAAAACTGTCTTCACCTTACAGCCCAAAGATGAATAATACATTTAACTTCAGACACAATCACAGTACAGAAGAAAATTGCAACCAGTAACATCTTTATCTTTCTACAGACCATATTTAAATAAAAAATAATGGTTAACAATACATTCATGTAATCATTATTTTGTCATCTTGACACCGTCTCGCTGTCATCTTGACACCGTCTCGCTGTCATCTTGACACCGTCTCGCTGTCATCTTGACACCGTCTCGCTGTCATCTTGACACCGTCTCGCTGTCATCTTGACACCGTCTCGCTGTCGTGCACAGGTCACTAGACACTCATTAACAGTCTGATTCATTCAACTTCTGCTTTTCAAAAAACAAATACTTGAGTCCATAATCTAGTCAAACAAATGGATTTCCTCCCATATAGAGAGCAATCACAGTAGTATTTACAGTACCATGAGTTCACTCCTATTTAAACGGGGCTCTTGAAATATAGTTTAAGAGTCAAGCCTTCAGGGCATGATATATTTTCCTGAACTCCATTGTAAACTCAAGTGTTCCCATTCATCTATATTTCCAAACATTTTCTCATTATTTCTCTGTATATCTCAGGTGAGGAGAGAGGACATTTAGAATGGGTAGTGAACTATGGATAGTATTGTACAATTAACCAATATTACATGTCTTCTCAGATTTGTCAGCAGACCGTGCCCCGAGCATTTTGCTTTGGTACTTTTTTCCTGACCAGAAAAATCTATGGACTCTTGCTACGGCCAGAGTTTTTTCAGGTCACAAAGCAGTACTCCATCCACAGTGCTTTGACATTCCTTTATTCCAACGCGAGTGAATCAGTCTACCTCAGAGTCACTGTGGCCACCGTTTGGCTGGGGGTCTGTATTGGACTCAGTATTGTTCAGCAGCTCCACCAATAGCGAGATGAGCTTGCCATCCTGTGTGATGTAATTGGCTGAGCTGTGTGGGCGGAGGTTGCGGTACAGCATGGTCTGGATGGAGGAACGGAGCTCCCACAGCAGCTCCCATGTCTGGACAGACAGCTCACAGCGTACCAGCGACCGCCCTGGGAACGCCACCTCCACACGGTCACCATTCACTGAGAGAGGCAGGAGAGTGTTAAAGAGAGGAAACAAGGAAATATCCCTTTTCCACTATTTGACTGGATTCTAACATCCTTTATAACAATTCCACTCAATAGTTATTGGTATCGATAAAGCTAGTGAGGCCCTCAATGACATATCTGTAGCGTCAGCGCAAGTCTACGTGCAGTAGTTGGTGAATGGTGATATCTCTACAGTACCAGCAGTTTAATGCCACTCTAGGATTCATAAAATGGTACTGAATTGAATTATACCTCTCTCAGTGATGTCACAGTCGGTGAGCAGCAGTAGGGCGAGGGGGTGGGCTGCTGAGGAGTCTCTGATGAAGACGTTACCATTGGACTTGATTGCACTGAAGAAGGTCAGCCAGCGACTGGGGAACTGCTCCTCTCCCCTTTATTAAGCACACACACACACCATAAAATATAGGCAAATATATGAGAACACACACACTATACATACACAAACATATGTGGAGACCCTTCAAATTAGTGGATTCAGCTATTTCAGCCACACCCATTGCTGACAGGTGTATAAAATCGAGCACACAGCCATGCAATTGGCAGTAGAATGGCATTGGCACTGATAGGATGGCACCTTTACAACAAGTCCGTTGGTCAAATGTCTGCCCTTCTAGATCAGCCCGCTCAACTGTAACTGCTGTTATTGTGAAGTGGAAATGTCTAGGAGCAACAAGGGCTCAGCCGCAATGTGGTAGGCCACACAAGCTAACAGAACCGGACTGCCGAGTGCTGAAGTGCGTAGAAATGGTCTGTCCTCGGTTGCAACACCCACTACCGAGTTCCAAACTGCCCCTGGATGCAACGTCAGTACAATAACTGTTCGTTGGGAGCTTCGTGAAATGGGTTTCCATGGCCGAGCAGCCGCACACAAGGCTAAGATCACTATGAGCAATGTCAAGCGTCGGCTGGAGTGGTGTAAAGCTCGCCACCATTGGACACGCGTTCTCTGGAGTAATGAATCACGCTTCAGCATCTGGCAGTCCGACGGACGACTAGGTTTGGGGGATGCCAGGAGAACGCTACCTACCCGAAGGCATAGTGCCAACTGTAAAGTTTGAGGAATAATGGTCTGGCGCTGTTGTCATGGTTCGGGCTTGGCCTCTTAGTTCCAGTGAAGGGAAAACTTAACGTTACAGCATACAATGACATTCTAGGCGACTCTGTGAATCCAACTTTGTGGCAACAGTTTGGGGAAGGCCCTTTCCTGTTTCAGCATGACAATGCCCCTGTGCACAAAGCGAGCTCCATACAGAAATGATGTCGAGATTGGTGTGGAAGAACTTGACTGGCCTGCACAGAGCCCTGACCTCAAGGAACACCTTTTGGGATGAAATGGAAAACCGACTGCGAGCCAGGGCTAACCACAAAACATCAGTGCTGACCTCACTAATGGTCTTGAGACTGAATGGAAGCAAATCCCTGCAGAAATGTTCCAACATCTCGTGGAAAGCCTTCCCAGAAGAGTGGAGGCTGTTATAGCAGCAAAGGGTGGGTGTCCACATACTTTTGGTCATGTAGTGTACGTGCCCAGACACAGAGCAATCACATCGTAACTAGAGGTCGACCGATTATGATTTTTCAATGCCAATACCGATAATTGGAGGACCAAAAAAGCCGATACCGATTAAATCGGACATTTAAAAAAAAATGTATTTGTAATAATGACAATTACAACAATACTGAATGAACACTTATTTTAATATAATACATCAATAAAATCAATGTAGCCTCAAGTAAATAGTGAAACATGTTCATCGCTGAAACATCTTCAACACCTGCATTGCTTGCTGTTTGGGTTTTTAGGCTTGGATTTCTGTACAGCACTTTGAGATACCAGCTGATGTACGAAGGGCTATATAAATACATTTGATTTGAATTTGGTTTAAATAATGCAAAAACAAAGTATTGGAGAAGAAAGTAAAAGTGCAATATGTGCTATGTAAAAAAGCTAACGTTTCAGTTCCTTGCTCAGAACATGAGAACATATGAAAACTGGTGGTTCCTTTTAACATGAGTCTTCAATATTCCCAGGTAAGAAGTTTTAGGTTGTATTTATTAATAGGAATTATAGGACTATTTCTCTCTATACCATTTGTATTTCATTAACCTTTGACTATTAGATGTTCTTATAGGCACTTTAGTATTGCCAGTGCAACAGTATAGCTTCTGTCCCTCTCCTCGCTCCTACCTGGGCTCGAACCAGCAACACAACGACAACAGCCACCATCGAAGCAGCGTTACCCATGCAGAGCAAGGGGAACAACTACTAGAAGGCTCAGAGCACGCGCTAACTTGCTAGCCATTTCACTTCGGTTACACCAGCCTCATCTCGGGAGTTGATAGGCTTGAAGTCATAAACAGCGCAATGCTTGACGCACAACGAAGAGCTGCAGGCAAAACGCACTAAAGCGCTGTTTGTATGAATGTTTATGTGTCTGCCTCTGCCTACCACCGCTCAGTCAGATACTTAGATACTTGTATGCTCAGTCAGATTATATGCAACACAGGACACACTAGATAATATCTAGTAATATCATCAACCATGTGTAGTTAACTAGTGATTATGATTGATTGTTTTTTATAAGATAAATTTAATGCAAGCTAGCAACTTACCATGGCTTACTGCATTCGCGTCTCCTTGTGGAGTGCAACGAGAGAGAGGTAGGTCGTTATTGCGTTGGACTAGTTAACTGTAAGGTTGCAAGATTGGATCCCCCGAGCTGACAAGGTGAAAATCTGTCGTTCTGCCCCTGAACGAGGCAGTTAACCCACCGTTCCTAGACCATCATTGAAAATAAGAATGTGTTCTTAACTGACTTGCCTAGTTAAAAAGGTATAAATAAAATGTAAAAAATAAAATAAAATAAAGAAAAATCAGCAAATTGGCGCCCAAAAATACAGATTTCTGATTTTCAAGTTTTCACTTAGAGCCAATTTATGCTTGATGCGAAAATGTGGTAGGAGACTCCATATGGAGGGTGTGATGCAATTGCGGAGGCTCCGGAGGCATGCAGAGGTCAAAATGAGCTCCGTACTGCATCGCCGAGTGCCACTCAAATGTTATAACAATGCAGAGGGCTCCGTAACTACCTGCCCTCCAGAACACCTACACCACCCGATGTCACAGGAAGGCCAAAAAGATCATCAAGGACAACAACCACCCGAGCCACTGCCTGTTCACCCCGCTATCATCCAGAAGGCGAGGTCAGTACAGGTGCATCAAAGCTGGGACCGAGAGACTGAAAAACAGCTTCTATCTTAAGGCCATCAGACTGTTAAACAGCCACCACTAACATTGAGTGGCTGCTGCCATACATGGAAAAAAATGTATAACTAGTCACTTTAAACAATGCCACTTAATATCATGTTTACATACCCTACATTACTCATCTCATATGTATAATGTACTCGATACCATCTACTGCATCTTGCCGATGCCGTTCTGTACCATCACTCATTCATATATCTTTATCCCTTTACACTTGTGTGTATAAGGTAGCTGTTGTGAAATTGTTAGGTTAGATTACTCGTTAGTTATTACTGCAGTCGGAACTAGAAGCACAAGCATTTCGCTACACTTGCATTAACATCTGCTAACCATGTGAATGTGACCAATAAAACTTGATTTGATATAGCTCCGCATTAACATGTTTGGTTGACGGTAGGTGGGGGCGGGAGGTCCTGTATAAACACAAACTCACTTCCCTCACAACAGCTCTGGTCCACAAAGCTCAAGAAGTATGAACGCCCTGACTTCTGCAGAGGCCGTAACACCGTAAACGTTGCACGGCCAATGCAGACGTCAGATTGACCATGCAGCGCTTAACACACATACCTGTTGACGGAGGAGCGGTGTATGAGCACTGGGCCACTCTGCGTACGGAAGGACAGGCTGTTAGGGCGGAAGCGACCTTTGATCACTGCTCCCCTTTTCACCTGAGGCACAGAAACATAACAAGTGAGTCAGGATGCTGAGTGCATAGTTTAAGCTATAGGAACCCGCAGACAGTCATTCATCTGTTTGAGTTTAGATGTGTACCTGTATGAGGTTGGGGTAGAGTCCGGCCAGCAGCACAGCCTTGACCAGCTCGTCCTGGTGGCTGTGTTGGTTGTAGAGGGAGGAGGATCTCTGGCAGTCAGCTGAACGCTCCACCAGCCCAGCCTCAAGGAGGTTCTCACTGAACTGGGAAGTCAGACCTGGAACACACAAGACATCAATGATTAATAAAAACGTATGAAAATATATGGAATATGAATATCTATGGGAGACACTCAACAACCTGGGTCAGCCGGAGAACTGACTGAACCAATGACGAGGGCACGGAGTTTTACCTGGTCAGTTCACAAGGTAAGGAAAAACCCGACAGCCAGGAGTTTACCCAATGTCTCGGTCTCTCTCACCATTGATGAAGCGCAGGCCGGCTCCAGACAGTGTGTATCTGTTCAAGTAGTCCTGTCTGGTCTCTCTGTCCCTCTCTTGCTGAACACTCCTCCAGCCCAACACGGCTCGACTGAACACCAGGTAATCACTGCAGCTTGAACCTCCCAGGTCTTCCTTAGCCTGGAGGGAAGGAAGTAGAAAGAGAGATGGAGGGGAAGAAAATATTGATAAAATGTGACAGAAAATCAACTAGTGTAATTCAAAATAAAAGACTTAGATCATAAATAACAGGTAAATGCTGAAATGACCAGCAGACAGTTACACTGCAATAGAAATGTGCACTTTGCAGGTTGTTATGGATCTATAATTAAAACTGCCCAAGTGGACTGAGTCAGTGTCTGACCTTAGAGACCAGGGCTCTGTTCTGCATGCTGTTGTGGAAAGGGTCTCTGGTGAGACAGGCTGTGACTGACAGCAGGGGCAGGACACAGCGGAACAGAGCAGCAAGCACCAGCACCTTCCCCAGGCGCGGGTCACAGGACAGACAGGCTACTCTCTCCCCCAGGGGAGTCAGGGCCTCTGTCTTGTCCAGAACACCTAGGGAGAGGGAGGGGAGAGGAGTACTAAGAACAAAACACCAGTAACACACACACTTATACTTGGCCTTTTGAATGATTTGTAAATCCCAACTGAAACAATTTGGATGAAAATGTTTTTCATCATGTGAAGACAGATCATTAGAGAGTCTCACCAATCTCTTGCAGGTTGCGAACAGCATCGGTCACAGCCTCTCGCTCTGGGTTGTCCAACACCTGCGATAAGAAATCCACTGCCTGGAGAGACCCACCAAGGGAACATCAATGTGTGACTACATGCAGAGACCTCACAATTACATTGACTGGCTCTTACACACCCCTACATCATTCCTCTGTCAAATCCCTTCACCTTGCAGTGGGGGCTGTGGATCTTGGCCTGTACCACCAGGCTCTCCAGAGGGGTGCGTAGGATCTCAGGCACAGGGAAGGTCGTCATTGATTCCAGGCGTTGCCGTGGGAACAGGTGGTAGGCATGTCCGGGCTGGCATCGCCCCGCCCTCCCTCTACGCTGAGTGACGTTGGAGCGCGAGATCCAGACTGTGTCTAGACATGACACCTGGGGACCAGCAAGACAGAGGTTTGCAACACCACACTAGTATATTATAGTCAATCACCAGTTGGATTTGCGAACCCCAGCTTGGCGGCTCCTGTAAGTACGAGGAATGTTTTCCATACACAATCTTAAATTGGGAACAGGGATTTTTTAGGAGAGCACTATTGTCCTCTATTGAGGTGCTTTAAGATACAGTTTCTGCAATAATGGATATATATGATATTGACTGTGACAGAAGTGACCGTCACCTACCTTGGTCCGTGTGTCGTAGTTCTGCTCCTTCTGAGATCCCGCGTTTACTACGTGAACAATGTCGTCGATGGTGATAGAGGTCTCAGCGATGTTGGTGGCCAGGACGATCTTCCTCCGGCCCTCAGGAGGGCGCTGGAACACGGTCTGCTGGTCACCCACCGACATACTTGAGTGTACTGGACAGAGAGAACATGGGGTCACTAATATAAGAATATTTTGAAGATAAATAAACAGAGTTTGAGAGAATGCGAGGACGAGAGTACCAAACTAAATATAGTACTAATGGTTAATAGGGAATTGTAAATAGGAGTTGGGTCCCAGTTCAACAGCGGTTTAGAATCTCTGGAATGTCACTCCTGAACTCAGAGCTGCGTGTACTATGTCCTCTACATTGAGTCGGGGGCAGGATACTTGTTACTTGGCCAAGTTGTACTGCAAGGACCTCTGATTGATCAACCCCAGGCTAGGGTGTTTTTTTTATTTAAATGGCATCATGTTCCTTCGTTCAGTGGGGAAAAGCTGAGAACAGGGAGACTGAACATCTACCTCCCAGCATTACATCTTGATTTATCCTCTCTAAATAAACCTATTTTTCTCCCCCTGATTTGCTTTGCAGTTTGTTTATTGAAGAATAACAAATTGCTAACACTGACATACTTGAGTGTACTGGACAGACAGAGGAGGAGCAGAGACATTACTTTATTATAATCCAGTCTTAAGACCGTTCCTTGTGCACCTCATTTTAATTAGGTTCAGAATTCTTTCCTTACTACGTCACATTGTGATCTGACCAGGAATAATACAGGTAGCATGTTGTGAATGGGCAGCAGGACAGAAACCAAAGACAGACCCCTTATCCAGTCCTTACATGGTAGGATCATTTGAGAGCCAGACTGGAAGGTTGGCTTCTCCTCTAGTCTCTTCTGGACAGCCTTAATGTCCTGCCAACCTGGTAGGAAACACAGCACTGCACCTGTAAGAGAAATCAATGAATTAATCAACCATCAGTTGGATCAGACCTTAGCTTAACAGACATAGATAGACAAGGGGAACAAAGAGTAAAACTAGTGGAGTGTTGAGCTGTTGGTTACCTGGCTCTCCCTGTCTGTGGATGTGCTCTATCACATTAGCTACTAAGTCCAGGTCTGGCGTGGCATCATCCTTCTCCTAAAAAACATAGAAACACAGTCAATTTATGGACAAACATATACACTACCGTTCAAAAGTTTGGGGTCACTTAGAAATGTCCTCGTTTTTGAAAGGAAACGCCAGATTTTTTATGGAATATCTACATAGGTGTACAGATGCCCATTATCAGCAACCATCACTCCTGTGTTCCAATGGCACGTTGTGTTAGCTAATCCAAGTTTATCATTTTAAAAGGCTAATTGATCATTTGAAAACCTTTTTGCAATTATGTTAACACAGCTGACAACTGTTGTTCTGATTTAACGAAGCAATAAAACTAGCCTCCTTCAGACTAGTTGAGTATCTGGAGCGTCAGCATTTGTGGGTTCGATTACAGGCTCAAAACGGCCAGAAACAAAGAACTTTCTTCTGAAACTCGTCAATCTATTCCATGCGAGAAATTGCAAAGAAACTGAAGATCTCGTACAACGCTGTGTATTACTCCCCTCAAAGAACAGAGCAAACTGGCTCTAACCAGAATAGAAAGAGGAGTGGGAGGCCCCGGGGTACAACTGAGTAAGAGGACAAGTATATTAGTGTCTAATATATTGACACCTCAAGTCCTCAGCTGGCAGCTTAATTAAATAGTACCCGCAAAACACCAGTCTCAAAGTCAACAGTGAAAAGGTGACTCCGGGATGCTGGCCTTCTAGACAGAGTTGCAAAGAAAAAGCCATATCTCAGACTGGCCAATAAAAATAAAAGATTGAGATAGGCAAAAGAACAGACACTGGACAGAGGAACTCTGCCTAGAAGGCCAGCATCCCAGAATCGCCTCTTCATTTTGAGACTGGTGTTTTGTGGGTACTATTTGTTGAGGACTTGAGGACTTGTGTCCTCTTAATCAGTTGTGCACCGGGGACTCCCATTTTCTATTCTGGTTAGAGCCAGCTTGTGCTGTTCTGTGAAGGGAGTAGTACACGGCGTTGTATGAGATCTTCAGTTTCTTGGCAATTTCTCGCATGGAATAGATTGACGAGTTTCAGAAGGAAGTTCTTTGTTTCTGGCCATTTTTAGCCTGTAATAGAAACCACATGTGATGCTCCAGATACTCAACTACTCTAAAGGAGGCCAGTTTTATTGTGTCTTTAAAATCAGGACAACAGTTTTCAGCTGTGCTAACATAATTGCAAAAGGGTTTTCTAATGATCAATTAGCCTTTTAAAATAATAAACTTGGATTAGCTAACACAACGTGCCATTGGAACACAGGAGTGATGGTTGCTGATAATGGGCATCTGCACGCCTATGTAGATATCCCATTAAAAATCAGCCATTTCCAGCTACAATAGTCATTTACAAAATTAACAATGTCTACACTGTATTTATGATCAATTTGATGTTATTTCAATGGACAAAAAAATGAAATTTCTAAGTGACCCCAAATTTTGGAACAGTAGTGTACATATGAAAGAAAACAGGCAGGTATGTACAAGCGCCGTCAATTATCGAAAAACTACTAACGTCCACCCCTCAGCAGTTATCACCTTACTCACCCGTCCTTGCAGGTCTGTCCTTGCCGGGGGTAGCGGTGGTCTCCCCATCTCCCTAAGGACCTCCTCCAGGTACCGATCCCTGACAGGGTGCATGAACCCGGGAACACTGACCACGGGGCAGCCCCCGAAGTACTGGGCCAGCCTCTGGTTATCCCCTGTGGCGCTCATCAGCACGACACGGAGGTTGGGGTTGTCCCTTAGGGCGGGTCGCAGCAGGGCCAGCAGCAGGTCCGTATTGACGTCCCTCTCGTGGACCTCATCCACCACCACATGGCTAACCCCCCTCAGGGAGGCGTTACCCTGCAGCTTCCTCAGTAACACCCCCACCGTCAGGAAGAGAAGGGCCCCACCGCTGTGCTCCGGGGGACGGCTCTCCAGACGCACCTAGAGGGTGGGGGGGTCATGGGAGAGTGAGTGAGCGCGAATGTCCAATGAATGAGAGAAGCTGACCAACAGTAGAGGGAGTGACAGCTCAAATGTTAGTAGGGCGGGACGATACCAGTAACGCAAAAAAAATGTTGATGACAAAAACGTAAACACGAAGCAGACCGAACGCGTCGGTCTTTTAAAATCTTGCTGTCTGTAAAATATTGTGTGCTACAGATTGGTAAATAAATACATGTGACTGAATGACAGCATAATGTTGTGTTTCCAACACCAGGGCCATTTTCCTAGAGGTTAAATCCAATTCATGTTTTGTTTCCTTGCCAGGATACTAACGAGTATTGCAATAATGGTATTGTACCGACCCTAATGGTTAGTTAGTGAGTGATTCTGGTGACAACAACCTTTGATCTAATTATAAACACCATGCTCCCTGTAACTCACCTGATACCCTACAGAGCGTTTGAGGGCGGGGCCCATCTCGTGGGCAACACGGTGAGCCACTGACACAGCGCTAATCCTCCGAGGTTGGGTGACCAAGATGTTACACTCAGCTCCCTCCCCGCCCCGCACACGCCCCTCCAGAAGGAAGCGCGGGATACGCGTTGTCTTGCCACATCCCGTCTCCCCAGCAACCACGATGACCCTGGAGGACTCCACCGCTGACACAACGCGTTCCCGGTGGGCGTCGACCGGGAGCTCCACCCCCAGGCCAGGCCCTGCCCTCTCCCACTCCTCCTGTAGGTCGGAGCTCAGCTGCTCGGCCTCCTGGGTAGAGAGGGGCCGGTATGACCTGCCTGTGATGGCGTCTGTGACAAGGTCCTCTTCCTCCTCTTCGTCCTGCTGGTTCAACCTTTGCTGGCTTCTCTCCTCCTCCTCCTCCCACAGCTTCTGCATCTCTGTCGCCACTGGATACTGGACAATTCAAGACATGAGCACAAACACAGAGGCAATGAAGTAAATTCCTGGCCAATGTCGTTAGCTGCACAGCCTGATTTTCCAGTGTTGATGATGCAGGATAACCAACCTGTGTGAGGTATTCTCTGGTGCTATGCTCCAAGTACTCGGGTATCTCCAGATGGCAGGGCTGTCTGTCTCTCTGCCCCGCCTCACGCATCTCCTCCTTGTGGTACTTAGCATGGGTCAGAGGTTGGTTGTTTTCATCTAGCAGCTCCATTTCCTGGAGAGAGTATAGACAAAATTGAGCATTGAGCACCAAACGGAACAAAATGGATGCAATAAGACACCTATAGTTGTGTTCCTTTGCAAAATATGTTTTAACATAAATGTTCCCTTCCATGCCTTAATGAACACAACCCTGGTATGGGAATGCATGTGTGAAAACAGAATCTAACAGACATATTATAAACAAATGCATGATTCATTCTCTGTGCTCTTTCATCTGTGGTCCTCACCTTCAGTTTGAGACAGGCCAGTGCAGCAGCTCTCCTCTCTGCCTCAACTCTGCGAAGAGCCGAGGCCACAAACGTAATCTCCTCTGGCCATCGCATGGTCAGCTCACATCTCTTCATCTTACCGCCCACCGTCTTGTACTGTACCAGCTCCTGTAGAGGAGAACGGGAGAGTGAGTGACAGTTCAGAGATGAGTGACTTAGCTTTAGACAGGTTGTATGATACCTTATAACAAGTGTTATGACAGGCTGCATTATGGCACATGTTGAACCTATAGGAGACAGAGACAGTTACTGACCCTGAATCTGTTGGAGGACGTGGCCACCTGGATGACCCTGGTCAGCAGAGCTTTAGGATTTACGAACATGGAAAGAGCCTGGGAGAGCTCAGAATTCTCCTCAGGTGCCCTGTATACACTGACATGTGCAGCACAATAAACCAAACCATCAACTAAAAAGTGAATCGGGTCCCCTGCAAAATCAGCAAAGTATAAGCCATAATACATTGGTAATGAGTAGGATCCATAGTAACAGGAGGATTGTAATACCTTGATTGTATGTGAGGTTCCAAGGATCCATTCTGGAGGTCTCTTCTAGGCACACGGACATCTGTCCACCGACACTCCTCCAGGTCCTGTAAGGCTGACAGCGGTGGTCCTCGCCCTCGTCCCACACTCCTCCTGGCCACCTGATTGTCTGGACCCAGCACACCCATCTCCTGCAGAGATGAGAGGGAAAGAAAGAAGTGAGAGACACTGACGAAAGCAATGCACAATACTCCTGGTACAAAGTGAGACAGGTCCTGCTGTAATTATTTAAGGGCAGGGCTTTTCTCTTACCCTCAGCTTGTGACAGGCAGCAGCAGCAGCGTATCGTTCAGCATCAATCTTCTTGCGAGCAAAGCCCTCCACCTCCATCTTGCTGGGCCAGAGGAGTGTGACAGTGGCTCTCTGAAAACAGACACGTATAGCTAAAGTGAAACAATTCTTAGACAATGGACTTTGTTTGGGAAAAGGCATCATCTGTCAAACAAGATGTGTTGCAATCACAGGTGGCTGGTGGCACCTTAATTGCGGAGGACCCGCTCATGGTAACAGCTAGAACGGTATCAATCACATCAAACACTTAAAAATATATATATTTTTAAATGTAACCTTTATTTGACTGGGCAAGTCAGTTAAGAACAAATTCTTATTTAATTTGATGATGGCCTACACAGGCCAAACCCGGACAACACTGGGCCAATTGTGTGCCACCCTACGGGACTCCCAATCACAGCCGGTTGTGATACAGCCTGGATTCGAAACAGGATGTCTTTAGTGACGCCTTTAACATTGAGACGCAGTGCCTTAGACCGCTGTGGCACTCAGAATTTCCATGTTCCATTCCAGCCATTATTATGAGCCGTCCTCCTCTCACCAGCCTCCTGTGGTTGCAATAGTACACCTACTGCCTCGTCTCTCTGACCTTGAGACCCCCATCCTCTGTGCAATGGTACTGGATGTGTTGGGAGAGGTCAGACACCCCAAGCGACCGGGATATGGTGGTAAACAGCAGGCTCTTCGGTTCAGGGAACTCTTTCAGCAGCTCACTACCTGATATGAATGATGAAACACGGAGGTCAATTACTCAGCTAGCTATCTTGACAACTTAGCAAGATATCATTGTCATACAACTTGAAATAGAGACATGTAGATAACTTGCTAATGACAATGTAAGCAACTTTTCGGTCAGTAAGCTAGCTAGCTTTTAATGACGATTACTTCTGAACGTATGTCTCAAGGTGCTTTTCTCCGGCTTGGACCTAGCACCAGTCAACTCAATTCAACAGCATTTCTCACTCACCCCGTCTTGTCTGGCCCGCTGACGCTGCAGTGTCCTGATTGCTCTTGGCTTTTGTCTTGTACCACCGGACCCGATTGTAATTGTGTCCAATTGTGTTCCCTGTATCCAAAGATTTCCCAAGGTTACACAACGCTCTGAGTCGCACGAGTACTGTACCGGGCAGCGCCATGTTTGAATTACAAACGCCGGCTGCTTCGCACTTCCTTAGTGACAACACGAAATAGGTAATGACACGTGCATTCACTGCCACCATCTGGCGTGGAGTGGAAAGGTGCCACTCCACAATACGTTACTGCTGTAAAGTGGCATTTTACAAACAAAAAATTATCATTAAGAAAGTACAGTTAGTTTCTATTCATTCATTAACTAATTTATTTATTTAACCAGACACGTTCTTAGAAGACCCCCTTAAAATTGCCCATAAGGCAATGCCAATGGACCCTAAATGACCATTGTCTTAAATAAGAATTTGTTCTTAACTGACTTGCCTGGTTAAATAAAGGTAAAATAAAAATACACATTTTTTAAAAAGTGGAAAAAAAAAGACAAACTGAAATGTTAGAATCCTATGTGATTTACAAAACATGGATTTTTAGCTCATAAAATACGGAATAGTGGAGTGTCTCATTACCTAAAGGAAATTCTATTTGTGTGATGCTCTTTTTGAAAGACCACTTACTGCCAGTCTGTATTGTAACTGAAACTGAAACCTCAGGAGGCTGAAGAAATTTGGCTAGTCACCTAAACCCCACAAACTTCTACAGATGCACAATTGAGAGCAACCTGTCGGGCTGTATCACCGCCTGGTACAGCAACTGCACCGCCCACAACCGCAGGGCTTTCCAGAGGGTGGAGCGGTCTGCACACTGCTTCACCCGATGTCACAGGAAGGCCAAAAGATCATCAAGGACAACAACCACCCGAGCCACTGCTTGTTCACCCTGCTATCATCCAGAAGGCGAGGTCAGTACAGGTGCATGAAAGCTGGGACAGAGAGACTGAAAAACAGCTTCTATCTCAAGGCCATCAGACTGTATTAACAGCCACCACTAACACAAAGAGGCTGCTGCCTACATACAGACTTAAAATCATTGGATCACGAGTCACTATATTAATTCCACTTTAATAATGATGTTTACATATCTTGCACTCATCTCAGATGTATATACTGTATTTTATACCACCTATTGCATCTTGTCTATGCCTGTCGGTCATGGCCCATCCATGTATTTATATGTACATATTCTTATTCCATCCCTTTACTTAGATTTGTGTGTATTAGGTAGTTGGTGTGGAATTCTTAGATTACTTGTTAGATATTCCTGTACTGTCGGAACTAGAAGCACAAGCATTTTGCTACACTCACAATAACATCTGCTAACCATCTGTATGTGACCAATAACATTTTGGTCACGTTCTGATCTTTATTTCCTTTGTTTTGTCTTTTTTTAGTATGGTCAGGGCGTGAGTTGGGGTGGGCAGTCTGTTTGTTTTTCTATGTTTGGTTTCTGTTTTGGGCTAGTATGGTTCTCAATCAGAGGCAGGTGTCGTTAGTTGTCTCTGATTGAGAATCATACTTAGGTAGCCTGGGTTTCACTGTTGGTTTGTGGGTGTTTGGATATTATTAATGTTACCTATACGTGCACATTCAAGGGCCAGCCGTGCTGCCCTGTTCTGAGACAATTGTAATTTTCCTAAGTCCCTCTTTGTGGCACTTGACCAGACAGCTGAACAGTAGTCCAGGTGCGACAAAACTAGGGCCTGTAGGTGTTAAAATAATTTATAAAGGATGAAGATAAATTATTAAATAATTGTACCCGGAAACTTAACCATTAGGGATTAGAGGTTATGTCACATAGACAAGGAGTAATTCAAGCTGATAAACAAACTAGGTTGGACTGGGAATAGAGAAATCTATGTGTGTGCCGAAAGAAAACAAAGAGGTTCCTTAACCTATGTTTGAACCGACCCGGCTATAACTCCGAGGAGATAGGACAGGGAGAGCCCCTCCAGGTTTCCCTTATCTGGGGGGGACTGGAACTGTCAGCTGAGTGGTAATAAACTGTGGTGAGACTTCAGGAGAAAAAGATAGAATCCTAATGTTAGTATGCAAGTGTGTGTGTAGATAAGGAAGAATGTATAAAAGGAACGTCTTTGTATATGCACAGCAGAGCTCTCGTGAATAAACTTGGATTTGACTAATTGTGAGCTGGGAATTCTGTCTGTTTCATTTAAATCAGAACTTTACACACTCTGGGTTGCAGACCTATAAGGATAATTGATATTTATGAACATTGATTACAAAATTCTATATCTGTAGGACCTGCCTTGTTGATAGTATTGTTAAAAAGGCAGGGCAATGCTTTATTATGGACAGATTTCTCCCCATTTTAGCTACTGTTGTATTAACAAGTTTTGACTATGACCGTTTACAATCCAGGGTTACTCCAAGCAGTTTAGTCACCTCAACTTGCTCAATTTCCACAATATTCATTGCAAGATTAAGTTGAGGTTTAGGGTATAGTGAATGATTTGTCCCAAATACAATACTTTTAGTTTTGAAATATGTTGGACTAACTTATTCCTTGCCACCCATTCTGAAACTAACTGGAGCTCTTTGCTAAATGTTGCAGTCATTCCAGTCGCTGTAGTAGCTGACGTGTATAGCGTTGAGTCATCTGCATACATAGAAACTCTAGCTTTACCCAAAGCCAGTAGTATGTCGTTAGTAAAGATTGAAAAAAAGTAAGAGGCCTAGAAAGCTGCCCTGGGGAATTCCTGATTCTACCTGGATTATGTTGGAGAGGCTTCCATTAAAGAACACCCTCTGTGTTCTGTTAGACAACTAACTCTTCATCCACAATATAACAGGGGGAGTAAAAACATAGCTCATATGTTATTTCAGCAGCAGACTATGAACGATTTTAAAAGCCGCACTGAAGTCTAACAAAACCGCCCCCACAATCGTTTTATCATCAATTGCTCCCAGCCAATCATCAGTCATCTCTGGTGCCGACAGAGATGGTCACCTCTCTTCACGTTCTTAGAAAACTATGCAGTATATTGGTTTTTTTTCTTACACTGTTACCCCAGGAAATCTTAAGTCTTATTACATACAGCCGGGAAGAACTATTGGATATAAGAGCAAGGTCAACTAACCAACTTTACGACTTTCCTGAAGCGGATCCTCTGTTTGGACCACCACCCAGGACAATGGATCGGATCCCAGTAGGCGACCCAAAACAACGCGCTGCAGAAGGGGCAGATGAATCGGTCTTCTGGTCAGGCTCCGTAGACGGGCACATCGCTCACCGCGCCCGAGTATACTACTCGCCAATGTCCAGTCTCTTGACAATAAGGTAGATGCAATTCGAGCAAGGGTTGACTTCCAGAGAGACATCCGAGATTATAACATTCTCCGTTTCACAAAAACATGGCTCACTCGGGATATGGTATCAGAATCAGTACAGCCAACCGGTTTCTTCGCGCATTGCGCCGACAGAAACAAACGTCTCTCTGGTAAGAAGAAGGGCAGGGGTGTATGCCTTATGATTAACGAGTCGTGGTGTGATCATAGAAACATACAGGAACTCAAGTAATTTTGTTCACCTGACCTAGAATTCCTTACAATCAAATGCCGACCGCATTATCTACCAAGAAAATTCTATTAGATTATAATCACAGCTTTGTATATCCCCCCAAGCTGACACCTCGATGGCCCTGAAAAAACTTTATTGGACTCTATGTAAACTGGAAACCACGTATCCTGAGGCTGCATTTATTGTAGCTGGGGATTTTAACAAGGCTAATCTGAAAACAAGGCTCCCTAAATTTTATCAGCATATCGAATGCGCAACCCAGGCTGGCAAAATTCTGGATCATTGCTACTCTAACTTCCGCGACGCATACAAAGACCTCCCTCAACCTCCTTTCAGCAAATCTGACCACAACTCCATTTTGTTGCTCCCAGCCTATGGACAGAAACTAAAATAGAAAACACCCGTGCTCAGATCTGTTCAACGCTGGTCCGATCAATCTGATTCCACGCTTCAAGATTGCTTCGATCACGTGGACTGGGATATGTTCCGGCAAGCGGTGAGCGAGTTTATTAGCAGGTGCATCAGTGATTTTGTACCCACGGTGTCAATTAAAACCTTCCCCAACAAGAAACCGTGGATTGATGGCAGCATTCGCGCAAAACTGAAAGTGACTACCACTGCTTTTAATTATGGCAAGGCGATCAAACAAGCTAAGCTTCATTATAGAGACAAAGTGGAGTTGCAATTCTACGGCTCAGACACAAGACGTATGTGGCAAGGTCTACAGTCAATCACGGATTACAAAAAGAAAACCAGCCCTATCGCGGACACCGATGTCTTGCTCCCAGACAAACTAAACAACTTCTATGCTCGCTTCGAGGACAATCCAGTGCCACTGACACGGCCCACTACCAAAACCCCTGCGGCTCTCCTTCACCGCAGTCAACGTGAGTAAAACATTTAAACGGGTAAACCCTCGCAAGGCTGCCGACCCAGACGGCATCCCTAGCCGCATCTTCAAAGCATGCGCAGACCAGCTGGCTGGTGTGTTTACGGACATATTCAATCAATCCCTATCCCAGTCTGCTGTTCCAACATGATTCAAGAGGGCCACCATTGTTCCTGTTCCCAAGAAAGCTAAGGTAACTGAGCTAAATGACTTTCGCCCTGTAGCACTCAATTCCGTCATCATGAAGTGCTTTGAGACTTGCTTACCGCCCAAAAAGGTCCACAGACGAGGCAATTACACCACACACTGCCCTAACCCATCTGGACAAGAGGAATACCTATGTAAGAATACTGTTCATCGATTACAGCTCAGCATTTAACACCATAGTACCCTCCAAACTTGTTATTAAGCTCGAGACCCTGGGTCTCGACCCCGCCCTGTGCAACTGGGTCCTGGACTTTTTGACGGGCCGCCCCCAGGTGGTCAGGGTAGGAAACAACATCTCCACCCCGCTGATCCTCAGCACTGGAGCCCCACAAGGGTGCGTTCTCAGCCCTCTCCTGTACTCCCTGTTCACCCATGACTGCGTGGCCATGCACTCCTCCAACTCAATCATCAAGTTTGCAGACAACACTGCAGTGGTAAGCTTGATTACCAACAACGACGAGACGGCCTACTGGGAGGAGGTGAGGGCCCTCAGAGTGTGGTGTCAGGAAAATAACCTCACACTCAACATCAACGAAACAAAGGAGATGATCATGGACTTCAGGAAACAGCAGAGGGAGCAGCCCCCTATCCACATCGATGGGACAGTAGTGGAGAAGGTGGAAAGTTTTAAGTTCCTCGGCGTACACATAACGGACAAACTGAAATGGTCCACCCACACAGACAGTGTGGTGTAGAAGGCGCAACAGTGCCTCTTCAACCTCAGGAGGCTGAAGAAATTTGGCTTGTCACCAAAAACACTCACAAACTTTTACAGATGCACAATAGAGAGCATCCTGTCTGGGTTTTTCACCACCTGGTACGGCAACGACTCCGCCCACAACCGTAAGGGTCTCCAGAGGGTAGTGAGGTCTGCACAATGGGCCAAAATTTGTTTATTTTATTAAACGAAAACCGAATGTCCGACAAAGTTCATTTGATGACTTCCCAGGTCAACCGCTAAGTCCCCGAATTTTTAAAATGTTTTCGGAGTCTAGTAAGGGACCGTACAGTTCAATAGGGACTTTCTCACTAACCACGGTGATTGTCAAAATGTTCCCAGGGTCTCCAGAGGGTAGTGAGGTCTGCACAAACATCACCGGGGGCCCCCAGGACAAATACACCACCGATGTCACAGGAAGGCCAAAAAGATCATCAAGGATGAACAACAACCACCCAAGCCACTGCCTGTTCACCCCGATATCATCCAGAAGGTCGAGGTCAGTACAGGAAAGCTGGGACTGAGAGACAGAAAAACAGTTTCTATCTCAAGGCCATCAGACTGTTATACAGCCATCACTAACATTGATTGGCTGCTGCCTACATACTGACTCAAATCTCTAGCCACTTTAATAATTAAACATAGGATGTAATAAATGTATCACTAGTCACTTCAAACAATGCCACTTCATATAATGTTTACTTACCCTACATTACTCATCTTATATTTACAGTTGACGTCAGAAGTTTACATACACCTTAGCCAAATACATTTAAACTCAGTTTTTCACAATTCCTGACATTTAATCCTAGTAACAATTCTCTGTTTTAGGTCAGTTAGGATCACCACTTTATTTTAAGAATGTGAAATGTCAGAATAATACTAGAGATAATTATTAATTTCAGCTTTTATTTCTTTCATCACATTCCCAGTGGGTCAGAAGTTTAAATACAATCAATTAGTATTTGGTAGCATTGCCTTTAAATTGTTTAAGTTGGGTCAAATGTTTCAGGTAGCATTCCACAAGCTTCCCACAATAAGTTGGGTGAATTTTGACCCATTCCTCCTGACAGATCTGGTGTAACTGAATCAGGTGAGTAGGCCTCCTTGCTCGCACACACATTTTCAGTTCGGCTCACAAACCTTCTGTAGGATTGAGGTCAGGGCGTTGTGATGGCTACTCCAATACCTTGACTTTGTTGTCCTTAAGCCATTTTGCCACAACTTTGGAAGTATGCTTGGGGTCATTGTCCATTTGGATGACTAAGCTTTAACTTCCTGACTGATGTCTTGAGATGTTGCTTCAATATATCCACATAATTTCCTTTCCTCATGATGCCATCTATTTTGTGAAGTGCACCAGTCCCTCCTGCAGCAAAGCAGGATTAGACCCCCACAACATGATGCTGTCACCCCCATGCTTCACGGTTGGGATTGTGTTCTTTGGCTTTTCTCCAAAAAGTACGATCTTTGTCCCCATGTGCAGTAGCAAACCGTAGTCTGGCTTTTTTTTATGGCGGTTTTGGTGCAGTGGCTTCTTCCTTGCTGAGCGACCTTTCAGTTTATGTTGATATAGGACTAGTTTAACTGTGGATATAGATACTTTTGTACCTGTTTCCTCCAGCATCTTCACAAGGTCCTTTGCTGTTGTTCTGGGATTGATTTGCATTTTACGGACCAAAATACGTTATTCTCTAGGAGACAGAATGCGTCTCCTTCCTGAGCGGTATGAGCGGCTGCGTGGTCCCATGGTGTTTATACTTGCGTACTATTGTTTGTACAGATGAATGTGGTACCTTCAGGCATATGGAAATTTCTCCGGAGGATAAACCAGACTTGTGTCTACAATTTTATTTCTAAGGTCTTGGCTGATTTCTTTTGATTTTCCCATGATGTCAAGCAAAGAGGCACAGTTACACCTCCAACTGACTCAAATTATGTAAATTAGGCTATTCTAAAGCCATGACATCATTTTCTGGAATTTTACAAGCTGTTTAAAGGCACAGTCAACTTAGTGTATGTAAACTTCTGACCCACTGGAATTGTGGTACATTATAAGTGAAATAATGTGTCTGTAAACAAAAATGACTTGTGTCATGCACAAAGTAGACTTACCGACTTGCCAAAACTATAGTTTGTTGACAATACATTTGTGGAGTGGTTGAAAAAATGAGTTTTAATGACTCCAACCTAACTGTATGCAAACTTCTGACTACAACTGTATATTTGAGTTGATTGTGCAGGGTGAGCTGCACAGTGGACTTCATACTAGGGCACACCGCCTCAGTGCCAACAGTATAACTCTGGTACATAGCACATTATGCATACAATAACTGTAGGATCAACAAATGCATTCAGGGCAGTTAGGGGGACATTGTAAATTAAGTTACTTACAATGTGTCTGCCAATGCTCCTGGGATAATGTACATATGCTCCAGCATTATGACAACTCAGCGACACATGGGTAGGGATTAATTGAGCTTGTTTTGAGTTTGATAAGTCATTATCTCAATGCAGCCTTGAAATGTGTGGAGGAGTCCAGGTGTTAAGATGATTTGGATGGACTCCGTCATTCCTTGTAGACCATCTTCTGTTTCCAAATGCTGTCAAAGTTATCTATCAAAGTAATTCCAATAGAGCTACAGTAATCTTTTAGCCAGGTGTGTATTGCCAGTAACCTGCTGGATATTTCAGCCCATTGATGGTATAGGACCTGAAATAACTGACAGCTTTTTGGAATCCTTCAGTGCTAAAATCAGTTATTTAAAATCAATTTTCAGAAGTTTTGAGCTAGCCCTCCTGATGCCGTTTGACCCCACATGGACCACGACAGCATCAGGTCCCGGCATTTGTCGAAGAATGATCGGAAACAGCCTTGTAATGTCCTGCACTAATGCTCAAGGATAGCACAGGGTTTTTGCCTCGGGAAAACAAGATATTTCTTACAATAGATCTGCCGATGACGACAGCATGTTACTGTTAACAGCCATGTTTAGGTTTGCCACTTATTCTTAAGTTTCTCTTGAGTCGTTGTTCCCCACCTGCAGACTTAGGCTCATCACAGATAACTGGGTCAGGACAGATATACACTACATTACGTGAGTCCAGCATGCAACATGCCATTAAATTGGCTGTAGGATTTATATCAAATATAGTAACATACTAGGCATCCGAGGAGTAAACCCAAACAGATTGAACACCCATGTATATCCTGGTGGTATATGAAACCAAAGACTGTTTTCATATTGTTCTCCTAATGTTACCGAAGGAACACTCTCATACCCACCAATCTCAAGGCCACAGCACAAGAAACACTAACACTGATACTTTTCTGTACCTCAGCCAGGATGTGGCACTGTAAGGCTATAGGCTCGCACGTCAAAGGGGGAAAGCAACAAGACAGTTAGCTACACTGAACAAAAATATAAATGTAACATCCAACAATTTCAAAGATTTTATATAAGGAAATCAGTCAATTGAAATAAATTCATTAGGTCCTATCTATGGTTTTCACATGACTGGGAATACAGATATGCTTCTGTTGGTCGCAGATACATAAAAGAAGGTAGAGTCCTGGATCAAGAAACCAGTCAGTATCTGGTGTTACCATTGCCTCATACAGTGCGACATCTCCTTCGCATAGAGTTGATCAGGCTATTGACTGTGGACTGTGGAATGTTGTCCCACTCCTCTTCAATGGCGGTACAAATTTGCTGGATATTGGCAGGAACTGTAACACGCTGCCGTACAAGTCGATCCAGAGCATCCCAAACATGCTCAATCGGTGACATGTCTGGTGAATATGCAGGGCATGGGAGAACTGGGACATGTTCAGCTTCCAGGAATTGTGAACAGATCCTTGCGACACGGGCCTCTGCATTATCATGCTGAAACATGAGGTGACGGTGGTGGATGAATGGCACAACAATTGTCCTCAGGATCTCGTCACGGTATCCCTGTGCATTCAAATTGCCACCGATAAAATTGTGTTCATTGTCTGTAGCTTATGCCTGCCCATAACATAACCCCACGGCCACGATGGGACACTGTTCACAACATTGACATCATCAAACCACTCGCCCACACAACGCCATACACGCGGTCTGCCCGGTACAGTTGAAATGGGGATTCATCCGTGAAGAGCACACTTCTCCAGCAGCCATCGAAGGTGAGCATTTGCCCACAGAAGTCAGCTATGACGTCAAACTGCAGATAGGTCAAGACCCTGTTGAGGATGACGAGCAGGCAGATGAGCTTCCCTGAGACGGTTTCTGGAAGTCTGTGCAGAAATTGTTTGGTTGTGCAAACCCCCAGTTTCATCAGCTGTCCGGGTGGCTGGTCTCAGATGATTCCGCAGGTGAAGAAGTGGGATGTGGAGGTCCTGGCCTGACGTGGTTACACATGGTCTGCGGTTATGAGGCTGATTGGACGTACTGCCAAATTCTCTAAAACAACATTGGAGGGCAGCTTATAGTAGAAAAATGTACATTCATTTCTCTGGCAACAGCTCTGATGGACATTCCTGCATTCAGCATGCCAATTGCACACTCCCTCAAAACATCTGTGGCATTGTGTTGTGTGACAAAACTGCACATTTTAGAGTGGCCTTTTATTGTCCCCAGCACCAGGTGCACCTGTGTACTGATCATGTTGTTCAATCAACTTCTTGATATGCCACACCTGGATGGATTATCTTGGCAAAGGAGAAATGCTCACAATTTGTGCACATTTTATAGAAATAAGCTTTTTGAACTTTTCTGGGATCTTTCATTTCAGTTCAAGAAATATGGGACCAACACTTTACTTTATGTTCAGTGTAGAAACATTAACTTGAATTCAAAATACAATATGATTTCTGGATGTCTTTCTCATCTGTTCTGATCCAGGTTGCACATGTACAGACTGATCCTGGTAGAGCATGACATGAAGACAGAGGAAGGCTATGAGCAGTCCATCATAGTGGAAAAGATGATCTGCCATCCTGACTGAAATTATAATTGTCTTCTGTGGGTAAGAAAGAGCCATACAAGGACCTCATGATTTGCTCAGACATACAGTATAGTGCAAACTGTTTCCAATAAAAATAGGTCTGTAAACTTTTTTAGAGACATCACCACTGTGTCATTGGGAAGAGTGACTAACCTGAGTCACTTTCATAGATATGCAGCTGAATAAGGAATGGCAGACAGTGTTAACATAAGAGACACACACGATCATATACAAATGTAAGCAAAGTTTGAAATTGTTTTAGTCAAACATTCTAGATGTTATTATCTCAACTATTAACAATGTACAGTACATTTGTTTGATTTATGCATGCAGTAGCATCAGACATACTTCAGATTATTTTCAATGTGGCTACTTGCATCTTTCCATGTCCTCCACCCTGGTCTTCTTGCGTCTCCCCAGGGTTACTCAGGTGGGCACCTGAACTGTCAGGGTAGAGATGGTAGGTGGTACATCCAGGGGGGTTACCAGCTCTGTGAATGGTAAAGGCTGCAACACCACCCAAAAACCTACTGTCTTCACCCACGGTGGATCTTTAATTCCCTGGATCAGTCAGGTGAGTCAGGACTCATCATTTACGAGGCCTCAGGCCTAGGCTGTGTAGCTGCTGAATAAGATCACATAGTTGAAATAATGGCACCTGAGACCTTGTTGGGATTAACTGACTGTACCATGGTGCAGCAGAACTGGTGCAACACATGGATGGTTAAGTGAGTTGGTGTAAAACAAGTGGTAATGCATGAGATTACCTTTAATGTCATTTATCTTTCATTTGCAGACAATGGCTCAAAACTGAATAAACCTCCCATATACACTGAGTGGACAAAACATTAGGAACATGGTCTTTCCATCACAGACTGACCAGGTGAAAGCTATAATCCCTTATTTATGTCACTTGTTAAATCCACTTCAATCAGTGTAGATGAAGGGGAGGAAACAAGTTAAATAAAGATTTTTAAGCCTTGAGACAATTGAGACTGATAGATTGGGTACGCTATTCAGAGGGACATTTGGGCAAGAAACGATTTAAGTGTCTTTGAACGGGGTATGGTAGTAGGTGCCAGGAGCACCAGTTTGAGTCTGTCAAGAACTGCAACGCTGCGGTGTTATTCACACTCAACAGTTTCCTGTGTGTATCAAGAATGGTCCAGCACCCAGAGGAAATCCAGACAACTTGACACAAATGTGGGAAGCATTGAAGTCAACATCACAGGGCCAGCATCCCTGTGGAATGCTTTCAACAACTTGTAGAGTCCATGCCCTTATTAATTGAGGCTGTTCTGAGGGCAAATTGGGGTGAAACTCAATATTAGGAAGGTGTTTCTAATTTTGTGTACACTCAGTGTAAGTCCTAGATGATAACATTTATTATAATAGAAAAGGTGCTAATTACTGTCCCTCTGTTTATTTATAAGTCTATTGAACATAATATATCAACATAATGGTAACAATCTACAATACAAGATTACATTTATTTAACAAAGTGATATCATTGAACTCAAAATTGGTCTTATACTTAAGTGTTCTATTCGTGTTAGATCCAGCAGCATTTTCAGAGGTCCACATAGCACAAAAATGGATCTTTAGCATTATAACCCTCACAGTAACCTTCACCTCAGATGCCAGAGGTCATGGGTCAACCTCAAAGGTTACAGGTCAGAGGGCTTCCAGGTGAAGAAGTCCATTCCCCGGAGCTCCTCAGGCAGGTAGTCCTGCTCCACAGGGGCACTGAAGGCAGGGTTGTACTTGTAGCCCTCAGCGTAGCCCAGGTCCTTCATGAGCTTGGTGGGGGCGTTGCGAAGGTGCAGGGGAACAGAGGGTAGGGGGCCCTTATGGTTCCTCAGACTGGCCTTCACGTTACCGTACGCCTTGTAGATTTCTACCGACTTAGGAGCCCTGGCCAGGTACACCACACACTGAGCCAAGATCACCTGAGGGTGGGAGGGAAGGAAGGAGCGAGGGGAGGAAAGGGAGTAGAGGGAGAATTACCTTTATTAGCGTTTTGATATGGCCAAATATCAAAAGGCATACCGGATGCTGTGGTCAGAAAATAAGGAGTTCCTCAGGTAAAATCCAATGTCTCTCTTTATTGTATCCACAACATAACAAAGAGCTGATATTTAACAGAAGCAGATGTAAGGACAACTCTTGGTTGCCCTTGGTGACAAGATTTAAGTCTCACCTCACACTCTGGCATCCCGATGAAGTGGCAGGCCTGGAAGGCAGATACAGCCTGAGGAAGGGCGGAGGGATCTGCCATGCCTGAACAAAAGGGACAGGACATCCAGTCAGAACACACCATAACCTTGTCTAGGCCTTTGAGTTGTAAGGGAAGACTCCTTCCATGGCTCTGACAGGTGCAGACCAACAAAAAATAGACTCTGCATACAAATGTCAGGGCAAAAATAAGATTAGTCTGGGATGATAACAAAGACGCTAGATCATGTTTGTTGACATAATATTTTGGTACAGGTAATTAGTGCTTGACCAACATGTTTTTATAAAAAGCACATTCTCCTCCTTACAGTGTTTTCTGAGGTTGCGCCAATGCAATGGTTCATGTAATTGGGTCAATAACTGATTAAAACAATGGTTTGATGTAAACAGAGACGCATCACACACCCACGTCTTCACTAGAGAAGCGGACTAGTCTCCGAGCCACGTACAAGGGGTCCTCTCCTCCCTCCAGCATGCGGCACAACCAGTAGAGGGAAGCGTTCTCGTGGGAGCCCCTCATTGATTTGTGCAGCGCTGAGATGCAGTTATAGTGCTCTTCACCTTTATGTAACAAACAACAAAGTAGGGTTGGATGGGTGGGAAAATGACCATATAGATCTAGAGAGAAATAGAAATGCATAGAAATACACTATATACAAAAGTATGTGGACGCCCCTTCAAATTAGTGGATTCGGCTATTTCAGCCACACCCGTTGCTGACAGGTGTATAAAATCAAGCACAAATACATGCAATCCCCATAGACAAAAATTGGCAGTAGAATGGCTGTAGAATTACTGAAGAACTCAGTGACTTTCAACTTGGCACCCTCATATTAATACCCATGATTTTTGGAATGAGACGTTTCGAGGAGTTGGTGTCCACATACTTTTGGTCATGTAGTGTACATATAATGTAGTGGACAAAAGGAGGGGAGGGAAGGGGTTTTAAGGTGGGGTGGGGATGAAGAAAAATAAGGGACCCAAAAATATATAAATAATACAAATGATTGTCTTGTTTTAGTTACACATAAGGCCATATGTTTCTTATAATGTTTCTCCCTGGACTGGCAGACCTGGGTTCAAATACTATTATGATTTTTTGGGGCACAATGTAAACAATGAAATAGTCCTAAAAGTACAAACCCTTGCCCCATCTGGCTCTCCTGTCAAAATTCAATCAAATGCTCAAAGTAGCCTATCTGTAAAGAAAAAAAGAAAGTATTTTCTTCTTCTGATCCCTAGTGATCCATGGGAGGGGAGTGTGTGTTGCCAAGCTGCCCCTACGGTTTCCATCCATCTCCCTCCAGTCCACACCCACATTCCATCCATCAATCAATCAGAGATAGTTGCTGCTCAGAGTGACATGAGGCTGAAATTGGCCAGAGCTTCACTGGCGGCTTTCCAAGGCAAAGAATAATACACAGAAGTTACTGGTTAACTGTAGAGGGCTTAGAAACAAATCCAGACCAATGCCTGCTTGACACAAGTCATTTGTTTTTAAGTTTCATAGATAAAAAAATTGCTTCATCAATATATCTTTCACACTAACAAAACTTAATAGAGCAGCATCAGATTCAGTTCACACAACAGAATAGTGATGGAAGTCTACATGTCATCGCTTGTGGACAGATTCTCATGAACATGAAACAACGAGAATCTGTCAAGGCTCACATAGAATGTGACCACAAGCAGCAGTAGTTCCTGGTTTGGGGTTTTTGGCATGGATTATTTGGAGAAATCAGGATTGGGCAAAGGCGGTGAGCTTAAACTGGTGCGTGGGTTGTCAAGCCTGTGTGAGGATAATGGTTTTCGTTTGCGAGTGAGGAGACTTTGCTACCTTCTATACACACAAGGTAATCGCAATTGTTATCGGCATTCCCTTCCAAATGTAAAACAGGAAATTACAAACTTTTGCGAAATAATTTTACTTCCGGGTAACTGAGATTAGTCTACATGCAATGATGTGAATGAATTTCATCACTGTTTTTTTTATGACAAAACATTAAATAGAGTAAATGTAGAGTTAGGCCTATAGCTGGTAAAACCATCTATCCTGGATGTCTAGCTAGTTGACATAACATTTAAGAGGCTGCTGGGCAGGGTCTAGGCTATATTTGTGTTCCTGCTGTATAGTTGTACATTAATCATTTCTGGGGCATCTTCAGAGGAAATTCCAGTTAGATTTTAAATTTGGCTTGCTCCTTTAACCCCATAGGCTTAATTAGGTTCTGGATTCTCTCTGGAGGCCTCAGTCTCCCCAGACCAATTAACCCACCATTGTGGTGATGTTCTAGCCTGGTCCTGTCTGTTTGACCCGTCTTAGCATCATTGTAAGGTGTGACAATGACCATATGAGTTGACAAGACAGCACTAAGTTGACAAGACAGCACTAAGTCTGGGACCAAGCTCGTGAGGGTCTATCCCTTGCTTCCAGTGGGCAATGTCCCATTATGAGACAGCCGTCCTAATTCGAACCTATGTCTCATTTGTCACTCAGGTGCTCAACCCTCCATATCCCATCCCACTCCCGAGGCATTAGCCCACCTCCCGAGGCATTAGCCCACCTCCCGAGGCATTAGCCCACCCCCCGAGGCATTAGTGTGTTGACACAGCTATTTTGGATAAGGCTTCATCCACCTGGAGGCCTCCTTCAGCACCCAAAATAGGACACACGGAAACAAGGCAGGCGTCCTGTAAATCAACCAGGCCATGGAGGATGATGGAGCTCAGGGGGTCTCATAATAAATTGCCACGCCAGCTGGCACAAACTTTTCAAGCGCGTGGCAGACAGCACTCTGTCCCTGGTGGTGTGTTGGCAGCAGCAGCCAGAGTCAAAGGGTCCCCAGGATCCCCCTAAAAACCCATTTATCCTCTCATTTGCAAAAGAGCCATACACTCTATGGCATGTTTGAAGTGGTTGATCCATTTACTAGTAAAATCCTGAGAAGTTTGACAGGGAAGTGTTGAGAGGGAAAATACCAGGAATTTTGAGAAGACTCCTCTACCCATCCTCCACTGAGGTTGACAGAAAAAGTAAAGCTGAGAACCAGAGGTTAAAAGAGACTGGGATCAAGTCCCTTCACCTTGACTTTTCAGACACTAATGCACATAATATAAGAGTTATGACGGGTACTACATACTCTACGACCACACCAAGGAGTCTATCAATCTCCTAAGTGTCCTCTGGCTATCATATTCTGGATATTCATTGATTCCAGTAAGATGACGCTGACAACAACCAGTCCATGCTTCTAAAGCATCAATCAAGGGCAGTGAGCCACAATAGCACTTGGCAGGCTGGCACCACGGTGACATCACCTGTACAGTCACTGTCTGAGGGTTTTAACCTAATTAGAGCCATCTGGCCTGAGTCAGCTAATGTTGGGCATATTGAAAGAGTCTACTATACGTATTAGAGGGCAAAGTGTTCTTTGGCTGGATCTGGCTGCATATCTCAGACTCAGAGCAAAAGGGAAGTTAGCTCTACCAATAGGACCAGCACATTCACCATTTCACAAGAGACCTCTGAAATACACCTAAACTATTCACAGGTCCATTCCCATGAGCTGACAGACAGGCTGCTTGGGTTATTATCTCTGGGCTGCTGCTGTGGAGTCAACCAGACAGGATGTCACCACTCTGTAATTACCAAATTGAATCATGACAAGTAACATCATTTGTCATCTAAATTTTTAAATGTCTGTCAGTCCAGTGAGGGGCAGTGTAAAAGAACGTCCTAGAAAAATGTCAAATGTCCACTGACTACAGCTGAATCAATTGAAAATAATGCACTCTAATGTTATGGTTGAACCATTGAGGAGCATCAAGATCATCAGTATGCTGGAGTTTCAATTTAGTGTACAGTTGTTCTCCATGCACCTGTTAGTATGATAGGTGTGCGACTCCTATACTCTTTTCTGTTGAGCCATTGGACTCACCTGCTTTGTCGTAGAGGATATGGGACCTCTGAAGGCCCTCCTTCACATGCTCCTCCTGCACCACAATGTCATGTGGGGTACTGCCAGATCCTGATTGGCCAGGACGGGCTGCACCCACCCGGGCCTGGACAGCCAGCTGGAGTCCGTTGAGCCCCGCCCGGGCGTCGCCGTCACACAGGTGGGCTATGGTGTCCAGAGCCTTCTGCTCAATATAGACCTTTGGTCTACAAAACATGAAAAAGGAAACACATTCAATAATAAGAAATAAGAAATGTTTAGCTCCGATTATATTAGGCCTAAATGGCACAGAGAAAAGTGGCAATAACTGTGTCTTTTTGCGATACTGCACATAGAAGCGTTTTCATCCAACATCAAATAGAGACCTTGCTGCTCAGAATTTGAATCCTGCAAACAGGGTGCTATGGTTTTTGGATGATCCTCCAGATCCCCCAGCCAACTACCTAATCATTCGACCCTGATGAAAAGCAACCGGTACGGCGCCACACTTCGAGACCCTCTCACAGCGGCAGGCCCCCCCTCCCTGTATGGTGATATAAACCAGACCCACACGAGGGGCCCTCTTCAATTTAGCCAAGGCATGATGGGAAGTGTCCTTGTACCAGCATCTGGTCTAATACCATGTGTCGTTCTCAAATAATCCCATCTCTAAAACAAGTACACAACAGAGACTTGGTCGACTTGGCCACTAGTGATGGAACAAAAAAAATGAACAAAAAAAATGTGATAGTTACATATCAGGCAGATATATCGTATTGTTTTGACAATATCACAATATTATTTTTGCTCTAGTTGGCTGAACCGGCACCAAAATAAAATTACAGTACTGAATCGCAATACATATAGAATCGTAATACATATTGCTTCGGCACCTAAGTATTGTGATAATATCGTAACGTGAGAGCTCTGGTAATTCACAGCCCTATTGGCCACTAAGGTGACAAATAAACACATCCTTACCAAAAACCACATTATGGAGTCAGCAGGGGAGCATCTTTATTGGACTTGGCCTGGGTGATAATGTCATTGCAGGAGCTGGAGAGAAGTTAGCCTGAGTGTTCTTCTGGTCTGGGTGTCAGGTTAGACAGTCAGGACAGTGTTGAGCCGACAGTCCTGTGACAACATGAGAACTAACGGGGAGAGTGGAACGTGGCCCCTGGGTCCCCGGGGCGATGCAAACACCCTCCACCAGCTCCAAGTGGGTCAGGACATGTAAACGTCTCTTGTTACAGATACCGACCCCCTTCATACTGATCCACATAACTCAAACCTAACCCACCATGCCAGGGACTTGCCACCTGAAAAACGCATCATTCTTGACTAGAATTTCAGTTTGAGTGGCCTCCAGAAACCTAATCATAACTAAATGTATCCATTTAATTTGGCATAAATTCTAGTCGACATGTGTAATCATCTATCAAGTTGATTTATGAAGTTCATCTTTCTAATAATATGAGGTACAGGTAGGGTTACCGTTACAGGGACCGTATTATTAAGTGCATATATCTATCTCGAGACATGACAATGGTCCATTCTAAATCAAAACAAATATCACACATATATTATTTGGTTTATGTAAAGACAAGATTAAATAAAGAATTGTCTGATGGGTGACAATATTAGCCAATCACTTGTGAATTATATATTATCACTTTTGAATGATGCCTAGCGTAAGGCAAGAAACATGCATAATTGCATTTGCGGTCACTTTTGATAATGTGTTTTCCTGCTAATAGAACATTCGCTCTTACAGCCTACTGCCGTGTGCACATTGCTGCGATTAGAATGTGAAGAAATAGCCTAATAGTTCATCAACATTTTAAGCTAAATGTTCTGATCTGTGGCATCAGCCTCATTGCGTAAAAACGATTTTTTTTAATGCTAATGGTTGTATTAATTTGGGATCAATCACGTCCCACAACTGTCCCAGACTATGTTTGTAATAATTATTTATTGCACAGAATAGATCAACTTTAGGACTATGGGGGATAGACATAGTGTAGATTGACATAGGCTAGTGCCTTTTCTGTTCGTTAGGCCTACTCATCTTGTTGGCTGATGAAAAGTAAATGTGGACAGTAAATGTGGACACCTCGGAATTGGATAAGGACACGCGCAGTTGCGTCCCGATGTGCGGTCTTCACTTTTAGCTTGTGGGAAAGACCCGATCAGGTGATGGAGAGCCATGTGATTGAGGTGCTTCAGAGCGCGCAGCACTCAGGGAGAAGGGAATTATAAGTATTATATTCAGCCCAAAGGCACAACAGCCACTGGCCGCAAAAGCCATGGGATTTTTTAGGGGGCATTACATCCACACAAAGGGGATGCCGCCAGGACATTTGAGGCATTATCAAGTGCTTGTCAAATTGTGAATGAGAGACTGATGAAGTGTGTACAGCCGGTGCAAAAAAACTAAGCAGAGCTCAAGCCTTTCAAGCAACTTTTTTCATATCATCATTAGTCGCATCATGCAGTCTTAGAATGTATTGCAAATCTAAACATATAACCCAATGTTTGTAGAACAACTACAGTTACATTAATACCTCTAAATGAAGCATATAGGAGAACCTATTTCTTTGATAACCACAACACAGAATAGCCACATGTGTGCTCTCCCTCAAATCGTTTCTATTTTATACAGATTTGTTCAATTGCATTCTTCATACTATAAAATCTAAAATAATGCCACAAAACTCAAAGCAAATATTGTCTGCGAAATGAACTAGTGTAGCCCACAGCCATATGACATAGCCAGATCAGGACCTAACATAAGGACATCTGAGTATCCTATTCTGTTCTTCTGAAATAGACTACATGTTTCTTTAGACCTATCTAAAATAAAATAAAAAATGGTTATATTGTGAAGGTGTAGGCATGGATTTATTCGACTTTAAAAATATAGATGTTTCAAAGTTCAGTGGCTTGTAGGCTACATTTGGAATCCATACTGGTACCTGGCAGTTATTTGCTTGACAATCACAGACTGACAAAATGTTGTGACCACCACAGCCCTTGGTACCAGTGTGCTGATTCTGATCCATGAGCCTAAATGAAACAATAGATCTATATAGTAAATACCTGAGGGTAGATGAATAAAATATACTGTTTAAATGTTGACATTTAAGCCACTAAGTGTGACATCTGAACCGCATGCCATAGCTATGTGACACCAACAGCTCATTGGATATCCTACCAACCTTTCAATTCTATTCATGACTTTTGGCATACAATTAAATGATGTGAGGAGGGTGATAAGGGAGGGCACATACTAAACTAGTCTCATCTAGCTGTCCCAGTGGGACCTTCCTGTGAAACATACAGCCAAACATGCCTGTCTCCTCCCTTGGCTTGGACTCCAGACAAGACGATAGCCCCTTTTTAATTTGATAGGGGTGAGAGAGGAAAGCCAGGGCTGAGACCATATTTTTGCTGATGCAGTGTGGAAAATGTCTGGTTTAAAATGTTCCTTGGAGCAAATGTACAGTTTGATAAATTTGACAGAACAAGATAGGATGTAAAGATGTGATGTAATAGAAAGGGTTGGTCCACCTGAGTGTAAAGATCTGTACACAACCAAAGAGCATTTCACTCCATGGCTTGCACCTGTACCAAGATCTTTAAACACAAATATAACATCTAATGTTAGCTCAATCACCACCACCACTCAATCACACCCATGTTGACCATGAAGGCTTTCTGCCATGAATCTGGTACACTGTTAAATCTGCTGGCAGCAGATGAGGGCTCAGTTAACAACTGTCTCACTTAAACAGGCTAGGCTATACCGACACACTCCCCTCCATCTCTGTCAACAGAGTGAGAAATAGATAGAGGAGAGAAAGGAGAGAGAGAAAAAGGAGAGCGAGAGGTTACTAGTTCATTTAGCAGACAAAATGTGTTTAGAATTCCATGGCATTATAGTATATTATTTTATAATATGAAGAATACAATTGAACAAAGCTGAATAAAATAGAAAGGATATTTTCTCCAAGAGAGAAAAAGAGAAAGGAGAGCGAGTGAGTGAGAGAGAAGAGAGAAAGGGAGAGAAAAAGAGGAAGAGGGAGGAGAGAGAAAGGAGAGAGAAAAAGAGGAAGAGGGAGGAGAGAGAGAGGGACGAGAAAAAGGAGAGAGAACACAACTGCCAGGGCTGTCTGCCTATAGTCAGGCCTGCCAGGCCATAAATTACCTAAAGGAAAACATTTTAAGGTGGGCACAGAGTAGAGAGAGGACGTCCCCCTCGACCAATCAGGGTTCAGGAATCACAGACTTAAGGATGACGTGTCTCCACGGCACGTTCCGTGATAACAAGGCGCTCATTCCGAGAGGAGGGGTATTAGCTACTTACTCTGATCTGAGCTCGGTTGGGTCTAACTCGTCTTGATCTACGCGGTCGTTAAGATCTTCTCCCAGTACACTGATCCCCAGCGTAGCAACGGCTCTGAGCAGGATCAACCCCATTGCCTCCACAGACAGCTTGTCCAGAACCAGGACCCTGCACCTGCTGAGCAGAGCCGCGTTCACCTGGAACGAAGGGTTCTCCGTGGTTGCCCCGATCAGAGTCACTGTCCCACACTCCACATGAGGGAGGAAGGTATCCTACATACAGGCAGACAACAAGAGACATAGAAAGAGAGTGAAGAGAGACATGTGAAGAAAAGAGAAGAAGGTGTTGAGCATCCCAAAAGTGGTTCAATATCAAGGGTGAGTCACAAGGCTTTGATTACCTGTGCATGAAATACCATTGGCACTATACCTCACTGTACATTGGTTTAATAGGGTAGCTGTGTAAAAGCATTATAGGGTACATGGTTAAAATACAAATCTATCTCACGCATGTGCTATGATGGCTATGTTTTCCCTCTTAGCACCGCTTTAGCCCGAGCACGGTGTAGAGAGTCGGCGCTGGCTCTAACTGCCTGTTAATTGTTATCAGAATTTACACAGACACAGTATTTATTTATTTTAATTTTACCTTTATTTAACCAGGCAAGTCAGTTAAGAACATATTCTTATTTTCAATGACGGCCTAGGAAACCTTCCGGTTACTAGTCCAACGCTCTAACCACTTGGCTACCCTGCCTCCCCTATAAAAGGGTCGTCCTGTGCCACAGTGAGTCCTTCATATTATACTACACAAAATGAAGACAGTAACTGATAAGAAGGATATTTATTGCTATTTTCAGAGTGATACTTGTTTACTATGTTATTGTTACTATAGTTTGTTAAACTTTGTAGGTATATTAAAACAATTGTGGCATGCTGTATGAAGCAATTATTTCAGATCGGATTTTCTATCAAAACCCATCTGTCCATTATAGTGCTGAGCGATTAGTTCTTTATGAGGTTGGTTCGGTTTCGGTTCGAATCTAACTTTTTTTTAAAGACATTAACTGCACCATGCATTATGTGGGTTGAATGTTGTAACACAGAATAAGAATAAGATAATTAATAAAGCCCCATGATGGTAGTCACTGCTCTTACTGCTTATCACTTACTAACCATCATTTACTCACATTACTTTAATAAAATATTTCAGTTGTGTATAATACATTGGATGACTTTTTTTCATTCCAAGTCATCATCCCATCTCTATAGAGCTGATGCCTACGCTGTCTGACAAAATCACTATCTCAGTAGTTCTTACTAAAGGTATACTTTTGACTGCTAAATACCAAAGATAAATCACTTAGATCATGTATTGAGAAGTAGAGATACCTTGCGAAGCAACTACTCTCGATCGCTCTTGATCGAGCGCTATGTCTCTTCTCTCCGTCTCGGTGTCTGCCACATACAGACCGGACAAGTAGTTGGCTCAATGCGTTATGCTCATTGTAGTTAATTACCATGTTTTCTGTGCTAAACAATGTAGAATATTGGCCTGTTGGAAACTACAACTACATCGGACAGTTCAGGCTGGATCTGATTTATCTCTTGAAAAACAGAACAAAATGGAATTCATATATTTGAACCAAAGTTGGTAAATTAGTTGTCAGAAAAACAACAAAAAATAACAGAAATTTCAGTTAATCATTCAGCACTCATCCATTATGTTACATTTAGAACTAAATATGTTTTAGTCGATATGTACTGGTCAGGGATGTGGACCACAGATGCAGATTAAGTACACACCATGTTACTACAATGGTGTGTGGGTACTGTTACACAATGGTGTGGAGTTGTGAAAGAAAAGAATGGCCACTAACATTCAACATAAATCTGAGGCATTATCTTGGCTAGTTAGGTGATGTGATACCATATTCTAATAGCAGAATTATGCAAACAATCTCTCTCAAATGGCTTCAGGGAATCTGATTGAGATGCTACTCTAAAAATCTATGAATCTTTCCAAGAATCTGTGGTAGATAAAAAGAGGGTGGATATTGGGTATTGTTTGAGGGAATTAAGTCTTTATTTTGGGATCATGGGATGGACATTCCTATACTAGTGTGGTTGAGACCGCACAGACAAGACTAGCATGATAGCCAATCATAAGTGTACAGAGATTTCTGACAAATGTGTGGCTGTAGCTAGGCAAGGGCAACTAAATAATTTGGCCTACAACTCCATGGAGTACACTACTCATTATGAAAAAATGTGATAAGACATAAGATGAGTGAAATTAGACCTACATATTTTCAGAAAAATAAATGTCATCATTGGAATTTGCATCTTGGAGTGATATCCTTTACCCTTTGTCATTAGTATTGGCTGAAACCTGAGCCCAATTCTTCTTATTGGCTGGAGCACTTTGGTTGTTATTACCTGTTGTGACTTGTTGAAGCGATGGATCTCATCTATAAAGAGGATGGTCTTCCTCTTCATCAGTTTTAACTCATTCTGGGCCTGCTTAATAACCTCTCGCACCTCATTGGTGGATGTGCTGGTGGCAGAGAGAGAAACGAAGCGGGCCGTGCCCCTCTTCTTATTGCCGCTGGCTATGATGTGGGCCAGGGTGGTCTGGAAGGGAGGACAGAGATACATAAAACGTAAGAGTTCATAATGACACCATATCTAATTCTTAGAATTCTTATCCATCTGAAGAAAGCGAGTACCTGTGAATACTTGTCTCGTTCAAAATATGATTACTACTAATGATGAAGATAGATATATAACATGATTCCCTCTTATGTGTGGGGCCCTATGTGAAACTTATGTTTCTTCATTAAATCCTTGGGAATGCAGGCAGGCACCTAAAACCATGCATCTACTGATCCTGCTGCATGCCACTGTCACAGCATTTCCATCTGTATTTTATAGGCCTATAATGTATTTTCCAGTCCCTATAATCCACAGATGGAACCAAGTCCCCTGGTCCCTGCCTAGAAGACCCTGAAGACAAATTCATACATCTAGCCTCCACTGTAAATCCTGGAGTCCAGCTCCATAAATCTCATGAAAACTGACCCATGACACCAGGGGGCTGACAAAGAGTCAGCGAGAAAGGGAAAGTGTTAAGAGGCATGCTGTTATGGTGGCCAGTCAAGTCAGAGGTAGCTGAGGCCTATTATGGCGTTAACAGTGCAGATAACGCAAGACTCCAGCCAGTCACTATACAGTATCTAGGCCTAATGGGAGAATTTCAAGCAGTTCCAATTATGTGACTGCCATCCGTGGGCATTGCAATAATCACATGAACTCAGTCAATCATCATCAAAAAACTGCAGAAATGGCCTTATCTTTAGGCGTATCGTTATGTAGGCACTGGGCATATGCCCTATTGTTACATTCCAAGGCTGCTGCAAGGTCTTCCCTGCCCACAGGGGTCTCGTGTTCTTGAGCAACGACGACCTCAGGGGGATGGTTGGTTGAAATCAATATTTGTCTGCTTTATAGATTATTTTTCTAACAAGCTGCAACTGAGCAACTCTAATTGGTCTGGTCTAAAAGAAAACAGCGCTGATGCTGATATGAGAAGTTGCTGTTGCTGCTGTTGTCAGTCCCACTTCTTCTTCAATGAATTTCACCTGTGGTTGGCATCCAATAAATGTTGCATTACCGTCACCTACCAGACTGGAATACAACTCCATAATACTTTGCTGAAAAAAAAGCATCTTTTTAAAATACCCTACCATCTAACACAACACTCACAAAAAAATAAAACATAAATATATCATACTCCACTATTTAACCCCTGTGTGGTGTTTGGGTCTGTGGGCCCATTTTCAATGTTAACTAAAAGAAAAATGATACAATTAATACTTTTTTCAAACTGAGACTCATTGACCTTGGCTAATTTTCTGTGAAGAACATGTAAAATAACACATTTTCACACTGTGCACTCCCCTACACATTTATATTACATATGTGGTGTTCAGGTCCACTGGACCTGAGGGTAATAAAAGTGTGGGAAAGTGTGTGTGTGGGTGAAAACAAGTAAAAATTAAACAAAAATGTTTGCTGTGTGCCTTCAATCGGTTTTCCTCCTCCCTGTGCCTGCTGTTTCAACATAGCACCAAGAAAATGTCTGTTTCCCTGCCTGTCTCCCTCTTTTTCTCACTCTTTACCCTTTGTTGTGTGTGAAACTACACAATGTCTTGTGAGAACATGCACAATGTTATTACAATATATTATTTTAATACATTGTAAATATTATTTCCCCACACTCTACCCCAACCAGGTGCAAATTGGGGGAGGGACACAACAAATAAATAGCTTTGCATATGTGGCTACTTAACACAATCAGTATGGCAAAAATTATCTCTGCTCAGAGGGCCTTATACATTTTTATAGCAGAGAGAGAAGCTAGTGTGAAAGAAGCATCTTCCACTTCGGAAAATCATGAATTTTGTCCCTGTCAATTCAGAGTCTGACAGGGAGTTGGAGGAAGAGGACGAGACTGACAATAAGCCACCCCACATTCCCAGTGGGTCAGAAGTTTACATACAATCAATAAGTATTTGTTAGCATTGATTTTAAATTGTTTAACTTGGGTAAAATGTTTTGGGTAGCCATCCAAGTTGGGTGAATTTTGGCCAATTCCTCATGACAGAGCTGGTGAGTCAGGTTGAGTCAGGTTTGTTGGCCTCCTTGCTCTCACATGCTTTTTCAGTTCTGCTCACAAGTTTTCTATAGGATTGAGGTCAGGGCGTTGTGATGGCCACTCCAATACCTTGACTTTGTTGTCCTTAAGCCAACAACTTTGCTACAACTTTGGAAATATGCTTGGGGTCATTGTCCATTTGGAAGACCCATTTGCGACCAAGCTTTAACTTCCTGACTGATGTCTTGAGATGTTGCTTCAATATATCCACATAATTTTCTTTCCTCATGATGCCATCTATTTTGTGAAGTGCACCAGTCCCTCCTGCAGCAAAGCACCCTCACAACATGATGCTGCCACCCCCATGCCCCACGGTTGGGATAGGGTTCTTTGGCTTGCAAGTCTCCCCCGTTTTCCTCCAAACACAACAATGGTCATTATAGCCAAACAGTTCTATTTTTGTTTCATCAGACCAGAGGACATTTCTCCAAAAAGTATAATCTTTGTCCCCATGTGCAGCTGCAAACGGTAGGCTTTTTTATGGCGGTTTTGGAGCAGTGGCTTCTTCCTTGCTGAGCGGCCTTTCAGGTTATGTTGATATAGGACTCGTTTTACTGTGGATATAGATTAGAGGTCGACCGATTATGATTTTTCTACGCTTTTCTACCGTTGTCATCATCTGACACTAATTAGCATAACGCAACGGACTTAAATATTACTAGAAAATATTCCTATTCATGAAAATCACAAGTGAAATATATTGAGACATAACTTAGCCTTTTGTTAATCACCCTGTCATCTCATATTTTCAAAATATGCTTTACATCCAAAGCTAGACAAGCATTTGTGTAAGTTTATCGATAGCCTAGCATAGCATTTTGTCCAGCTAGCAGCAGGTAACTTGGTCACGGAAATCAGAAAAGCAATCAAATTAAATCGTTTACTTTTGATGCGCTTCGGATGTTTTCACTCACGAGACTCCCATTTAAATGTTCCTTTTTTCCAAAAATATTATTTTTGTAGGCGAAATAGCTTCGTTTGTTCTTCACGTTTGGCTGAGAAATCACCCGGAAATTGCAGTCACAAAAACTGCAAAAAATATTCCAAATTAGCTCCATAATATCGACAGAAACATGGGAAATGTTGTTAATAATCAATCCCCACGGTGTTTTTCCAAATATCTATTCGATAATATATCAACCGGGACAATTAGTTTTTCAGTAGGACCGATTGGAGTAATGGCTACCTCTGCATTTTAAGCGAGAATCTCTCTGGGAGCATCAGGTGACCACTTGCGCAATGTAGCCGCCTACGGGTATTCTTCAACATAATTTTTTTTTTTAAACCTTTAACTAGGCAAGTCAGTTAAGAACAAATTCTTATTTTCAATGGCGGCCTAGGAATGGTGGGATAACTGCCTGTTCAGGGGCAGAACGACAGATTTGTTCCTTGTCAGCTCGGGGATTAGATCTTGCAACCTTCCAGTTACTAGTCCAACGCTCTAACCACCTGCCTTACATTGCACTCCACGAGGAGCCGGTGTGGCAGGCTGACTACCTGTTACACGAGTGCAGCAAGAAGCCAAGGTAAGATGCTAGCTAGCATTAAACTTATCTTGTAAAAAACAATCAATCTTAACATAATCACTAGTTAACTACACATGGTTGATGACATTACTAGTTTATCTAGCGTGTCCTGCGTTGCATATAATCGATGCGGTGCCTGTTAATTTCTCATCAAATCGAGGCCTACTTCGCCAAACGGGTGATGATTTAACAAGCGCATTCGCAAACAAAGCACTGTCTTTGCACCAATGTGTACCTAACCATAAACATCAATGCCTTTCTTAAAATCATTGCACAAGTGTATATATTTTTAAGCCTGCATATTTAGATAATATTGCCTGCTAACATGAATTTATTTTAACTTGGGAAATTGTCACTTCTCTTGCGTTCCGTGCAAGCAGTCAGGGTATATGCAGCAGTTTGGGCCGCCTGGCTCGTTGCTAACTGTGTGAAGACCATTTATTCCTAACAAAGACCGTAATTAATTTGCCAGAATTAACATTGAAGGTTGTACAATGTTACAGCAATATTTAGATTTAGGGATGCCACCCATTAGTTAATGGGGCCCCACAAGGGTGCGTTCTGAGCCCTCTCCTGTACTCCCTGTTCACGCACGACTGAGTGGCCATGCACGCCTCCAACTCAATCATCAAGTTTGCAGCCGCCACTAGTGGTAGGCTTGATTACCAACAACGACGAAACGGCCTACAGGAAGGAGGTGAGGGCCCTCGGAGTGTGGTGTCAGGAAAATAACCTCACACTCAACGTCAACAAAACAAAGGAGATGATCGTGGACCTCAGGAAACAGCAGAGGGAGCAGCCCCTTATCCACATTGACGGGACAGTAGTGGAGAGGGTAGAAAGTTATAAGTTCCTCGGCGTACACATCACAGACAAACTGAAATGGTCCACCCACACAGACAGCATCGTGAAGAAGGCGCAGCGGCGCCTCTTCAACCTTGGGAAGCTGAAGAAATTTGGCTTGTCACCAAAAACACTCACAAACTTTTACAGATGCACAATCGAGAGCATCCTGTCAGGCTGTATCACCGCCTGGTACAGCAACTGCTCCGCCCACAACCACAGGGCTCTCCAGAGAATAGTGAGATCGGCACAACGCATCACCGGGGGCAAACTCCCTGCACTCCAGGACACCTACACCACCCGATGTCACAGGAAGGCCAAAAAGATCAAGGACAACAACCACCCAAGCCACTGCCTGTTCACCCCGCTATCATCCAGAAGGCGAGGTCAGTACAGGAGCATCAATGCGGGGACCAAGAGACAGAAACTGTTTTTCAATCTCAAGGCCATCAGAATGTTAAACAGCCATCACTAACATTGAGTGGCTGCTGCCAACATACTGACTCAACTCTAGCCACTTTAATAATGGAAAAATTGATGTAATAAATGTATCACTAGCCACTTTAAACAATGACACTTTATATAATGTTTACATACCCTACATTACTCATCTCATATGTATATACTGTACTCTATACCATCTACTGCATCTTGCCTATGCCGTTCGGCCATCACGCAATCAAATATATTTTTTATGTACATATCCTTATACATTCCTTTACACTTGTGTGTATAATGTAGTTGTTGTGAAATTGTTAGAGGTTAGATATTACTGCATGGTCAGAACTAGAAGCACAAGCATTTCGCTACACCTGCTAACCATGTGTATGTGACAAATAAAATGTGATTTGATGTGTGTCTGACTCTTCTACCTTGGCCTGCTGTAACTATATATGTGAGTGAGATGTTAGTAAAATTCCTGAACTAAGTATTTACATCATTCTAGATTGCAGCCGGTAGCAACATGAAGAAGCGCTGTGATGTGCGTGGACCCAAGGACAGGAAGACACAGTACACATGCATCAAGTGCAAGGAATACATTTGCAACAAACACAGCAAAACTCTGTCCCTCATGTGGTGTGTAGACCAGCCTTCATTTGTGTTTTTTTTTTTAAATCACATTTTATTTTTAAAATAATGATAGTGCTTTAATTGATACATATTACCTAGCAGATATTTTTTACATTTAACCTTTAACTAGGCAAGTCAGTTAAGAACAAATTCTCATTTACAATGACGGTGTATTGCTTGTAATTGATGCAAGTCAACATCTAAGTATTAAGTAATTTTACATAAATTGTTATGGCTGTATTGTTTAAAAACCCAATAATGTTTTGGGTCCGTCAGACCCGCAAACATTGGGTGAATAACAAAAACATGAACACCACACAAGGGTTAAATCTATTTAGTCCTACTTCAGGCCAACAGCCTGAAAGTATAAGCCACCACCACTTAACACACCCGGTACCTCTTCTGACATCAAACCTCGCACACCCAATTACCTCTCTGCAGCTGCCACCACAACCTCTATTTTCTGCAATGCATGTTCCATCCCTGCAGGACAGTTGATAACCACTGTTATAAATGCCAGAATTACAGTCTTACTGAAACATATCACTTGGTTTATCCCTCCGTACTGGTACAGATCTACTACTCACACCACACCTCTCAGGATCCCTCCCCTTTGACCCATCTTCCTTTACTTTCCTCACTGCCTCAGCATATGACAACTTCTGCTCGTCAGTCACAAACTTCATCACTCACGTGTTACTTTCGTTTACAACATGGAAATACAATCTAGATTATATGTATATGTTTACAAAGTAAAACACCACACCTTCCCACATCCAGGTGGTCCCCATAGGATCAATGACGGTATCTCCTGAGAATCCAACAGCGACCTGAGAAGGGTGTGTTCTCCTACTACTTTGTTTTGGCCGAAATATTCCTCTAGCGTGGTTGGTCGCAGTTTCTCCGCCAGAGGCTTATCGATATTCAGCAGTGCGCGCACAGGTGTAGTATCACGCGGGGTCTTTATCAGTGTGTTCGATGCAGGGGGGTCGATGCAAAACTGTCCCATCGCCTTACCTGCCCCCATCTCGTCCGGTGAATGACGTTTCGTTCCTTTGCTGACAGCAGTGCTGGCAATCGGTTTATTCGATAAAAATGTATTTCGTTCACTTTGAACTGAACCCTTATTTATGTTGGTCTGAAACATCCTGAAAATTGGAGAGGGCGGCGCGATACTTTTCCTCGCCGACGAGTCTGTCGTGTTGACTGTTGGACTAGACGCTTCGCTAGAAATGCGAGGTTTCTTGAGAGGTGGTCCGTTCATGTCTTTGCTGGTTGATGTCGGACAACTGTCATCGTTTAACAAACATCTGTCCAGATGGGCATTGATTTCTGACGCCGCGAAATCCTTAAAACAAACGGGACATTGTACTGGCTCCGCAACGCTACCTACTACTTCGCTCGCCATGTTTTCTTTCCCGCTAAACTTGGCCTCATCACGTGACCATAACACCGACACTTTACAAAAAATATAATATTTTACATTTATTATAGCAGTTTAAAAAATAAAAAAGATCACTTAAGATTTGTGTTCACTTGCAGCATGTGAGCCATTTCTGTCTGCCTAGGACGGGGTCAGAATTTATTTGAAGCATTATGGGATTTGTAGTTTATGGTCTGCAGATAGTGGACTTCTGGGCTACAGTCGATAAATCAATTAAGCCGCTTCAGTTTTCCAAACAAAGATGCAATGGAACAGGTGACAGATGGAATAAATCAATTCTTATTTTCTCCATTATCCAAATGTATATCAACATCTCTTGCCAGGAGTAACATAGCCTGCATGCATGTCTGACTGTCTGTATTTCCTCTATTTAGCTCAGACAAGACGCCCAGCAGCCATGAGAGACAGGCACCAGAGATCCCCCTGCAGAGGAGGACAGAGAGGGCCCACCATAGTTGGGGTCTGCCAGCTTGCTGAAAGCCAGAACAATGTAGCCAAGCTGGCCTTCTTCTACTACCTGGAGAGGGCGGAGACCAGGATGGCTCATAATAGTGTCTTGAACAGAGCAAATGGAATGGCATCAGCTATTTGGAATGGCATCAGCTATTTGGAATGGCATCTGCTATTTGGAATGGCATCAGCTATTTGGAATGGAATCAGCTATTTGGAATGGCAATCTTTTTGGAATGGCATATTTGGAATGGAATCAGCTGTTTGGAATGGAATCAGCTGTTTGGAATGGCATCATCTGTTTGGAATGGCATCAGCTATTTGGAATGGCATCAGCTATTTGGAATGGCATCAGCTGTTTGGAATGGCATCAGCTATTTGAATGGCATCAGCTATTTGATACCATTCCACTGATTCTGGTCCAGGCATTACCAGGAGCCCATCCCCCCCAATTAAGATGTCACCAACCTCCTTTGGTAGGCATATTATACACTGACTATAGAAAACATGAGGACCACATTCCTAATATTGAGTTGCACCCCTTTTGCTTTCAGAGCAGCCTCAATTAGTTGGGGCATGGATTCTACAAGGTGTCGAAAGCATCCCACAGGGATGCTGGCCCATGTTGACTCCAATGCTTCCCACAGTTGTGTCAAGGTGGGTGGATTTCCTTTGGGCGGTGGACCATTATTGAAACACATGGGAAACTGTTGAGCATGAAAAACCAGCAGCGTTGCAGTTCTTGACACTCAAACCGGTTTGCCCTGCACCTACTACCATACCCCGTTCAAAGGCACTTAAATCTTTTGTCTTGCCCATTCACCACACATACACAATCCATGTCTCAATTGTAAAATCCTTCTTTTACCCTGTCTCCTCCCCTTCATCTACACAGATTTGAAGTGGATTTAACAAGAGACATCAATAAGGGATCATAGCTGTCACCTGGATTAACCTGGTTAACCTGGTGATATGATATGGAAAGAGCAAGTGTTCCTAATGTTTTTTACACTCTGTTGCCTTGTCTTTGGCTATGCCGGATTAAGTGATATGACATGCTATTCTATAAAATCATTACTCCGTGATTAACATTACCTGATTGATGCTAATCATGTAAATGTAATTAACTAGAGAGTCGGGGACCACAAAATAATATTTATAGAGCTGTTATCTTCCGAATAACCTCTTAAAGACCTAGTACTATTTTATATCAATAGCAGTCAATATTAATTGTCATCTTATTTCAGTCTCATCTGAAAGTTGTAAATTCTTGGTTATCTGCACAAACCCTGGCTAACAAGTTGAATCAGCAATCCAAAATTGGGTTTAATTATTTATTTACTAAATACCTAACTAATCACACAGAATTACACATACACGTAATTAAATCATAACTTGATTACAAATGACGTCATAAAGGAAAACGTCCCTAGTGGGCAGAACAGATATGACAGCTGGTTACACAAAAGAAAAGGGCTGAGTTTGTGTGAAAGAGCGGAAAGACTGAGGAACAAAGGGTGAAGCTGTGCTATCGTAAATACAGAATCTTATGCATTCTAAATTACCGCCCATTTGGAAGAGGAAAATGCAATAAATATTTACTCTGAGCTGCGCTTCGGTAGGTTGGTGGTAGATGGAAGGCCGTGTTGCCTCAACCGAGTCCTTTGTCCTTTGAAGAATGTCTCTGCTGGTAAATTGGATACGTTGTAGTAATGTCGTTTGTGTGGTAGATGGGATACTCTGTCTGTTCCTTCCTAACCTGCATTTGCAGCTGCTGTTGCTAACTCAACGGCTAGGAGGTATCACTTCTGTAGTAATAAGAGTTCAACGTTCATGCCATTCGCAACCAAAGCTCACGCTGATGTTGGCTTCTTTCTGTAGTTATCTGAACCATTCTGACATCGGACTGTCGTCTTCACATCCTCGGAACAGGAGGTTACATTGTCGTCAAGGCTTTACATAGGAAGGGAAAGGAAGGCGTGTTTGAAAAGTTGTATAGCCCATGTCCCTTCACAGGGGCGGGCCACTGATTGAGCATAGCCCTAACCTTATGAAAACCCAAAATCTCACATTTTAGAAGCTAAAATCACATTTCATCCCATCACGAATAATTTCATATTCAAACATTTAATTTGAACAACAATTCCATGTGAATCCGATAACTCTGATGTGTAGACTTTCCACTGTAGAGTTTATGTCATCTTATCATTGATAAGATGGTCTCAGATGACAAACAAAATGACATCATATTCATTAAGTACCACCGCATATGTTCAATTGGTCGGATTACCTGAATATAGTTAATTTCCCCCCACCTTCTGATGTTCCCATAATCTCTAAGTTAACCAAATGGTTTGTAAATCTAACATCAGTAGGGTAGAGAGAGGAAAAGGGGGAAGAGGTATTTATGACTGTCATAAACCTACCTCCAGGCCAACTTCACGACACCATGTATATAGCAGATTTAATGTGCCCTTTTCCTTTGTCACCCGATGAAGTTTATGGTTGATTGGTACCATCTAGTGTCATAGTCCCTTCACTGCAGCATGCTGCAATCTACTGTGTCAACAAGAGGGGGCTTTAACACAACACCCCAAAAAGAACAGAACCAAGATGCAGTCAGCGTTTTAGCCACAGGGTGGCATCTCTCTCCACTTTGAAAAAGGAGCCAATAGTTTGACTCCATACTCTGCTGTACGGTTTAGTTCGGACTTGATAAGAAACCATTGTGCAGTATCCCAAAATAGAATAATATACCTGTTACATAGAATTAATTTGTGCACTATACTGCATTCTATAAGTAGTCAAAGACCAGTGGTATGGTTCACAAGCTTATAGTATAAACACATTTTAGAGCAGTTCCTCAATTTCACCAGAGACAGCAAAAACTTGAATAAGTTTTTATTACATTTTTTGTTTCACCTTTATTTAACCAGGTAGACCAGTTGAGAACAAGTTTTCATTTATAACTGCGACCTGGCCAAGATAAAGAAAAGTAGTGCGACAAAAAAACAACAACACAGAGTTACACATGGGATAAGCAAATGTACAGTCAATAACACAATATAAAAATCTATGTACAGTGTGTGCAAATGTAGTAAGATTAGGGAAGTAAGGCCATAAATAGGCCATAGTGGCAAAATAATTACAATTTACCATTAACACTGGAGTGATAGATTATCACTCCAGCAGATTATGTGCAAATAGAGATACTGTGGCGCAGAAGAGCAACAACAAAACAATAACAATATGGGGATGAGGTAGTTGGGTGTACTATTTACAGATGGGCTGTGTACAGGTACAGTGATCGGTAAGCTGCTCTGACAGCTGATGCTTCAAGTTAGTGAGGGAGATATAAGTCCCCAGCTTCAGTGATTTTTGCAATTCGTTCCAGTCATTGGCAGCAGAGAACTGGAAGGAAAGACAGCCAAAGGAGGTTTGGCTTTGGGGATGACCAGTGAAATATACCTGCTGGAGTGCGTGCTATGGGTGAGTGTAACTATGGTGACCAGTGAGCTGAGATAAGGTGGGGCTTTACCTAGCAAAGACTTATAGATGACCTGGAGCCAGTGGGTTTGGCGACGAATATGTAGCGAGGGCCAGCCAATGAGAGCATACAGGTCGCAGTGGAGGGTAGTATATGGGGCTTTGGTGACAAAACGGATGGCACTGTGATAGACTGCATCCAATTAGCAGAGTTGAGTGTTGGAGGCTACTTTGTAAATGACATCGCCAAAGTCAAGGATCGGTAGGATAGTCAGTTTTACGAGGGTATGTTTGGCATCATGAGAAAAGGAGGCTTTGTTGTGAAATAGGAAGCCGATTCTAGATTTAATTTTGGATTGGAGATGCTTAATGTGAGTCTAGAAGGACAGTTTACAGTCTAATCAGACACCTACAGTGGGGCAAAAAAAGTATTTAGCCAGCCACCAATTGTGCACGTTCTCACACTTAAAAAGATGAGAGAGACCTGTAATTTTCATCATAGGTACACTTCAACTATGACAGACAAAATTAGAAAAAGAAAATCCAGAAAATCACATTGTAGGATTTTTAATGAATTTATTTGCAAATTATGGTGGAAAATAAGTATTTGGTCACCTACAAACAAGCAAGAATTCTGGCTCTCACAGACCTGTAACTTCTTCTTTAAGAGGCTCCTTTGGCCTCCACTCATTACCTGTATTAATGGCACCTGTTTGAACTTGTTATCAGTATAAAATACACCTGTCCACAACCTCAAACAGTCACACTCCAAACTCCACTATGGCCAAGACCAAAGAGCTGTCAAAGGACACCAGAAACAAAATTGTAGACCTGCACCAGGCTGAGAAGACTGAATCAGCAATAGGTAAGCAGCTTGGTTTGAAGAAATCAACTGTGGGAGCAATTATTAGGAAATGGAAGACATACAAGACTACTGATAATCTCTCTTGATCTTGCGCTCCACGCAAGATCTCACCCCGTGGGGTCAAAATGATCACAAGAACGGTGAGCAAAAATCCCAGAACCACACGGGGGGACCTAGTGAATGACCTGCAGAGAGCTGGGACCAAAGTAACAAAGCCTACCATCAGTAACACACTATGCCGCCAGGGACTCAAATCCTGCAGTGCCAGACGTGTACCCCTGCTTAAGCCAGTACATGTCCAGGCCCGTCTGAAGCTTGCTAGAGAGCATTTGGATGATCCAGAAGAAGATTGGGAGAATGTCATATGGTCAGATGAAACCAAAATATAACTTTTTGGTAAAAACTCAACTCGTCATGTTTGGAGGACAAAGAATGCTGAGTTGCATCCAAAGAACACCATACCTACTGTGAAGCATGGGGGTAAAACATCATGCTTTGGGACTGTTTTTCTGCAAAGGGACCAGGACGACTGATCCGTGTAAAGGAAAGAATGAATGGGGCCATGTATCGTGAGATTTTGAGTGAAAACCTTTCATCAGCAAGGGCATTGAAGATGAAACGTGGCTGGATCTTTCAGCATGACAATGATCCCAAACACACCGCCCGGGCAATGAAGGAGTGGCTTCGTAAGAAGTATTTCAAGGTCCCGGAGTGGCCTAGTCAGTCTCCAGATCTCAACCCCATAGAAAATCTTTGGAGGGAGTTGAAAGTCTGTGTTGCCCAGTAACAGCCCCAAAACATCACTGCTCTAGAGGAGATCTGCATGGAGGAATGGGCCAAAATACAAGCAACAGTGTGTGAAAACCTTGTGAAGACTTACAGAAAACATTTGACCTCTGTCATTGCCAACAAAGGGTATATAACTAAGTATTGAGAGAAACTTTTGTTATTGACCAAATACTTATTTTCCACCATAATTTGCAAATAAATTCATTAAAAATTCTACAATGTGATTTTATAATTTTGTCTGTCATAGTTGAAGTGTACCTATGATGAAAATTACAGGCCTCTCTCATCGTTTTAAGTGGGAGAACTTGCACAATTGGTGGCTGACTAAATACGTTTTTGCACCACTAGGTTTTTGTACATGTCCACATATTCTAAGTCAGAACCGTTCAGAGTAGTGATGCTAGGCGGGCGGTTGAAGAGCATGCATTGAAGAGCAGTTGGAGGCCACGGAAGGAGTATTTTAAGCTCATTTGGAGGTTTATTAACACAGTGTCCAAGTGCAGTTGATTGGGGTAGGCTGCTATTCACCAGACCAGTGAACTCTTTTGGCCTGTGGCGAATGCAAGGGAATCCAGGGTCTTTTCCAGACATGCCACACATTGCCACGGTTGTTTTGGTATCTCTGCTACCATGCTACCCCCCAGTGTCAGGCTGGCAGCGTTAGCCAGATGATGTGGTGCCAGCCTCCATGTCCTTTCAGAGCCAAAATGTGTCATTGTTGAGCAGCTCTGCTTTGCTGATCATATGGGAGTGTGTTTTGAGGCAATCACTTTATAGAGAGATTTTACATTTTAAATACAGCTGCCTGACATTAACAGACACCACAGGGGGGAAATAATAATAATTTATATAATAATAATTTATATACGGGGAATTTTGAAATGATATGCTATTTAGTGTACATTATAAATTCTCCGCCATTGGTGTGTATTGAAAGCCAATCTAATGATGTTGAAGTACGTGAATACAGCCCAACTAAAGAGAGTCCCCTGATAATTGTTCATTGAAGTGTAAAGGTCATGGTCCAATCAAAACACGTGAATTGCAGTGCGACATTTACAACAGTTATCCAATAGCTATTAACACCCGGACCCAAGTCTCCAAATTTGCAAGCAAGCTACAGAACCCCAATAATCTCAGATTCGCTTACTTGTATGTCATGTTTTGCCTCAGCTCTTGTTAGTTTTACGAGTTACTGTGACATTTGTTGACATGTTGTTTTTATCTATTAATCATTCCCTTGTGCTGTTATCATCACCTCTACTATGGCAACCAGTGATTTTTAGCCTTGCTGACATACTTAGCACCCAAACAGGCCATTTGTACACACATGCCAAAGAGAGCTCACTGTCTGATCAGAAAGTATACGATGGTGAAAGGGAGAGAGAGAGTGAGGGAGAAGGAGATAGAGGCGTGGTGTCGAGAGAAAGAGAGAGCGGCGGGGTGTCGAGAGAAAGAGAGAGAGAGTGAGGGAGAAGGAGAGAGGAGAGAAGGAGAGAGAGGCGGGGTGTTGAGAGTCGAGAGAGAGAGTGAGGGAGAAGGAGAGGCGGGTTGTCGAGAGAAAGAGAGAGCGGGGTGTCGAGAGAAAGAGAGGAGAGTGAGGGGAGAGAGAGGCGGGGTGTCGTGAGAAGGAGAGAGAGGCGGGTTGTCGAGAGAAAAGAGAGAGAGTGAGGGAGAAGGAGAGAGAGGCGGGGTGTCGAGAGAAGGAGAGAGAGGCGGGGTGTTGAGAGAAAGAGAGAGAGAGTGAGGGAGAAGGAGAGAGAGGCGGGTGTCGAGAGAAAGAGAGAGAGGCGGGGTGTCGAGAGAAAGAGAGAGAGGCGGGGTGTCTAGAAAAGGAGAGAGAGCGATGGAGAGAGAGAGAACGATCTCTCAGCAGGTGTGTCTCTTAGACACCCTTTGCTGTCACCTGTCACTCTTTTGTCAGTGGGTCAAACCCACCTGTCCTTTGGGCAACATGAAGCTGAAGGGTGGGGGTTGACAGAGTTGGAGTGGTGGAGCAGAGGTAACGGTGTAGTAATGTTTGGGCGTTGCTAACCCTCTCTCGCTCTCTCCTAATCAGTGTACTGCTGCCACCTCTCTTAACCTTCCTCTCTGAAGCCTCTGAATTCTCTCTCTTCGAGAGGCTCCCGTTGGTCACTGAGATGAAAGACAGAGCATAGACTGGAAAGAAGAGAGTGAAGAAAGGAAAGGGTAAAAGCAGGTGGAAGTAGAGGAGTGCAGACATGGAGAGATTCTTCAAGGGCAGGGACATTTGGCTAGTGAGCAGTATGTGTCTGATGGCTTCATACCTCTGGCACAGGCTCTGGGATTTACTCTGCTACAGGAGGACAGCTAAAGAATCCATTCCCTCTAATGTGCAGGTAGAGAAGAAGGCTTGATGTCTTGTAAATAAGAAAAGTGTGGAGTCTGCTTTATGACAGTGGTTGTTGTGAAAATGCTACTCGTTAATATCTCACAAAGCACTGGAAAGCATGCAGCACCTGGGTCATGTGACCTACGGATGCAGGGTCTTAATTTGATAACACTGTTGTTAGTGAGAATTTTCCTGCACGCGGGAAATGCAGATGAGCTTTGTGATTTATATAAATTCACTGAAAATCCGCACTAACACACGGTTTTATTAACAGTATTGCACTTTCACCGGTCAAATGAAAATCCTACATCTTTAGGACTTTAGCAAGAAAGGCATGGCTTTGGAATGTTGCTTTTACACTATTTCAGTTTGTTCATTTGAGCAGGGCATGCTGATACTGTAGCTTTAACACAGTATGAAACCCCCCACAGTTCTGGCACAGATATGATGTTCCATTGCATACAAGTCTGAAGTAGAACACAGCCCACCGGTACCTGTCAGCACCGTAGTAAGATATGAGAAGGCCTTAGGCATTGGAACCTCACACTTTACACGTAATATGACCACATGTTGTTTCACCAGCTTATATTTCCACTGAAAAACTTTCCAGCAATTCCGTGACAGTTGTAGATGCTCCGACATTTCTCACTTTCAACACTAACTTAAGTGTATTAAAAAAATATTTAAGGGGACAAGACAAGCATGTTTTTTGTATCATGTAGGCCTACACACTGAGGAAACATAGGAAACATAATTCTGTGTCCATTCATTTAGCCCGGAATGGTAAGAGCTTCAAGTTGATATGGACCCATGATGGAATGATGTAACGGAACATGATCTGTGGTGTCCCGGGTATGTAAGATGCAACTGAAGTATATGGAGGATAGCCCCTCAACTGGTTGGAGAGTATAAGAGTTATGTCTTTGACATTATGGACATAAACATAATGGTAAATGGGTGATTTGAAAGAGAAAAAGACCTTTGAAAAGATAGAAGCCTACAGTTATATCTCTGTCTCTCTCTTTCAAGGCAGCTGGAGTAGTACAGTACAGTTATGTAGTGGTTGTTAGCATCTGGCATCACGTTTAATATCAAATCACATTGTATTGGTCACAGAGATGAACTACTAGTAGCATCATTAGGAACATAAAAAGACTACTGTGTGATAGAACTAAGATGCCTGCTGACATAGCTCTGTCATACCCACCAGATACCTATGTTTATACAGCCATCCCTTCTGCTTATTGACATAATGAGACACTTGTTGTATCCTTGTTTGTATCCTCATCTCCTCACAGTTGTTACCATGGTAAACACAAGGTCACAAATCAGCAGTGTGTTGTGTCCACTCCAGGAAAACAATGCGGGGGGGGGGGGGGGGCACATCACCCGCGGCCACATAGGTAGAGTGGTGCCTGTCAGATGGCAGTTGTGCCTGATGGGGTATGAAGCCCTGGAGATCACCCAATTTGAATCAGTGGAGGGGAAAAGGAAGCTGTGCTCTGAGGGGGAACGAGGATTAGAGTTTGTATTTTATAATTGCATCAGGTGTTGTGATACAGTGCAGACAAATGAGTGGGATCTCCTGTGGCAGCAGGGAATGGGTTTCCTCTTTATCACACTATCATCATCACAATACTCTCCGGGGAATGTCATTGTATTTAGTTCCTCTGTAGTGTGGAACTAAATACAATGACATTCCCTGGAGAGTTATTTTTGGTGGCTGGTTGGTAAAACATTTGAACTTTTTTAAATTTAATCATTATTTAACTAGGCAAGTCAGTTAAGAACACATTCACATGTTTATTTTCAGATGGGAACTGCCAGGCAGCAGAGGGTATTGGGATGATGATAGGGTGATAAAGAGGAAACCCATTCCCCACTGCCACAGGAGATCCCACTCCTCTGTCTGCACTGTATCACAACACCTGATGCTATATTAAAATACAAACTTTATTCATAGTTACCCCTCAGAGCACAGCGTCCTTTCTCTCCCACTGATGCAAATTGGGTGATCTCCAAGTACACGTCCTTGTTCTCCTCACGTACAGTACAGTTATCATTGACCTGAAATGACCGGGGTAGACATTCCTATCTTTACTTGGAATTGGCCTATACTCCCAGATCAATCTCTCTGTTTCTCTCTGTTGTCCTAATCACATATTTGATACCGCTGGTAACCACCACAGCTCTGCTGGCTGGGTGTATCATATACTGGAACATTTTGTGCCTCAGCTAAATGTCACATTCAATAACTGAGCTCAACACATTGGACGGGGCTGATTGAATGTGTGGTAGTAGTGTTGAAGAGTAATGTGAGCTGAGAAGCCCAGCAGTGAATGGATTTTAAGCCACCTCACTGTACAATAGGCCTTTAATGTAGGAGTATGTTGGTGAAGAAGAAGTATGAGTATGTTGGCTACTACAGAAGTTATGATACTTGATTCCATAGTTATCACCAGTTGAATAGTTTTTCATTGCTAAAAACATTTCATTGAAATGACGTGGAAACAACATTGATTTAACCAGTGTGTGCCAGGTGGGAGGGCTCCGTTCATGTTACGGCATTGCAGCATCTGTTTTTTGTAAATGTGTACTACATCTCATTGGTCTGTACTGTTGGGCACCAGCTGTTTTTGACAGTGTCTCACTGTGTTTCTGTAACAACGAAGGAGTAGATGGCCTCCCTCAAAGCATTTTTTACGTAACTGAAGAAAACCAATGACAATAGATTTAGTGTAGCCTATCGTTACCCCAGAATAGTATCTCATTATCAGTTTGTGTCCTATAGTATCATAAATAGTTCAGACTCTAAACTTAGATAGCATTGAGGCTCCATAATCGCACACAGGTGAAACTTAATTGTTTTCAAATAACTGCATCCACCGATTAATCATTCTTAATCTAGGCGCTGATTTAGTTGAAGTTGATCAATGACGCAGCCAATCAGTAAAGCTTCAAAGACAAGATGGAGATCTATCACCTTCTCCTGTTTCCCTCTCTGGCGTGGTATCTGGAAGATCTGTAGCACTATTAATACATGTGGCTAAGCTTCCAATATGGAACTCAGAACATCCAGTCGACTCGCCGACTCGCTTGTTACAAATGAACAGTGTCTGCGTTTACACAGGCAGACGTATTCTGATCTTTTTTTCACTAATTGGTCAATCAGGCTCTGAAAAAGATCTGATGTGAAAAAATCTGACTGGATTGGTCAAAAGACCAATTAGTGTAAAAAAGATGAGAATTGGGCTGCCTGTGTAAACGCAGCCAGTATGGGGTCCTCTATGGTAGATGCCTTACATTTCAGACTGGCCACTATCTTCTAAACATGCCAGTGAGTAGTATTTCATTCATTGTGTTCTGTGCCCTTTTTTGATAGTTTTTGTGTTTGTCAGCCAAACTGAGTTTTTCCCCGTATGATCTAGCAATATTAACACATTTGGCGTACCCTAACTTCTATTCCATCATTAATGAGGACTGCCCTGACTCATCAAAACCATATCGATGTCCTTGGGCCAATCAGAAATGAGTCTCCTTTTAGCTTAACTAAGAGCACCACCTGCTGTCAAGTGTTGAGAAATACAGAATTTGATCAAGCAGAATGTGGCACTTCTAAATCACCAACTAGCATTTACTTGGTTTTGCATGATGAAATAGTAATGACGTCATAATAACCTAATAACACGTAATATGTCTTCTTGCACAATCAACCAAAAAATGTAATGTCCTAACAATACACATTTAGCATAAAACATAAATCATGTGTTTATTGAATTTAAATTATTTATTTTACACTAAATTCTGCTCAATTTTATGCTCATCTTGTCTTGGAGACCATGGCCTAGTGTTTCACCCCACAAGGTTTACACATTTTAGTCGAGAGAACGAGGGAACACTGGGGTGTCGGGAGAGGGAACAGAGGGGACGTCTCAGCTGTTAACAGGTGTTACGTTTCTTGGCTGCCACGCACATTTCTGCCCCTTACTTTCCTAGAGGCAGACAGAAATGAGAGAGAGTCGGCAGGCTGGATGGTGTGACGGGGGGACAGGGCCATGGGAGAGGAGGGGGCTAGGTGTCCAACCACAGGCCCCCCCAGCAGGCAGCACACGACCCTGGAGCGTCCCAGGACAGTGTGTTCTGGGTGAGGGAGGCAGAGGTCCATTTATAACGGTGAAGTTTGTCGCCTTGCCAAACAAACACCCCTCTAATACCACACAGGTCACTCGACCACACAGTATATTCCCCGGCAGAGATTGTTTATCCTGCTAAGTATAGCGCTTGGTTAAAATTAACTGTATTAATGCAGACATTAGCATTATATAGATTGTGAGTGTGCATGCAGATGTGTGTGTGTTTGTGCCACGGCTTTCACGCTTGCCCTAGTAGTGTCATGATATAAGTGCTACAGTTCTTGCTAATACTCACTACTAATACGGAGTGTAATGTGATTTAGCAATATCAGTTGAAAGTTCTTTCCTTTCTGCATCTAACAATAGAGACAATCTGTGTCTTTTGCAAGTGGGTAATTGGGATGTGAATAAGAATATGTAGGAATGACAGTTTGGCTTTGCAGATTCTATTTATGTGACAAGCCTTCAGGGTATATCCATTTACCCCAATACTGTCTTGCAGCTGACCTAGAGAACTGTTTGTTCTTAGTCTGTGGACCAAATGAATAGGTGTTCCAAATCTACAGGGTCAATCAGGACACGCTCACACACACAGTCACTCACAGACTCACTCACAGACTCACTCACACGCAAACACACACACACACACACACACACACACACACACACACACACACACACACACACACACACACACACACACACACACACACACACACACACCCTTGTGTGTGTGTGCTGGTGGGGCGGATGTTGTAAATGCTCCACACATAGCACCTCCATTTGGCAGACACTGAGAGGGTGGGGCGGGACTTGAGTTTGGGCTCTCTGACGGCTATTTCTCCAGTTTCAATGTAAAGTGTCAGTGAGATGAACTCGATCTCTGGTTTATGTAATCAGCCCCACTACTGAAGCCTGTTACTCCTCCCGGCCTCACCCACAGTTAAATGGCCTTACAGTGCCCCTGGCCTCGAGTGATATGAAGCGCTATTACCTTGAAGCCATATTGACTTTAGGGGTAGATCTGGACACTGTTCGCCATATCTGGGAAAGCTTTCACAGTTTTTCTCAGTGTTTTGTGGTGCGCTACTTCGAGATGGAGTTTAGCGCATGCTCCTCCTAGGCCTGTATTGGAGGACAGACATATTTGGGTAAATAATATCCACTATATATTCTTCAGAGCTCTATATTCTCAGATGTACTATTGAGTTCCACTGTTGATCAACCACAGTGTTAAATTTAATTAGTCAGTAGTGTGAGTATTTGAATATCCAAAGTTGATTTATGAGCAATGTGTGTGCTGTGCAATAATCCTCTGAGGCAGCCTGGACTTTCCTTTCCCCTTGCTCACTTGCCGGCCAGCTCAATGGAAATGTTTTACTCCATGAAAGTGTTGCATGCGTAAGGTAAGGTAAACCTCTGCGCTTCTCAAAGTGACACGAGCTGAGCCGAATGACCTACATTGTCGAAATTCATCTGTTGGTGTCCAAGGACAGGTGCGAGTCCTGCAAATGTGAGCCCAGCTTATCTGGATGTCTCCTTAGTCGTATCATGTCTGGATCTAGGGCTTGGAGGGCATTAGTAGGCACACGTGTCAATGATACAACAATCATTTAAAGTGTCCTCTTTGTTGAATTCAAGTTGCATGATTAAAAATATATTACCTATCTACCACTGAACAAAAATATAAATTCACCATGTGAAGTGTTGGTCTCATGTTTCATGAGCTGAAATTAAAGATCCCAGGAATGTTCCATATGCACATGAAGCTTATTTCTCTAAAATGTTGTGCACAAATTTGTTTACATCCCTTTTAGTGAGCATTTCTCCTTTGCCAAGATAATCCATCCACCTGACAGGTGTAACATATCAAGAAGCTGATTAAACAGCATGATCATTACACAGGTGCACCTTCTGCTGAGGACAATAAAAAGCCATTCTTAAATGTGCAGTTTTGTCATACAACACAATGCCATAGATGTCAAAAGTTTTGAGGGAGCGTTCAATTGGCATGCCAGAGAATTGAATGTTAATTTCTCTACCATAAGCCGCCTCCAACGTTGTTTTAGAGAATTTGGCACGTCCAACTGGCCTCACAAACGCAGACCACGTGTATGGCGTCGTGTGGGCGTGCGGTTTGCTGATGTCAGCATTGTGAACAGAGTGCCCTATGGGGGTTAGGGCATGGGCAGGCATAAGCTACAGACAACGAACACAATTGCATCACCTTATGTTTCAGCATGATAATGTCACATGTCGAAAGGATCTGTGCACAATTCTTGGAAGCTGAAAATGTCCCAGTTCTTCCAAGGCCTGCATACTCACCAGACATGTCACCCATTGAGAATGTTTGGGATGCTCTGGATCGACGTGTCCAACAACATGTTCCACTTTCTGCCAATATCCAGCAACTTCACACAGCCATTGAAGAGGAGTGGGACAACGTTCCACAGGCCACACTCAATAGCCTGATCAACTCTATGCGAAGGAGATGTTGTGCTGCATGAGGTAAAAGGTCACACCAGATACTGACTGATCTTCTGATCCAAGCCCCCTACCTTTTTTTTAAAGGCATCTGTGACCAACATATGCATATCTGTATTCCAAGTCATGTGAAATCCATAGATTAGGGCCTAATGAATTTATTTCAATTGACTGATTTCATTATTTGTTATATTTTTGTATTTTTTATTTAACCTTTTTTAAATAGGCAAGTCAGTTCTTATCACTAAATTCTTATTTACAATGACGGCCTACCAAAAGGCAAAAGGCCTCCTGTGGGGATGGGGGCTGGGATTAAAAATAAAAAATAAATACAATATAAATATAGGACAAAACACACATCACAACAAGAGAGACAACACTACATAAAGAGAGACCTAAGACAACAACATAGCAAGGCAGCAACACATGACAACACAGCAAGGTAGCAACACAACATAACAACAACATGGTAGCAACACAACATGGTAGCAGCACAAAACATGGTACAAACATTATTGGGCACAGACAACAGCACAAAGAGCAAGAAGGTAGAGACAACAATACATCACACAAAGCAGCCACAACCGTCAGTAAGAGTGTCCATGATTGAGTCTATGAATGAAGAGATTGAGATAAAACTGTCCAGTTTGAGTGTTTGCTGCAGCTCGTTCCAGTCATTAGCTGCAGTGATCTGAAAAGAGGAGCAACCCAGGGATGTGTGTGCTTTGGGGACCATTAACAGAATGTGACTGGCAGAACAGGTGTTGTATATGGAGGATGAGGGCTGAAGTAGATATTGCAGATAGGGGGGAGTGAGGCCTACGAGGGTTTAATAAAAAAGCATCAACCAGTGGGTCTTGCGACGGGTATACAGAGATGACCAGTATACAGAGGAATATAGAGTGCAGTGATGTGTCCTATAAGGAGCATTGGTGGTAAATCTGATGGCCGAATGGTAAAGAACATGTAGCCACTCGAGATCACCCTTACCTGCCGATCTATAAATTATGAAAGGTTAATCTATAACCAGAAAGTTTAACATCAGTGTTCAAAACGCTCTTCCTTAACCACGTCTTAGTAATGACCAACACATCTGGATTGGAGCTGTGAACCCACACTTTCAATTGATTCATTTTTAGTAATAAGCTTCTAGTGTTACGTGCAGAAAACCCAGGCTTTTACGAGAGCAGAAATCAGTGAAGCAGGTATCAGACCACAAGTCCGAATTGGGGCTAGCAACAGTAGATGGGCCAGGGTGTACATGCACATCCACAGTAATACAATCCAGGCACGGCATAGTACAGGGAGACCTCTGCAGTGCTGGTTTTTGACATATGAATGTGCATCAGATGGCAACAAGATCATATTGTACAGCAATTTCATCAGGTAACATGAATACAGCCAACGAGAGGTGGTTAGAATAGGATGGGAGGCCAAAAGTCAGTGTAACCAATAGTGAGTCCTGAGTGTGGGAACAAACATAGTCTGTCCCACAGTTGGGTAAAGAAAGTTTGTAGTCAATTTTGCCTCATGCAGGAGTCATGAGGCAAAATGCACAAGAAAAAAAGAATATATATAACGACTTGGGGCTAGCCATTGTAAGTTCAGAGTCACTCGCCCCAACAGTGTGTGTGTGCTGGAGGTGAGCGAAAGCTCTGGAGAGAGGGGGGAGTGTGGTGGGGGTACCTGTACCAGACAGGGGGAGTCAGGCCAGGGCAGACGATAAACAGATCGCCAGGTGGAACCCCAGCAGCAGGCAACAGGAGTAGGTCTCACACCCACTTGGGAGAAGCTTTTATTTCTGGAGGCAGATTTCTTGTAGAAAATGCCAGTGGATGGTCTTTGAACAGCAGGAGGGGCTTCAGAGGGCGCTTCAAAGGGTCCTGCCACTTGTTGGGCCCAAAGGCCTCGACACCTTTTACTTCACACCTGGGTGCTAATTGAATTTGTATCTGGTCTGTCCTTGCAAGCCTGGGAGCCTTAACTCAGCATTCAGTTCCCATAAAGTCAAATATATCAAAAAATCTAAATAATAATAATAAATCTTTGTAATGTACTTTATTTTTCTTCTTTGTTTTCAAAATAGCATCAGACCAAACACTACACACTCAGTTCCAGGTTGGATGGTGTCCTAAGGTCTCTGCTTATATGAACTGTAACTCAGTAAAATGTTAAAAATGTTGCATATTGCGTTTATTTTTTATATATGAATAACAACATAATATGTTTATCTATAGATATATTTTTCACGTAGCCCTTTCCTGCATTCAAATCGCCCTCTAATGGCCTCATGGGTGTTATGCTTTTGATATTTTTCATAATTAATCAACATTATTTAAAAAGAAAATATCTGAAAATCTACTGTACTATTGGGATGCAAACTCAAAATGTAATACATTTCAACTCTATATCTGACATGGTACAGAGGTGTCTTAGTTTTGTTCAGACCATAATTATGTGTGTGAGGTGTATACTTTTGTATCAAAGTAGATTTGTTTAAGACTACCAAGAAACACAGAATCATATAATTTGTTTTGGTACTGCCCATATGAAGCTTGTTTTTGGTCACTGGTCCAGGAATGATTGAAGAATTGCAAAATTTACCTGGAGCTAACTCTGCAGATAGCACTACTGGGTGATTTGAAAAGTCATATTCAAATCGATCAATAATATAATAATACTTTTAGCTAAACATTTCATCTTTAATTTACAATCTGTAGAAACTATGAGAATAGAAAGGTTCCGAATTTTTGTAGAACATCGCAGCACAGTTGAAAAATATATGGCAAGTAGAAATTCAATATGGATGGTGTTAAGAGAGAGATGGGAGGGGTTGAGGGGAGCTGAAGGGTAGGACTAATGACAACAAGATAACTAATGTAAAATATACTGTGTCCGTAAAATACATATACAGTAGGTTAAGAACTTCTGTGAAACAGCACAGTTGAAAATATATGGCAAATAGAACTAGATGGACTTCAGAAATAGATGGGAGGGGTTGAGGGTAGCTGAAGGATAGAAGTAAAAGCAAACAAAGGATAACTATTGCTAAATAGATTGTGTCCGTAAAATTGACAGCGCATGTCAGGGCAAAAACCAAGCCAAGAGGTTGAAGGAATTGTCAATAGAGCTCCGAGACAAGATTGTGTCGAGATACAGATCTGGGGAAGGGCACCAAACATTTCTGCAGTATTGAAGGTCCCCAAGATCTGAGGTTCCAGGTAATTCTTAAATGGAAGAAGTTTGGAACCAACAAGGTTCTTAATAAGACAACTAAACATGAACATAATACAAGCCAATCTGAACAATTTGGGGAAGACAGGGCATTGGTCAGGGGAGATGACCAACAAACTGATGGTCACCAAACAGGCTACCAAATATGGTTCAATCAGAGACAATGAAAACCTTCCAGATTGAGAACCATTCAGACAGCCATAGACTTAACTAGAACACCCTTTAAGCTACAATCCTAATGCAAACACACCATATCAAAAAAAACATGACACCATGGCCTGACCATTTTAAATGAAGATAAACACAAAATACTCTGACCATGACAGAAACAAGGTCTCGGACTCTGACGCACACCAAAAATTAGGGGAGGGTCTTTGGCCGTCTGTCCATGGTGGCACATCGGCGCAGGACCTGGACCCCACTCTATGAAGCATGGTCTTAGTCCCTCATCCTGTGGGGATGTGTTCCAGAGGCAGGGACATGGACTAATAGGATCACCCAGAACCCCACTGACTGAGGGGCAAAATACGGGAGAGATCATTGATGAAAGCCTGACTCCAGGGGTGCTCAGGACTCAGACTGGGCACTGAGAGGTTCACCTTCCAACAGGACAAGCGACCCCAAGCACACAGCCAAGAGGAAGTTCAGGCAGGTAGTGGATCTGGACAGATCCTGAATGGCTTTGAGTGGTTCAGGCAGATCCTGGACTAGAACTGGCGGATCTGGAACAGCTTTGGCAGATCTGGAAGAGTTTGGCTGACTGGCAGATCTGGAAGAGTCTGGCTGAGCTTGAGAGGATCTGGCTAACTGGCGGATCTGGAAGAGTCTGGCTGACTGGCGGATCTGGAAGAGTCTGGCTGACTACGGATCTGGAAGAGTCTGGCTGACTGGCAGATCTGGAAGAGTCTGGCTGACTGGCGGATCCTGTCTGACAAAGGATCTGGAAGAGTCTGGCTGACCGGATCTGGAAAAGTCTGGCTGACTGGCAGATCTGGAAGAGTCTGGCTGACAGGCAGAGCAATGAGTCTGGCTGACTGGCGGATCTGGAAGAGTCCTGACTGGCAGATCTGGAAATCTGGCTGACTGACAGATCATAGAATGAGTCAGATCACACCCGGATCTGGAAGAGACATGGAAACATACAAAGCAAACTGATGGATCTGGGTGTGTACCCCCAGACCAAGGTGCGGACTGAACCTATGTGGGAGGGTCTGGCTGGGCATCTGTGGCGTGATCTGGAAGAGTCTGGTGACTGGGCTCTGGCTGCTCCATGCTGACTGGCGGCTCTGGCTGCTCCATGCTGACTGGCCCTCTGGCTGACCCCATACAGACTGACGGCTCTGGCTGCTCCATGCAGACTGGCAGCTCTGGCTGCTTCGGGACAGAGGGGCAGCTCTGGCGGCTTCTTGCAGACTGGCAGCTTTGGCAGCTCCATGCAGACTGGCAGCTCTGGCAGCCCCTTGCAGACTGGCAGCTCCTTGCAGACTCGGGCAGTTCCTTGCAGACTCTGGCTGCGCTGAACAGGCAGGAGACTCCGGCAGCGCTCTAGAGGAGGAAGGGTCTGACAGCGCTCTGGGCAGGCGGGGAGACTCGGCAGGCGGCGCGCTGGGCTGGAGGGAGGCTCTGGCAGCGCGGCGCTCTGGGCTGGAGGGAGACTCCGGCGGCGCTCTGGGCTGGAGGGAGACTCTGGCGGCGCTGGGCTGGCGGGAGACTCCAGCAGCGCAGTAGGGAAGGAGGAGACTCTGGCAGCGCTCTGGGCTGGGGGAGACTCCGGCAGCGCCTCTGGGCTGGAGGGAGACTCCGGCGGCGCCGAAGAGGCGAGGCGCATTGAGGCCTGATGCGTGGTGCCGGCACTGGGAGCAGCTGGGGAGGACACGCACAGGACAGCCTGGTGCGGGGGCTGCCACTGGAGGGCTCGTGCGTGGAGGTGGCACAGGATGGGCCGGACCGTGCAGGCGCACTGGAGATCTTGAGCACAGGGCTGGCCCAGGACGTGCCTGGTTAGGAATGCTCCAGGAGCCCTGCCAGTGCGGTGAGGCTGGCACCATCTTAGACTAACACGCACTGGGCTATGCAGGTGACCCAGGTGCCATCAAATGCGACACGCTCCTCGGGGTGCCATGCTTAAAGCACCAACACAGCAACGCATTTCTCTCTCCTGGAGATTTCCCCAGATGCTTCACAGTCTCTGCTTCATCCAACACCGGCTCTGGTGCCCACTCCTTGGCACCGCCGACAGGAGCTGGTACTCCTGACTCTGCACCGGGCTATGCACCGGCACTGGGGCTGACCGTGGGCTTCCATCAGCATAACACGGTGCCTTCATACCGCGCCTCTCTCTCGCCTCCAGTTCTTCCGGGGCACAGGATTCTCCAGGCTGTTCCCAGGGTCCTTCTCCTCAAGGATCTCGCTCCCAAGTCCATTTCTCCACCCAATACAGCCTCTTTTGCTGGGCTGACTTCTCCTGCTGTTGCTTCCATGCCACTGCCTCTGTTGATTCTCCTGATTCCAGCGCCTCTCTGCCTTTTCCGCCTCCAGTTCTTCCTTGGGGCGGCGATATTCTCCAGGCATTGCCCAGGGTCCTTCTCCGTCCAATTTCCTCCCAGTCCAGAATTCCAGTCCTCCTCCTGCTGCCGCTGTTGCTTCTCCTGCTGCTCCTGCCTGTTGACACGCCGCTTGGTCCTGTTGTGGTGGGTGATTCTGTAATGGCTTTCTAGGTGTGAAGGAGAGTCGGACCAAAATGCGGCGTGTAGATTGCGATCCATGTTTTTAAACTGAAGACAACTAAACTAAATACATAATACAAAAACAATAAAGTGGAAAACCGAAACAGCCTAATACTGGTGCAAATAAACACAGAACAAGGACATCAGGACACTAAGGACAATCACCCACAAAACACTCAAAGAATATGGCTGCCTAAATATGGTTCCCAATCAGAGACAACGATAAACACCTGCCTCTGATTGAGAACCACTTCAGACAGCCATAGACTTAACTAGAACACCCCACTAAGCTACAATCCCGATACAAACACACCACATACAAAAACCCATGCCACACCCTGGCCTGACCAAATAAATGAAGATAAACACAAAATACTTCGACCAGGGCGTGACAATTTTTTATAATTAAATAAACACTCTCTGACCCTGATTTAGCCCAGTGCAGTAGAAGGTTAAATTAATGTATTATAGTTTATGACAGTTTGTCCCAGACGGACCACTTCATCAAGCACGTTTGGATAGGTTTACAGGGTACACTGTTGAGGGGTCCAATTACCAGGCCCTATGTTTAAATGTATCCTTAACTGTCTTAACTCTGTATGAGTAGGCTAAGTGTGTGTGATGGTGTGGGAAGGATCTGACTTGATGTGTTAGTCAGAGGAGAGACACAGTATTATCATGGCTGTTACCCTTCTCCTATTTAAGCACAGAGGCTAAAGACCTTAAGCTCTTTCTCAGCCAGGGGACTACAGGCTACAATCTGAACCTTTTCTTGCTCCTTCAATGGGTGGGCGCAAGTTATAGCCGTTTCGCAGCCAGCAAAGAGCTTTCCGTAGCAGTATACAGTGCATGTGGAAGGTATTCAGACCCCTTGACTTTTTCCATATTTTGTCACATTACAGCCTTATTCTAAAATGGATTAAATATATTTTTTCCCTCATCAGGTAGCCTAGTGGTTAGAGCATTGGGCCAATAACCGAAAGTATGCTGGATCAAATCCCTGAGCTGACAAGGTAAAAATCTGTCGTCTTGCCATAGAACAACGAAGTTAACCTTTAATGGTTTTCCTCCTCTTCTGATGATGAGTATGAAAGATCGGACCAATGCGCAGCGTGTTAAGTGTTCATTTTATTTTATTGGAACAGAAACACTAAACAAAATAACAAAGAGAGTGAAACGAAAACAAACCAGTCCTGTAAGGTGCAGCAACACAAAACAGAAAACAACTACCCTCAACCCATAGTGGGAAAACAGGCTGTGTAAGTATGGTTCTCAATCAGAGACAACGATTGACAGCTGCCTCTGATTGGGAACCATTCCAGGCCAAAACCAGAAATACAAAACATAGAACAAAAACATAGAATGCCCACCCCAACTCACGCCCTGACCAAACTAAAATAGAGACATAAAAAAGGAACTAAGGTCAGGACGTGACATAACCCACTGTTACCCCGTAGGCCGTCATTGTAAATAAGAATGTGTTCTTAACTAACTTGCCTAGTTAAATACAAGTTAAATATATATATTTTTAAATCAATCTATACACAATAACGTTTTGTAATTTTTGCAAATGTATATTTTCTTGTAACCTTATTTACATAAGTATTCAGACCCTTTGCTATGAGACTTGAAATTGAGCTCAGGTGCATCCTGTTTCCATTGATCATCCTTGAGAGCACACAGCCAAGACAACACAGGAGTGGCTACGGGACAAGTCTCTGAATGTCCTTGATTGGCAAAGCCAGAGCCCGGACTTGAACCCGATCGAAAATCTCTGGAGAAACCTGAAATAGCTGTGGAGAGACGCTCCCCATCCAAGCTGATAGAGCTTGAGAGGATCTGCAGAGAATGGGAGAAACTCTCCAAATACAGGTGTGCCAGTCTTGTAGCGTCATACCCAAGAAGGCTAGAGGCCGTAATCGCTGCCAAAGGTGCTTCAACAAATCTCAAGTTATTAATTTTTTATGCATTTGCAAAAATGCATGCAAACTGTTTTTGCTTTGTTATTATGGGGTATTGTGTGTAGATTGATTAAGGAACTTTAAAAAAAGTCAATTTTAGAATAAGGATAAATGTAATAAAATGTGAAAAAGTTAAGGGGTCTGAATACTTTCCGAATGCACTGTACGACTGTCTTACATACTGAGACTCAATACTCACATGCAGTTATTTCCCTGATGTTATCACAATCATTATTTTTCCAGCCACTCGTAAACACTGCGAAGCTGTTAATTACTATGCCAGTCATTAATAAGGATCTAATTTAAAAAGTTCCTTTTTTGCAAACACAGCTGTTCTGTGAGAGTGGCACTTTTGACATGATTGTTGGATATTTTGAGTTGACTTAAAAATGTCCCTGACCGCTTATAAATAAAACAGGTCAGTGACCCCCTCTCCATCTGTGAGCACCTGTTCAGGCTAATCATGGTGAAACAACCAAGTGAGACTTAAAAGTCTATAACCATTTACATGCAAATAAAGTAAAAAACGAAACAAAGTGTCTAGCGTCGTCCCAGACAACTTTCCACTCTGCCTCAGAGAGAGGAACTGTGTACACTGGCCATTTTGACACTTGGCAGGTGGGCCAGAGACTGGCTACGGTGGTGGGCTTAACATTTAAAGGCGCTCAGATGTCTGACAGCCCCTCCAGAGCCAAACTGCTGCCCCTCACGGCCTCTCACAGCCCCCCGCCCCCCTGGCCGGTCCCCTGCTGACGTCGGCTGTGCCGTTTACATTTATGTAGACAGGCTTATTCCATTCTTAATACCACCTACAGTAAGGAGAAGAGCAGAGGTGTCAAGCAGTAGGTGAGAGACAGGGACAATCTCACGACCGGATGACTGTTAAGTCAGTACTCTGAAGGTGTTTCCACAGGTTACACTGACAGTTACTGGCTGTATTTTTCTGTTTTCACTCTTTGTGGATTTGAATTTAATTAGTTTGATTTTCTTCATTTTTGTTGTTGATAAATTAGCATTTTATTCACTTCATTAAATCAGCTTGTCTGTACAGTTGAAGAGGAGCACATAGGGATAAGGCTGGCTACGTTTTTCAAAAAAGTCCCGTCTGTCACTCGGACGTTGGTCATCAACCTTTCTGTGACCCTTTTTCTGTCTCGATTGGGTGTCCTAACGTGATTCGGTCATGAGTTCAAAGATAGTGAACTCTAACTCAACCCCTGGAAAGCCAAGCACGATGGATAACCTAACTGACTGCACTGGTGCCGGCTTGGACCTCATTCAGAATCGCATTGAGTCTCTGAGCAGTAAGATGGACAGGCTCATCAACATCCAGGAGAAGGTCCTCAATCGGCTGGACGGAATAACCCAGGACATCGATGGTATCGAAAGGGACGTGGAAACTCTGAAGGTGGACAACGAGGAGATCCATATACCTGCAAGAGCCCTAACTCTTCCCCTGGCTCAAACCCAGGGTACAGGTGTGGTGGGCGAGGTGAGAGAGATGTGTCATGAGATGAGCTCCATCATGACAGTGCTGGACCAGCGCTCGGAGAAGCAGGCTGAGAAGCTGGACGGGATGGAGAATCTGGTCCTCAGCATCCAGCAGGTCATCAGATTCATCGGGGAGACGGTGAAGAGCTCCCGGGTTATGGAGATGATGTTTATGCGTCCTGCAGCACACAAGGCCCCCAAGTCCAAAGACAGTAAGGGCAAGGTGGACGTTAAGAGGCAGTCGTCTGCAGAAAAGAGTGAGAGCTCAGTTACTAAGAAGACTGACAAGGTGAGACTGGAAGCTCAAACTGCACTAACCAAAGAGGTGTGTTTGTGCAGGTCTATGTAGACTGTATTAAGGGTTCTTTATTAAGGCACTTTATGAACTGTTTACTTAACAAAACTCTGGATTATGTTCATGTGAATTTAATTTGTGTTGACATGATTGAACTTGTGTTCAGGTGTTCATTTAGAAAGGATTGATGTTATGGATGTTTTGATGGGCAACGTAGGTTAGATGAATTGCTGGGTTCACTGTTTCCTCATGCTCCTGCAAATTACATGTCCTTCAAAAATGTGCACATTGTATTCAGGCTCGGAGACAAGGTGCTACATGTTTCCATGTTTGGTTTTTGATTTGGTTTAGTTTTATGATGTTGGCACTGCAGAGGAAAATGATCAGAGCAGCAAAGCTGGCTAGTCAAGTGGAGATCTGTTTCCTAAGGAAGGATTGTGGCTTGGCTCATGCTGTTTTTCCTCATGAAGTGGTGGAAGATGTGTCAAAGCAATATGACTTTGGGACATAGCGATCTCCACTGCTTGTATAGTGCCATGCAGAGCATGCCATATTGTATGGAAGGAGCCAAAGCCTTGACACTTATACCCAGTGTTGGAATTGGTGGGGAACATTCCACCACCTCACAATTAAGTACAGTGGTATATGAAAAACAACATCTGTTTACAATGCCCAACCAAATTTGCCCCCACCTTTCACCACCTACAGTAATACACTTATTGCTCTGCTCATACTGTACATTAGCCTACATTCTACATTCGTCCTTGGCCGATAATGTGGCCACCGGCATCTGGGGTGCTGAGTGTAATGACTCCCCCCTCTCTCTTTCTCTCGGTCACTCTCTCTATCTCTCTCTCTTGTTTTCTGTATATCTTTCTCTCTATTGCGGTATTTCTCTTTCACCCTCTCAGTCCTGTAATGGCATGTTGAGAGGTCCCAGCGTGGATATACTCTAGACGTACTATGGTTTCAGTGATGTGTGTTGATATCTGTTACCTATATATGCATTACAATTCAGAGCATCCCCCATGTACATTGTTTCAGATAAAGCTATTCATAACTCTTTATTAGAAATCCAGTCATGGCAACAGTGTCAAACAGCCATTGATTTAAAGGGTCTAGTAAATGATTGTTCTTCACACTGTGTGCTACATTTGAGGCTGGCACAGAGGCTGGCACAGAGGCTGGCACTGCTTCAGATGTGAGTGGCACAGAGGCTGGCACAGAGGCTGGAACAGAGGTTGGCACTGCTTCAGATGTGAGTGGCACAAAATAAGCAGGAGATGATTGACCTGTATAGGACAGTGTGTTTTTAATGGTGGAGTGTTTGTACCCTGTAGATGCTTTATTCAGGTGATCGGTCTTACTTGGGATGGAAGGTTGGGCCAGTAAAATAAAATATCTTAATTTGAACAGTGTCTTGTAGCAGTTAAATAATCCTGCAGCAACAGGAATGTCAATTATTATGTGGATTATAATTCAAGGACATTTTTGTAGGGGTTGAGTCTGAAATTCTAAAGTGGAAATGAAAAATGTTTTAAGCCTAGTTAAACCTTGCATGTACTATACATTTGCATTTCCTGCTAGGCAGGAAAGTTCTCTGTGACGACAGAGTGATCAAATTAAGATATTACATCTGTATGTACTAGCAAGCATGTGAAACTAGTTAACGACTCAGTGATCTTAGGGAAGTAACTCGAAGCATTTGGTACTGGACTGATTAGGTTACAGAAAGAGAAGAATTTGAATCATAATGTCAACTGTCCAGTGCACTGGGTTAAGTAGTCCAAGCACAATGAGTAGCAATGTTTTTGTTGTAGAAGGTTAACTTAAACCCAAATCCTCTAGGCTTAAGTCCCAGTCACTTCCTTCCCACTTCAACAAGCACTTCAAGTTGTTGATTCAATGTGATCAGCAGTAACACACTGAGAGTGGTCTTAGACAGAGACACTGAAGGTCAATGGCTAGTACTGTCTGTTATTAAAGCCTTAAGCGGGACTTATAGGTACCTCAGAGCCAGTTATCATCCCATTCCATTACTGGCATGAGGGTGGATGCCAGATTGGTATCTGTTTTCATGCCCAGGGTCTATTACCTGCAAGCAGAGACCAAGTCATTTAGATGGTGAATGAGATACATTGTAGTGTAAAAGTTTCCACATGTCATGGTGTATAGTAGTGTAGAGTATGTGTACAAGGAAATTAGGAAAGCGGTCCCGTAAATAGGTACTGGTGCAGTATCTGATAATTGCAATGTATTCAGACCCTTATTCGGTGAGTTAAGGGTCTTTCCATTTCAACACAGTTCTAGCACAAAACCTCGAACTACGATACAGACTTGACATTTTCAGCTTGACTTGAGGTTAGAACTCAAACAGCAACTAAGTGGTCATATAAGTCCACACGTAAGGGCATACATACCTCTGTCTATTGGCTACTGTATGACTCAGATCACCAGGAATTCTCGTTGTCGTCAGAGCTCTCGCCAGGCGGTGGCTACAGCCTCCGGCCGTCTCCATTCACCTCTAAGGTGTGAGATGACTGTCTACCGCAGACATTTGTCAATGTGGTCCCCCCCACACACACCACACAAACCACACACATATCAAACCACACACATATCGTACCACTGTGGAAATCCCCATTCTCAAAATATCTCCTCTGCCTTACTACTGATCAGTGCTTACCTCACAACCAACAACACGGCTTGAGACATTTTGTTAAGACGTTGACCTGCTCATTAAAGGACTGGAGTGTTTACTATAGTACTGGGTAGCCCCTCGGGTTTGAAGTCTGTTTGAGAAGACTTGTTTGGTTGGTTGCGGGCAATTTCTCCGCTTAGGGTCAGTATTGCATTCCATCGCTCACGGTGACAAGTGATTAACCATAAATTCACAGCCTTGCACATATGTACCAACCTATCTACACATCTGCTGTGGACAGTCAACATCATGCTTTGACTGAAACAAGTTTGGCTTTGTAGTTTGTATTAATACAGTACCAGGATGCTAACTTGAATAAAACAACTGATCAGGCTAGGCTATATGTTTTGACGGTTACATTCATGTTCATTTCATCTTTAACATCACATCACATTCAGTCATTCATTTGATTCATTTCACATATTGTAACACGTGTTTTCATTTTTCATACTGTCAAATGTTCATGTTCATTTGTAACCTACCTCTCTCACTACCACTCCCCTTCCCCCTTACCCCCTCTAACAGTGTCATAATCCATCTCATGTTGCATACCATTCACCATTGTCCAACTAGCATTGCCATGTTGTCTGTCTCCTTAACAGAAAACTACCTCTACTAAAGCCACTAAAGGGACTCAAGGGATGATAACCACTAAATGTGAACCCAAACCTAGTAGACCGGAGGCCACTCACAGTCACAAGACAACAAAGCTCCACGGACCAAAGCATTTTCTCACAATCCGCAAACTCTGCGGAAACTTAGTACGTGTAAACTTGCTCACAGAAAACATGTTTATCATGAAGTTTCTGTGCAGTGAATATTGTAATTACATAGTGGTAGCGGTTTCAGGGAAATATACATGTTTTACCTCGTTTTGAAGAATGTTGAAATGTAAACCAAATGCAGAAAGTGATGACCTTATCTTTCGTTCTTCCCTTCCTTTAGTCAAAAGATCACAAGGGGAAGGATGGGAAGGAGAAGCCCAGTCTGAGCACAACAGGTCTGAAAACACAGAAGAAGAAGCCCCCAGATACAGCAGGTGTTCACAGTACATTCAAATGTGTCAACAATAGCTCACAGCCGTACAACACACACACAGTGACCTTTACCAGTCAAAACAAACTAACTCACACACAGCAGCACTCACAACATGTAACATGTGAGATGTAAACAACATGTGTTATGAAAGCTTAGAGAGCGGGAGAAGAAAATAGACTTCCTTGAATGATACTATCTTGGAGCCACACAAAAGATAACCAACTGGCTAGTCACAGCAGTCTTCCTGTCAGATGTAAACAACAGTATTGCGCTAACAAGTACATCATGAAACCAAAACATCAAAGAGAATAAAAAGATCAGACTGACACTTCAGACAACCACCTGCCATCATCTTAGGAGGATACTGGGAGTGTGTTGACATTCTGAGATATTGTGCAATCATCTGATTATAGTTACTAAAGTGAAACTCATGCAGTTGGTTGAATTAATTATAACTGTATCCCCTTGGCCATTCTGTTTGCTCCAATGCAGACACCATCTCCCTGAGGAAGCAGGCGTTGCTGCTAAAGGAGGTTCAGAAGCTCAACAGGGAGAATGCAGAGAGATCATCATCAGGTCACCAGCACCAGCTTACCCCTGATGGCGTCTTGGACCTGGAGGCTGGATCTGGAAGGGCCTCAGAGGGGTTGGGGTCATCACAGACTGGGTCCCTCAGCCCGAACCTGCTGGACTTGATCCTCGAGGGCCCCAAGGCCCCCGTGACCGAAGAGGAGTCATTGTCTGAGGAGGAGAGGGAGGCAGCAGGAGATGGACTAAAAGTGGAGGAGAGGAAGGAGGAAGAGGAGGTCATAAAGAAGCAAGAGAAGGAAGACCACCTTAGTGAATCGAAGTTCAAGGAAGAGGAGCGAGAGGAAGAGCTGTTGAAAATCACAGAGCAGCATGAGGAGGTTAGAGGAGCAGAGGAGAGAGAGGGGAACAAAAAGAGGAGGACAGTGCAGGCCCATCAGAAGCTGCTGATATGTCAGTGAAGGATCTCCCTCCTCTCCCGCCCTCCCCTGAAGCTCCAGGAGAGACTGCCTCTATTCCAGAGAGGTAGAGTATCCCCTCTACCCTCCTCAATCCCTTCCTATTTATTTGATTTGATGTATTTCTTTGTTTCGTTCTCTGTCTCTCCCTCTCTGTCCCTCTCATTCTCTCTCTTTATTTCTCTCTCTACTTCAGTACCATTCACTCTGTGATCCCTGTCTTTCAAATACACACACTAATTTCTAAAATAAACTCAGCAAAAAAGAAACATTCCTTTTTCAGGACCATGTCTTTCAAAGATAATTCGTAAAAATCCAAATAACTTCACAGATCTTCATTGTAAAGGGTATAAACAGTGTTTGCCATGCTTGTTCAATGAACCATAAACAATTAATGAACACACACCTGTGGAGGCACTCACAGCTTACAGACGGTAGGCAATTAAGGTCACAGTTTGAAAACTTAGGACACTAAAGAGGCCTTTCTACTGACTCTACTGACCAAAAGAAAGATGCTCAGTGTCCTTGCTCATCTGTATGAACTTGCCTTATGCATGCTGCAAGGAGGCATGAGGACTGCAGATGTGGCCAGGGCAATAAATTGCAATGTCCATACTGTGAGACACCTAAGACAGCGCTACAGGGAGACAGGATGGACAGCTGATCATTCTCGCAGTGGCAGACCACGTGTAACAGCACCTGTACAGGATCGGTACATCCGAACATCACACCTGCGGGACATTTACAGGATGGCAACAACAACTGCCCGAGTTACACCAGGAACACACAATTCCTCCATCAGTGCTCAGACTGTCCACAATAGGCTGAGACAGGCTGGACTGAGGGCTTGTAGGCTTTTTGTAAGGCAGGTCCTCACCTGACATCAGTGCCTATGGGCACAAACCCACCATCGCTGGACCAGACAGGACTGGCAAAAAGTGCTCTCCATTGACGAGTCGCGGTTTTGTCTCACCAGGGGTGATGGTCGGATTCGCTTTTATCATCAAAGGAATGAGCGTTACACCGAGGCCTGTACTCTGGAGTGGGATCAATTTGGAGGTGGAGGGTCCGTCATGGTCTGGGGCGGTGTGTCACAGCATCATCAGACTGAGCTTGTTGTTTTGCAGGCAATCTCAACGCTGTGCATTACAGGGTCCTCCTCTCTCATGTGGTACCCTTCCTGCAGGCTCCTCCTGACATGACCCTCCAGCATGACAATGCCACCAGCCATACTGCTCGTTTTGTGCATGATTTCCTGCAAGACAGGAATGTCAGTGTTCTGCCATGGCCAGCAAAGAGCCCAGATCTCAATCCCATTGAGCATATCTGGGACCTGTTGGATCGGAGGGTGAGGGCTGGGGCCTGGCCCCAGAAATGTCTGGGAACTTGCAGGTGCCTTGGTGGAAGAGTGGGGTAACATCCCACAGAACTGGCAAATCTGGTGCAGTCCATGAGGAGGAGATGCACTGCAGTACTTAATGCAGTTGGTGGCCACACCAGATACTGACTGTTACTTTTGATTTTGACCCCCCCCTTTGTTCAGGGACACATTATACAATTTCTGTTAGTCACATGTCTGTGGACCTTGTTCAGTTTATGTCTCAGTGGTTGAATCTTGTTATGTTCATACAAATATTTACACATTTTACACACAGTTTGCTGAAAATAAACGCAGTTGACAGTGAGAGGACATTTATTTTTTTGCTGAGTTTATGTTTGTCTATTCCAGTTGTGACGTCCACAACAGAAGTGCCTCCTCTCAGTCTCTGGAAGCTGCAGAACAGGACCAGATTGAAGAGTGCAGCACCAGCTGTAAGCGTCGCGTGGCGGAGGAAGACCTGGGAGTGGAGGACCACAAGAAGAGTCGGGTGGAGGGAGGAGCAGGAGAGGAATATGTGGAGGGGGAGAAGGAGCAGGGGGAGAGGCAGGAGGAGGAAGAGGAAGGAGAAAGACCCGAGGATGAGGATGAGGGATGGGGCATCTTCAAGGCAGACGGGGTGGATATCCGTGTGGAACTGAAGGAGAGGATGGGAAAAGAGAAGAAGCTGGATCAGTCTACAGAAGTCAGGCAGTCTACTGGGGAACAGTTCTTCATTGGTGAGGACCAGCATTTTTATGGGGCACTGTGGCTTTAAGTCTGGGGGAAAGGTGATAAGTACTGAGGGAGGAACTTGAAATGCGCACACTCAACTCAACGATTCCATAAATCACACATTAATCTCAGTGGAAAACTGGAGTTACGCAAACGAATATTAGAAGTCCAATAGATTTTTGATATTGTGGCTATTCTTTCTCTTTTTGTAGAAAATATTCATAATCATATTGAATTATGGTATAAAAAAGCATGCTTCCTCAGAGTAACAAAGTACAAGAGTACTGTAGTCTGCATAACCAACATTGTATCTCCTTTCTCATGTTTACCACAGTGTGTTAGTTAGCACAGGATGATAACTTGATTATGAGGTACCATTAATAGAGCCGCATGCTACCTGATTAACAATACAGCTTCTATTTCCCCTCCATGCTACTGTTTGCCAGGGCTCACTTGAAAAATAGATGTCAATCTCTATGTGACTTCCATGGTTAAATGGTTAAAAATGAAATCATTTTGTATCATATCTCCTTTAAGATAAAAGCTCTCCTCCTCCGGCTCCATTCAACCATCGGATGGTGTCAGCCAAACCGAACCAGATCAGCAACTTCTACACCATCAACAGAGCAGAGGTTCTCGGAGGGTAAGTGTACCTATCCTGTTCCTAGCGATACATAATGATTTGAACCACAAGGTAAAATTTGAAATGACTTTTCAACTGTTTAACTTCAAATTCAAGAATAATTGTATCCATCCGCTGTGACCATTGTGAGGTTCCAAAGAGTAACATAAAATAGTGCCTGCTTAGGCCGATCGCTCCCCAGAGAGCACAGGCCATCAACGACTCCTCTCCATCGAGCTCTTTCCTGCATTGTACTGAGTTATTATAAATTTGTCAATTATTAGTTGATTCTCCATTGTCTTTTGGAACCAAACTCATGGAACAAATTCTATCTCACCTAAATCATAGACAGAGAGGAACAGAGGTCCTCAACAATGTTGAGTTGTGTAACCCTCCCCTCCTCTCCTCTCCTCTCTTCTCCTCTCCCCTGGTTCATAACTCCAGAGTCAGGGCAGTTATTTTTACTGAAGGCCTTTGGGGTATGTGAAACCATACCCCCACTGCCAGCTGTGAGCTAATCTCTAAGTGTTAATCTACATTTTCAAAGAGAGGACCCCTACTCTCATTTAATGAAATAAAGGAGAAATGAACAATACCTTCACAAAATGATATTACTTTCTTGTATTGGAGGAGAACTAAGGACATACTGATGAAATAGTTTTGATAGTTCAAGTAGTTCATCTTCTGACTGTGCAATCCCCCTCCATTCAGGGGACATATTACCTGGATGAGTAACATTATAGGATTTGTGACTTACAGGTGATCGTTGTGCCAACTCTTAGTCAGAGGGAGAGGGAGTAAGGTTACGTTATAAAAAAGAAAACGAGTCAGAAACTGAAGACACCTTACTTATTTTTCCGTCTCTCTCTTTAGAGGTCGTTTTGGCCAGGTGCACAAATGCATGGAAAACTCCTCGGGTCTCACCCTGGCTGCCAAGATCATCAAAGCCCGGAGTCAGAAAGAGAAGGTACTAATTCTTAATGAGTAAATGTACTTGGAATATAAACTGAATAAACTACACTTGTTAAGGTTTAAAAATGTATCTTCAAAGGTTTTGCATGCATATAAAAAACCTCTACACACCTTGCAGCTTCCTTGAGAAATTAAATTATTTTGAAATACTTTTTGAGTATTAATTTCTTTTGTTGAAAATGTGGAATTAGACATCTGAACATAACACTCTAAAAACCTTTTCACTCTAAAGAAGTGGCTGGACGGGGAACATGTTTCTTCCTCATTTTCTGATAAATTTTAAATTTGACACAGAATAGAAGAGCCGTACACTGCTTGCTAGCTGCAAGCGAACATCTGACACCTCTCATTGTGTGGTTGGTGTGTGTTTGGCATGTAGGAGGTGGTGAAGAATGAGATCACGGTCATGAACCAGCTGGACCACGCCAACCTGATCCAGCTCTACGCCGCCTACGAGTCCAGGAACGACATCATCCTGGTGCTGGAATAGTACGTTCCCTCCACAGAACTAAATACAACATATCAGCATTATATTGTACACTATATATACAGTGCCTTGCGAAAGTATTCGGCCCCCTTGAACTTTGCGACCTTTTGCCACATTTCAGGCGTCAAACATAAAGATGTAAAACTGTATTTTTTTGTGAAGAATCAACAACAAGTGGGACACAATCATGAAGTGGAACGACATTTATTGGATATTTCAAACTTTTTTAACAAATCAAAAACTGAAAAATTGGGCGTGCAAAATTATTCAGCCCCTTTACTTTCAGTGCAGCAAACTCTCTCCAGAAGTTCAGTGAGGATCACTGAATGATCCAATGTTGACCTAAATGACTAATGATGATAAATACAATCCACCTGTGTGTAATCAAGTCTCCGTATAAATGCACCTGCACTGTGATAATCTCAGAGGTCCGTTAAAAGCGCAGAGAGCATCATAAAGAACAAGGAACACACCAGGCAGGTCCGAGATACTGTTGTGAAGAAGTTTAAAGCCGGATTTGGATACAAAAAGATTTCCCAAGCTTTAAACATCCCAAGGAGCACTTTGCAAGCGATAATATTGAAATGGAAGGAGTATCAGACCACTGCAAATCTACCAAGACCTGGCCGTCCCTCTAAACTTTCAGCTCATACAAGGAGAAGACTGATCAGAGATGCAGCCAAGAGGCCCATGATCACTCTGGATGAACTGCAGAGATCTACAGCTGAGGTGGGAGACTCTGTCCATAGGACAACAATCAGTCGTATATTGCACAAATCTGGCCTTTATGGAAGAGTGGCAAGAAGAAAGCCATTTCTTAAAGATATCCATAAAAAGTGTCGTTTAAAGTTTGCCACAAGCCACTGGAGAGACACACCAAACATGTGGAAGAAGGTGCTCTGGTCAAATGAAACCAAAATTGAACTTTTTGGCGACAATGCAAAACTTTATGTTTGGAGTAAAAGCAACACAGCTCATCACCCTGACCACACCATCCCCACTGTCAAACATGGTGGTGGCAGCATCATGGTTTGGGCCTGCTTTTCTTCAGCAGGGACAGGGAAGATGGTTAAAATTGATGGGAAGATGGATGGAGCCAAATACAGGACCATTCTGGAAGAAAACCTGATGGAGTCTGCAAAAGACCTGAGACTGGGACGGAGATTTGTCTTCCAACAAGACAATGATCCAAAACATAAAGCAAAATCTACAATGGAATGGTTCAAAAATCAACATATCCAGGTGTTAGAATGGCCAAGTCAAAGTCCAGACCTGAATCCAATCGAGAATCTGTGGAAAGAACTGAAAACTGCTGTTCACAAATGCTCTCCATCCAACCTCACTGAGCTCGAGCTGTTTTGCAAGGAGGAATGGGAAAAAAATTCAGTCTCTCGATGTGCAAAACTGATAGAAACATACCCCAAGCGACTTACAGCTGTAATCGAAGCAAAAGGTGGCGCTACAAAGTATTAACTTAAGGGGGCTGAATAATTTTGCACACCCAATTTTTCAGTTTTTGATTTGTTAAAAAAGTTTGAAATATCCAATAAGTGTCGTTCCACTTCATGATTGTGTCCCACTTGTTGTTGATTCTTCACAAAAAAATACAGTTTTATATCTTTATGTTTGAAGCCTGAAATGTGGCAAAAGGTCACAAAGTTCAAGGGGGCCGAATACTTTCGCAAGGCACTGTACAAAAGTAAATGCCCCAATCTATAGTGCCAACTGTAAAGTTTGGTGGAGGAGGAATAATGGTCTGGGGCTAGCTAGCTGCATTTGCTAGCTCAGTAAGTGAAGCTTAAAGTGCTTGTCCTTCATTTTGGAAGAAATTGTTTTGTTCAAAACTGTTCAACTATTGTCTTTGATTCAACTACTCACCACATTTTATACACTGCAGTGCTAGCTAGCTGAAGCTTATGCTTTCAGTACTAGATGCAAGAGCTCTGATAGGCTGGAGGACGTCCTCCGGAAGTTGTCATAATTAGTGTGTAAGTCTATAGAAGGGGGTGAGAACCATTAGCCTCCTAGGTTTTCTATTGAAGTCAATGTACCCAGAAGAGGATGGAAGCTAGCTGTCCTCTGGCTACACCATGGTGCTACCCTACAGACAGCGGTTGAGGCTACTGTAGACCTTCTTGGCAAAGTAGTGTTTTAATCAGTTATTTGGTGATGTGATTATTTTTAGTATAGTTTTATCTAAAAAGGATAACTTTTTAAATGTTTTACAATTACATTTTTTATGAAATTTCACTGAGGATGATGGTCCTCTCCTTCCTCCTCTGAAGAGCCTCCACTGGTGGAAAGCCTTCCTACGAGAGTGGAGGTTGTTATAGCAGCAATGGAGGGACCAACTACATTTTAATGCCCATGATTTTGGAATGAGATGTTCGACAAGCAGGTGTTCACATACTTTTTGTAATGTAGTGTCTGTCTATGGTTCTCTGCCTCGCTGTCTGTTCATTCCCACAATGTTTTCTCAACCCTCATCTTTAAGCTTAAATTCATTTGACATCATTTTTATGCCATGATGCCACTGTAGATAGATAATACATGATAGGTCAGTGCACTGTCTTGTAGTATCTTTAAATCAATGGATTTTGAGGAAACTTGAATGAAATTAAATGACAGTGAATGTGTTCAGGAAAGTACAGCAGCATTTTGAGTCTACTGATTCAGACCATGGTACATACAGTCTTTACTTCCTAGCAATCCCAAGCTCAAGTCCTGTTTCTTGGGGAATTTGCTTCATACGTTTCTGCAGCATCCTAATGTGTTTTTGTGTGTGTGATTGTAGTGTGGATGGAGGGGAGCTCTTTGACAGGATCATCGATGAGAACTACACTCTGATGGAGCTGGACACGGTGCTGTTCATCAGGCAGATCTGTGAGGGCCTGCAGCACATGCACAAGATGTACATCCTCCATCTGGACCTCAAGGTAGACTACCACACTGTGTTTGACAGGGGCGGTGAGCAAAAAAATATATACTTATTGTTTCAGATCAGTGTTAATGTGCCAGAGGTCATTGTTTTCCATAGCCACTGATGTTATTGATAGCACATCAGATTGTACACAACAGGTAACAATTCTATATACTACTGTCTTGCTATTGTTTCACCTTTTTCAGCCAGAGAATATTCTATGTGTGAGCAGAGTCACGAATAAAATTAAGATCATCGACTTTGGACTTGCCAGAAAGTAGGTTTCATATTCACATGAATCGTCCACTTGAATTAGCATAATTGTATATCATATATGATGTATCAATGCATGCAGCATTAAACTATTGTATTTGTATTGATGGATTCCCAATAAAAATAAGCATGTATTCCCCCTAGATACAAGCCCAGAGAGAAGTTACGAATAAATTTCGGCACCCCAGAGTTCCTGGCCCCAGAAGTTGTCAACTACGACTTTGTGTCATTCAACACCGACATGTGGAGCCTGGGAGTGATTACATATATGCTGTGAGTACACATGCACACTCATTTATTTATTTAACCTTTATCTAACTAGGCAAGACAGTTATGAACAAATTCTTATTTACAACGACGGCCTCCCCTGGCCAAACCTGTAAATCCGTAAGGTGCTGGGCCAATTGTGCGTTGCCCTATGGAACTCCCATAGCATTGACGCTTCTAGCACTGAGATGCAGTGACTTTAGACCGCTGCGCCACTCAGGAGCCCAAACGTACACACACACACACACTCGCGCACACACACACACACACACACACACACACACACACACACACACACACACACACTCGCACACACACACACACACACACACACACACACACACACACACACACACACACACACACACACACACACACAATAAAGACTCTTCCTCTTCTTCCACAGGCTAAGCGGTCTGTGTCCCTTCCTAGGTGACGACGACAATGAGACTTTGAATAACATTCTGGCCTGCCAGTGGAATTTTGAAGAGGCAGAATTTACAGACATCTCAGAGGAGGCCAAAGACTTCATCTCCAAACTCCTCATCATCAATAAAAGGTATCATACCTCTGCTTGATTTCAAAATACTGTGCATTCGGAAAGTCTTCATGCCCCTTGACTTTTTCCACATTTTGTTACGTTACAGCCATATTCTAAAACAGATTAAATTGTTTTTTCCCTCATCAATCTACACACCATCATGACAAAACAAAAACATTATTATTATTTTTTTTGCTAATGTATTAAAAATTAAAAAACAGATATCACATTGAATGGAGCTGAAGGTTAGGACTAATAACAAATAATAACAAGATAACTAATGTAAAACATAGTGTGTTCGTAAAATGTATATGGGTTATGAACTTTTGTGAAGAGCATGGACATCATAAATAAATGGGAGGTTGAGGGTAGAGGAAAGACAGGGGTAAAAACAAACAAAATAGAACTATCGGAAAATAGATTGTGTCCATAAAATGAATATAGTATGTATACGCTGGAAGTAGAGGACTAAGCATTGTTGTTTATTACTTTAGTCCAATTAGAGGAGGGGTGGTCGGGTTGGAAAGTAATACACACACACGCACACGCACACACACACACAAAAGTTTGGACACACACATTGCTCAGTTTGGCGGGGCGGCCAGCTCTTGGAAGAGCCTTGGTGGTTCCAAACTTCTTCCATTTAAGAATGATGAAGGCCACTGGGTTCTTGGGGACCTTAAATGATGCAGAAATGTTTTGGTACCCTTCCCCAGATCTCTGCCTCGACACAACCCTGTCTCAGAGCTCTATGGACAATTCCTTTGACCTCATGGCTTGGTTTTTGCTCTGACATGCACTGTCAGATGCGTTTTTATATAGACGTGCCTTTCCAAATCAAGTTCAATCAATTTAATTTACCACAGGTGGACTCCAATCAAGTTGTAGAAACATCAAGGATGATCATGGAATCATGGAATTTCGGGTCTCATAGCAAAGGGTCTGAATACTTATGTAAATAAGGTGTTCTGTTTTTTCATTTTAAAACATTTGCCAAAATTTCGACAAAACCTGTTTTCACTTTGTCATTATGGGGTATTGTTTGTAGATTGATGAGGAAAACAATTATTGAATATATTTTAGAACAAGGCTGTAATGTAACAAAATGTGGAAAAAGTCAAGGGGTCTGAATACTTTCTTGAGGCACAGTATATTGCACCACGTATACTGTATATTTTGCAATAAAAATCTAAAATCTATTTTTCTTCTATGACATTTCACATCTGTTTGTATATATATCTGTGTGTTTGTGTGTGTAAACACTGTGTGTTTGTGTGTGTTTTTCTGCAGTTGGAGGATAGGTGCCTCTGAAGCGTTGAGACATCCTTGGCTCTCTGACGCAGTCCTCCATCACCGTCTTCATGAAAAGGTATAGGGCACCCACTCACTTCTTATAGACAGGATAGGATGGGATCACAGCTCTTATGTTGCTACCATATTATGAAGTGGTGTGGTTCTACTGATTGGTTTGCTCTCGTTAAGAAGTAAAAAAAAAAATTGTTATTGACTTATCTTTGTGTTTTGTTTTACAGAAGAACATGTGTAACCGCTCACGCAGATCTTCATGCGTACCCACCACAGATAGTTGAGGTATGTCTCTAACCCTTCCTTATCAAACCTCACACATTTTCTCCACTATGACACAATCCTACTGCATATTTGAACATTTGTGCAAATACCTCATATAATCAAAGGGGATGTTTTACCTAAAAGATATTGTTATATCCCACGTCAGGATTCAGCTCTCAATCTCAACAAAACAGTAATGTCTTCCTAGAGATCACCAGGTGTAGGCTTGTTTCAATATTTTCCCATGACAAGAAAGTCAGATCAGATTTAGCCCAGAAATGTTGACATTGCTGAAACTGAACTGTTTTCTATCCCTTTATGTTTTGAGCAGCATGCTGGCTTAACGGAGCCAGCGGTGGCCACTTGGACCAAGCCTGCTGTACACCTGTAGAACTACCAGAGCTTACCTGTATGAACACATTTAAACGGTTAAAACTCCGTAGGTGGAGGAGTGTGTTGTGTGTGGTAGTGCAAAACCAAGAGACAGGCAATTCAACACTCAAATAGGATTTCAAAAATAAGGCCAATAATCAAAATCAACAGCTGGCCCTTTATGGCAATAACTGAATGTAATCGTATTCTTCCCCAGTGATTTATTTTCTGCCAGGGCAGAGAGAGCTTCAAACCGTCATCATTGGGTGCTGACTGGTCCAAAGGTTAGGCGTGTCCTCCTCACTGCTCTCTCTCTCCCTCTCTGAACGCCACTGCCTCCCCATGTTCTGCCACTCTAATTGCAGCCAGCTGTTCAAGATGTGAGGCTGCAGTCAATTAAGTCTCTGTGGAGAGATGCCACACCTTGTAATGAGTTGTTTATCCACCAAGTGGGGCCAAAAGCCGGCCTTTCCCACCCTTACACCCCTCGGATGCTCACACACCGCCCATCCCTGCTTCCACTCATGGTTTGTACAGGCCAATGCCCCGATAGAGTCAACTCTTGACCAGGCATCTAATCCAAGGCCATGTAGGTACACCCCTGGACATCTAGGGGTCATACAACAAAGGTTGATGTTCGTCATCTCCATGGTTCACCCTCTTCATGGGTCTGGTTCTCGGCCACCTTCTGGGGCACACACGATAACTGGTTATTGAGAGGGGGAAGGCTCTCGCCTCCATGCGTCTGTGCCTCCTCACCAGCTTTCCCGTTCTCCTTTGAATGACATCGGCTCGCCTTTTTCCACTTGGGCCTCAGGGTTTCTGCAAAGTCTTGGGTTATTATCACAGAAATGTTCAGAAATGTTTGTTTTACCTCAGTTTTACCTCAAGCCCCTTTTCTTTCACAGGGCATTTCTTTTGGTCACCTCCAGCCCTTCTTGGAAAACCATGCTTCTTCAACATTTTCAAAATAGAGCACCCCGACAGCATGCCACCTGCCTCAGCTCTGGTCAAAGGACATTTGAAGGTCCATGCCAGGAGTTTGAGGTTTCTCCATTTCTGAACATCCCTTTTCATTGGTCATACTCAGCACCACAGTGCCATCTTGGACCTTTACCTCATGAGGTAAAGGTGGTGCTCGCTGTCCCCTGGTGGTGTACCTGATGGTAGTTGACCAGTTTCTGTGGAGATGGAAGACTCTCCCTGAGGCCCCCTGGTAACCAAGAGCTTGGCAAAGTCTTGGGTTACCATATAACCATCATCCATCTTAATGAACCTGCCCTCTGACTCCCTAGCCCACTCTCCAACACTCCACCACTCCTGGGGAGGATCAGTAACATAGTTGGTTTGTCAGGCTTACCCATGTCTTGTAGCTCTTCCATTCACGTTTGACTGGGTGAATGACTGGCAGAGCTCCACTGCCTCCTTGGCCTCTTCCTGTCTTTAAAGGGGATTCTTCTTCTCTGGCTTTGACTTTTTCCTCTGCGTCGTGTCAGAGGTTTGACCTGAGGGTGAGCCAGTTGCCTCAACCGCCCTGTTGGGTTCTTTGTCTCACTGCCTTCTGTGCAAGTGATCCACCTGCTGGCAGTTCTGTCTTCTGGGTTTTGGAAAGAAGACTCACGTCAACCATGGTTAGACACTTCAGACTTTAAACCTCTTCACTTCTGAATCACAATTCAACCTTCCTTCAGACCTCTTAACTCATAACGAAACTTCACTCACCAGAGTATTGGGCTGCTTCCCTCTTGGCTGGTAGTGCCCTTCTACGAGCTCACCCCAGTCTCCCCACCAGTTTTTGATTTTGGAGCACTGGAACTTCCCTGGTCTCTGCTGAATCCTTTGGACCGCCATCTCCCTGTCACCACTTCACCACCAGGGGACCTTGAAACCTCTTCTGGGGAAAACAAAGTGGGAGAGTCATCAGTGGAATGTATTTGGACTGACATTCTTGTTGGTGTGGTTGTCCTGGGAACCCTCTGTGTAACCATGCTCTGGTCCAGGTTTTCTTTTTCGGGGTTCCTTTAATCTTCTCTGGCCATGGGTTCTGGACATACAGGCTGTTTTCTCTTCGGTCAAAGGGCTGTCCAGTGGTGTGGGTAAACAACTCACACGAAGGAGCAAACATGTCCCCTGAAATGGAGAGTGGGATTTGATTCCACCAGAGCTCCGTCTCCCCCCTAGTCCAGGACTTGCCTCAGCATGGCTGTGTTGATGCTTTTCACGCAGTTGCACCTCAGGGCTACTTAGCCTCTCCTGCTCCTTTTTGAGCAACAAGAAGATCTGCTCCCACTTGGCCCTCGAGGCCATATTAGATGTCTCCAGCCTGTGAACGACATCCTGCATTTACTGAACCTCATTGCGTTTTCCACTTATGATTGCAATTCAGAGGCTTTACATGCCAGGGACATCTTCTCCTCCATCAATTCCACCACTCTCTGCTTGGCTTCCATCGCTGACTTCTTTGCCATCTCTTCATTCCTTTTCAATTCACGTATGAGGCTCTTCACTGCCTCCTGCTCAAGCCTTCTTGCTGCCTGCTCCTCTTCCAGACAGGCCTGCACATTGTTCCTCTTCATTGCTTCTCAATTACCTGGGCAGTTCCTGCTCGGTCTGCTTGCGCTTACTGCTTACTGCTTAAACTAGGCAAGTCAGTTAAGAACAAATTCTTTTTTACAATGACTGCCTACCCCGGCCAAACCCAGACGATGCTGGGCCAATTGTGTACCGCCCTTTGGGACTCCCAATCAAGGGCGGATGTGATACAGCATGGATTCGAACCAGGGACTCTAGTGATGCCTCTTGCATTGAGATGCAGTGCCTTAGAACGCTGCGCCACCCGGGAGCCGAGAGTTATTTATGGCCGGTGAGAAACTCAAGACTACCTTCAGAGCTCTTCAGTGCTCCCTTATGTGTGGTGCTTAGTCCCCTCCGTCGCCAACCAGCTCAAGGTTGAGGGACTTGACATCCATTCTTCTGCCAGCAGCATTTTCTCTTGTAAAAACCGACTTAAAAAACCCTGTCCTCACAGCCTACAGGGCACCATAACTTGTCTAAATGGTTGTCTCAGGTTTCACTACCACATGGGGACACTCACATTCTCCACCAGTGTAACAACTCCGTAGATGGAGGAGTGTGTCACATGTGTGGTAATGCAAAACCAAGAGACAGACAAGGCAATTCAGCACTCAAAGAGGATTTATTAAATAAATAAAGTTTTCACAGGTAGCTTGGGGAATCTTCATGTCCCAAAAGAATGTTCTCACAAAGAAACGAGGCCAATAATCAAAATCAACAACTGGGCCTTATGTCAGCAACTGAACATAAGTCACTGGGGAAGATAATCTTTTACCCCAGGGCAGAGAGAACATCAAACCTTCGGCATTGGGTGCAAACTGGTCCAATATTTGCGCTAAAACGTTGGTGTGTCCTCCTCACGGCTTTCTCTCTCCCTCTCTGAATGCCACTGCCTCCCCATGTTCTGCCGCCCTAATTGCAGCCAGCTGTACAAGATGTGCAGCTGCAGTCAATTAAGTCTCTGTGGAGAGATCCACGCCTTGTAATGGGTTGTTTAGCCACCAGATGGGGCCTAAAGCCGGCTTTTCCCACCCCTACACCCCTCGGATGCTCACAAAACCTACACCTATTGAACTACACCTGTAGAACTACCAGAGCTGTGTGATGAATGGACAATAAATGTTATCTTACTTTTACAAAGTAAAAGTATGATTCCCACAGGTTAGTGTGAAAGTGTAGAGCCCTTGAAGACTGGAGGGTGTCGTGAAAGATATTTTGCTAGATATGTGAATTTAATCTACAATGCAAGACAGTATAACAGAACACCAACACCTAACTGTCCTGATCTTGTAAATACTTTGGGGATTTTGTCAGACAAACTAGCTGAACTTTTATCCGAAGTGTGTTTGTTTCCCTGCTCATACAGTTTTACTGCTCTCTTCCTTCATGTGTGAATTCATTTTGATTCACACATCAGTTATCCACAATATATGCTTCGATGTGACTCTGATCTCTTTTTAATTTCATTTTCTGCTAATGTAAAAGGGTTCCATGCTGTGTACTGTACCCCACTTTTCCTCTGAATGTGAGTGTATTCATGCAAACCGAGGGATTTTTAATTTGACCGATAGATAGACCAATGTCATATGTTTGTTGTTTGTTTTGTGTTCTCGTGACATTTGGCGTAAATAGATAAAATATACAGATGTGTGCTTAAACCCTTTAATGCCAATCTGGAGTACTTAACACTTTTTCGGTGGCATTAGTCTGGGAAGGCATTGTTATCCTGTTTTCATTTTCTTAAAATCATTTGATCTGCTGTTTTAATTGCTGTTGATATATTCTATATTGTATTTTTGGAAAAGCTGTGCTTTCTCTAAGGAAAGAGTTGTACAAATGGAAATGGTAAAAGTAAAGTGGCAAAGTAAAAAAATGCCTCCCAGCATCAGGGTCTGCATCTAAGGGTTAAGTTCCAGAGACAGCTCGTTATGATTTCACACGCACGCACGCACACACACACACACACACACACACACACACACACACACACACACACACACACACACACACACACACACACACACACACACACACACACACACACACACATTCATAAACAAACAATTGGTGTGGTCTGTTTTCAAGCTCTAGTATGTCCACTTTATATTGTTATTTATTTAAATCGATGAATTCATCAAACTAATCATAGCATTGAAGGAAAAATACCTTGTTAGAAGTGACATGTTCCTATGTCTGTAGTCATGTCCTACATTATACTTGTTCATGTGTGTATAAAAAACAAACATTTTTACTTTAAATTAAAATAATCCAAGTCTTATAATTTTTTTTCTTTGTTTTATTTAAAAACCTTTGTTTAAGATTAAGCAGGTAATTTTTATTTGGCCTTTGTTGTTAATTTTAATTGATGAAAGCATGTTTTTGGCTTGCATGTGCTCAGTAAAACCAATATAGTACATATATGACACATGATGCATCATTATTTCAATGTGTAGCGTTGGGATTAATAATTTGCATTGTTAATATTATTGTTTGTTAATGCTTGTCTGCATGTTATCATATTGTAATCAAATAAAAACGACTTTATTACCTTCCATGAAGGTTGGCTATTGGAAAGTACACTACCTATTAGATTAAAATATTGCTAGTATTGAATGTTTTAACGTTTTTATAATTTCCTCTATGGTATATATATTTTCTCAGGTTTACAGATGTATAGACCCTGAAATTGCTTTCTCTTGTCCACTGAACATTGATCGTCATTGTTTTGAAGGTTAGAGTAGAATAGATTCTGTAAAATCTTTTCTATAAAAAACAATGTCCTTTTTCTGATCCAAGCAACAGAGTGAAAAGCATTTTGAATTCGATATGCATTTGGAAGTGTTGTCGCATTAAAAATGAAATAAATATTACAGAGAAAGGAAAAACACCTTTATTATCACAAGTGTCTTTTCATTGAAACGATCTGTAAAGCAAAACTGCGCTGTATTGGCAATGTTAAATTAGAATACATCTTTAGATCTGAGTTCTGTCACTCAGTGATGGTGGGTTCCTGAATGTAGCTCCTGTAGCTCAAGGCTCAACCAATTCCTATGGGTTTCTGATAATGTTGCCCACATGTCCAGCAGAGGGCAGTGAAACTAGGAAAGAAATCAGTATCCAACTCACAATTTCAATATATACTGAACAAAAATATAAAAGCAACATGCAACAATTTTAATGATTTTACTGAGTTACATGTCAAATTAGGAAAGCAGTCAATTGAATTGGAAGAATTAGGCCCTAATCTACGGATTTCCCAAGACTTGGCAGGGGCACAGCCATTGGTGGGCTTGGGAGGGCATAGGCCCACCCACTTGGGAGCCAGGCCCAGCCAATCAGAATGAGTTTTACCCCAGTAAAGGGCTTTATTACAGACAGAAACGATGGCGCCAGAGGGGAGGGCTGCCGTCTTATCGGCTCTTAACCAACCATTTTGTTATTTTGCTATTTTGTTCGTTTTTTGCGTTGTTCGTAACTTGATTTGTACATCATTTTGATGCTACCATGTCTTATGCCTGAAAAGATCTTCTGGACGTCAGAACTGTGATTGCTCACCTCAAACTGGACGGAGAGTTCTTCAATGAGTCGGACGGGAGGGATATATTACTACAGACACCCGACCAGGCCAAGATCCCCATGATTTGCTGGAGAAGGAAACTGAGATTTCGTGGAAAAAGATCAGGGTTCCTTACAAGGATCAGGTGACGAGTGAAAGCACGTACCAACGGGACATTAAAATCTTATGTTTCACCGAATCGTGGCTGAACAACAACATTTAGAACATACAGATGGCGGGTTATACACTCCATCGGCAGGACAGAACACAACCTCTGGTAAGACACGATGCAGGGGCCTATGCATATTTGTGAACAACAGCTGGTACACAATATCTAAGGATGTCTCAAGGTTTTGCTCACCTAAGGTAGAGTATCTCATGATAAGCTGTAGACCACACTATCTACCTAGAGAGTTTTCATCTGTATTTGTCATAGCTGTCTACATACCACCACAGACCAATGCTGGCACTAAAACCGAGCTCAATGAGCTGTATACCGCCATAAGCAAACAGGAAAACATTCATCCAGAGGTGGTGCTCCTAGTGGCCGGGGACTTTAATGCAGGGAAACTTAAATCAGTTTTACCTCATTTCTATCAGCATGTTAAATGTGCAACCAGAGGGAAAAACAATTCTAGACCACCTGTACTCCACACACAGAGACGCGTAAAAATCTCTCCCTCGCCCTCCATTTGGCAAATCTGACCATAATTCTATCCCCCTGATTCCTGCTTACGAGCAAAAATGAAAGCAGGAAGCACCGGTGACTCGGCCTAAAAAGAAGTGGTCAGATGAAGCAGATGCTAAACTACAGGACTCCTTTGCTAGCACAGACTGGAATATATTACGGGATTCTTCCGATGGCATTGAGGAGTACACCACATCAGTCACTGGCTTTATAAATAAGTGCATCGAGGACATCATCCCCACAGTGACTGTACGTACATACCCCTACCAGAAGCCATGGATTACAGGCAACATTCGCACTCAGCTAAAGGGTAGAGCTGCCGCTTTCAAGGAGTGGGACTCTAGATTAGATTTAGATATAGGATTACAGGAAAAGATATAGGATTACAGGAAACGGAGGAAGATATAGGATTACAGGAAAAGGAGGACCGAGCCCCTATTCTCACCGTAGTGGAGCAGGTTGAGAGTTTCAAGTTCCCTGGTGTCCACATCACGAACAAACTCTCTGAGCACCAAATTATCCAAGCACACCAAGACAGTCGTGAAGAGGGCACGAGAAAACCTATTCCCCCCAGGAGACTGAAAAGATTTGGCATGGGTCCTCAGATCCACAAAAGGTTTTACAGCTGCACCATCGAGAGCATCCTGACGGGTTGCATCACTGCCTGGTATGGCAAATGCTCGGCCTCCGACCGCAAGGCACTACAGAGGGTAGTGCGTATGGTCCCGTACATCACCGGGACCAAGCTTTCTGCCATCCAGGACCTCTATACCAGGCGGTGTCAGAGGAAGCCACCCTAGTTATAGATTGTTCTCTCTGCTACTGCACGGCAATCAGTAGTGGAGCGCCAAGTCTAGGTCCAAGAGGCTCCTAAATAGCTTCTACCCCCCAAGCCATAAGACTCCTGAACAGCTAATCAAATGGCTACCCAGACTATTTGCAGACCAACGCTTTACATGTTGCATTTATATTTTTGTTCAGTGTCCCTCAAATTCAAATCTGGACATGGAAGTCACTTCCACTGATTTTTAAAATGATTCCCCTCTAATCAAGCACTGATTAGGCCTGGGACACCAGGTGAGTGCAATTAATTATCAGATAAAACAGAAAACCAGCAGTACTTTGGACCTCATAGGGTAAGATTTGAATACCCCTGATTTAGACCATTGAAAAAGTATAGCATAGGCCTACTCTGTCATGCTCATCAGGCTCTCGTCAACAAAAGCAATCTTGAAAAGTTGCAGCAGGTACCTTAAAATCCAGGTCTGATGGTATAGGTTTGTTTACCCATTAGGGTCTCCTTTGTTTAATGGGTTGTCAATAGACATTTGTTCATGGCATGGCTATCGTTGCTATAGCATGTATCATATATCAAAGGCAACAACATGCCTCTTCATTCTTTAGTTCAGATTATGTGGCTAGGATTGCTATTTGGCTACAATTACATTCCATTGTTGGGTAACACTTTATAATAACTTTCATGAATAAGCTTTAACAAATGATATATAAACCATTAATAAACACTGTAGATATTTTATTATTTGTAAGGAATATACATGCACGCAAGCACACACACACACACACACACACACACACACACACACACACACACACACACACACACACACACACACACACACACACACACACACACACACACACACACACACACAAGCAGATTAAAGCACAGAAGATTCCAGGAGCCTAATTAAAAGCAACTGAGGAAGCCACTGTGTGATACAGTTTGTTCACCTGAAAAAATAAACAGAGGACTAGAGTGTGTGGGGTGGGGTGGGGTGGTGGAAGGGGTTTAGCTGAGCTATGCTGGGAAAAAGCGGGAATCAGGGATTTTTAACAGGGGTCAGAGGAAGGGCTTAGAAACACAGAATGAACAGAAAGAGAGAGGGAAAGAGAAAGAGAGGTGTGTGTGTGTGTTGTAAATGTCCACTTGATGTTTTATTTTCAGTACAGTTCTAGCCTTTTAAATATGTATGGCAATGTTTTTAATGTAATGAAATGCGTGTGTGTTACAGAAATTGCCTCTAGGTTGGTCTGGAGGTCGAAGGAGATCTCATGGTATCTCAGATCTCCTTCTCCGATCTGCTGCTACTTAATCTAATCCACATAACTACCTTATCCCCTTCGTCTAGTTTTGCTATCTCTCTCTCTCCATTTTCCCACAATTAGGATTTAAATTTAGCTTATAATAACCGTGCCTGAGTAGAACTGGACTTGGCACTTAGTTCAGTGTTATGTGCTATGCTCTTCGTCTCGGCCGGGCTGTAACACACAAGTAGAGTTAATCAAAGGACAACAATCAACCCTTATCAACATCAATCAACAACAATCAATCAGCTCCAACACTTAGCCTGCAAGCCCGGCCAGCTCTGATTGGCTCGTCGGTCCCGATGATGTCATGAGAAACATGATTGAATTAGGAGGACAGCCAAGGCGAGAGAAACATTAGCGTCTAGTTAACTGGGGCTGTGTCCAATTGTTGTTATGAATTGATTAGTCTGGTCTGGCCTGGCCTGTGTTTATGCTTCCTATATGAGGCATCCCCCTGGCTGGCTGCTGTCTGGACAGTGGGAAATATGCTGATAATGGCAACCATTGTTGGATTCATACTCTGGTAGCTAAGAAAGAAATAAAAAAGGTAGAGCCTTTTGTTATTGGTTATATAGTAGTTATTGTTATCATCTAAATGTTGTCTGTATTCTTAGCCATATTTTTGTGTTTGAATATCAGTGCCTTGACATTGGGTGAGTTCCTCTGCCCAGGCGTTGCTGACACATGCCAGATCTTTCAACACCCGGATAGGTATTTTCCGTCGTATCAGCTAACCACATCATATGATATAGCAATCTGGTACCCAACGGCACAGTCGATGATGTGGCACCCAATCATTGGTTGATGCATGCAACGTCTGAGCAGGGGAATGGGACCATTGTAGCGATGTTATGCTGCGTTCAAGACAACTCCGAACTCCAAAAACTCATTGTAGAATGATGAGGTACGGGTTTCCCACTTGGAAAGTTTCAGAATCAACCAACAGGAAGCTCTACTCAAAAAAACATACGCAAAAAAGCATACCTGCTGCTAGCCACCTGCTAGCCTAGCTACCTTCTACCTGCTAGCCAGCTAGCCCCTAGTGGCGAACATCTTTGCCATTCATCCAGTGTGAATTTTCCTACCAAGACAGAGTGAGGCCCTCAGGTAATGGTGGTCTTCCCAGTATGACTGCTCTCTCTCCAGAACCATAACATTATGTAGTTGAATGTTAAATTGTGATAACGACTTGGAAAGTTCTGCCTGATTGAAATCAAAGACGAGATCATAAGTATAATTTAACAAATATCAATATATATCTCATTGTCTTCCCCGCTAGCTGACAACTGAAAACCTAATTTAACTTGTTTTCATATTTGTTGATTATTTCACCACAAGACAGGGAGGGTTCAGAAAGAGTTCAGATATGCAAACCAGAGCGAATCCAATCTGGATAATAGGTCATATTACTTTGAACATGCAGTCATTTGGATAAACAGGTGAAACTGATTTCTGTCCAGGTTTTTTTTGTTCTAGTTGCATTTGAGAGCCTGAGGGCTGGGAGCAAGCTAAACAGAGAGTTCTGTGTGACAGGCTCAAGAAGCCCTAGATCCCTGGTCCAAGGCCCAGCTTGGGATGGTGAGAAATTCAATTTAAGACTGAGGAGTAAAAAGCCCCCCACTCCCACCCCAGAAATCCCCCTCCCATCCACTCTCCCCCTCCCCTTCGTCCCCTCCATCCCCCCATCCACATCTCCAGGGGCGATGTGGAGGAGCCAAACCAGAACCAGATGTGCTTATTGGGCCTAAAGATAACAAATAGTGCCTGAGTTCCTGTCAGTTACAGACCACCGGAGCAAAGACACAAAGAGTGAAACAAGCAGCTTTACTTACATGATATATTCCTCTTTGTCTTTGTTTGTTAAATAAGAGATGTCTTCCTGTGAATAAGTCTGAATGTCTTCACTGGAGCAGAGTGAGGGAGGGGGTATAATATAAGTGGCTCATTCTGTCGAATCCCCTGATCTCCTGGTGGGTGTTGGGGGCCAGCTCCACTGGTAGCGTGTGTGTTATTGTGTGTGTAGACTGGTTGCTGTTTGAAGAGGCTGGAGGGTGTTTGTTATGTCAGGGCAGGGGATGGTGGTGGTGAGGGTGCAGGTTGAAGGTGGAGGTGGAGGGGAGGCACTGAGAGGCCCAAGTGCCATTTTGGCTCTGAGAAAGCAGGCTGTCAGCAGTGACCCAAGGCCCCTGGGTGGTACGGTCCACAGTCTGTTGGCCAATATGCCTATACCACCTGCCCACACACACAGAGAGGAAAGATAGGGAGTGGAGGAAAGGGCAGAGGGAGGGGAAAGGTGAAGAGAGAGAAAGAAAATGGGAGAGATAAAGATATGGAGGGAATGAGAGAGAGGAGAGAAAGAGTAAAAGAGCAAAAGAGAGAGAGGACAAGTCTCAACCCACACAGCCTTCCCACGGATATGCTAAGTGTCCTTTGTAACAGGAGTTTCCTGTACGTAATTAAACAATATTGTCTCTCTTCATAAGGGAGGAGAGACTGGGAGGCCAGGGCAGGTTGAATGTGAGTGGGAACATTCTCTTTCCCTCCCCCTGTTCAGTTCATAGAAGAGCCCTGGAGGTAGCCCCCGACGTTTGTCCAAGCAAGTCTCTCTCAATTCAATTTCAATTTAAATGGGCTTTATTGGCATGGAGGAAACATATATTTACATTGCCAAAGCAAGTGAAATACATAATAAACAAAAGTGAAATAAACAAGAAAAAATGAACAGTAAACATTACACTCACAGAAGCTCCAAAAGAATAAAGACATTTCAAATGTCATGTTATGTCTATATACAGTGTTGTAATGATGTGCAAATAGTTAAAGTACAAAAAGGAAAATAAATAAACATAAATATAGATTGTATTTACAATGGTGTTTGTTCTTCACTGGTTGCCATTTTCTTGTGGCAACAGGTCACAAATCTTGCTGCTGTGATTGTTGACTGTGATATTTCACCCAATAGATATGGGAGTTTATCAAAATTGGATTTGTTTTCGAATTCTTTGTGGGTCTGTAATCTGAGGGAAATACAGTGCCTTGCGAAAGTATTCGGCCCCCTTGAACTTTCCAGAATGGTCCTGTATTTGGCTCCATCCATCTTCCCATCAATTTTAACCATCTTCCCTGTCCCTGCTGAAGAAAAGCAGGCCCAAACCATGATGCTGCCACCACCATGTTTGACAGTGGGTATGGTGTGTTCAGGGTGATGAGCTGTGTTGCTTTTACCCCAAACATAACGTTTTGCATTGTTGCCAAAAAGTTCAATTTTGGTTTCATCTGACCAGAGCACCTTCTTCCACATGTTTGGTGTGTCTCCCAGGTGGCTTGTGGCAAACTTTAAACAACACTTTTTATGGATATCTTTAAGAAATGGCTTTCTTCTTGCCACTCTTCCATAAAGGCCAGATTTGTGCAATATACGACTGATTGTTGTCCTATGGACAGAGTCTCCCAACTCAGCTGTAGATCTCTGCAGTCCATCCAGAGTGATCATGGGCATCTTGGCTGCATCTCTGATCAGTCTTCTCCTTGTATGAGCTGAAAGTTTAGAGGGACGGCCAGGTCTTGGTAGATTTGCAGTGGTCTGATACTCCTTCCATTTCAATATTATCGCTTGCACAGTGCTCCTTGGGATGTTTAAAGCTTGGGAAATCTTTTTGTATCCAAATCCGGCTTTAAACTTCTTCACAACAGTATCTCGGACCTGCCTGGTGTGTTCCTTGTTCTTCATGATGCTCTCTGCGCTTTTAACAGACCTCTGAGACTATCACAGTGCAGGTGCATTTATACAGAGCCTTGATTACACACAGGTGGATTGTATTTATCATCATTAGTCATTTAGGTCAACATTGGATCATTCAGAGATCCTCACTGAACTTCTGGAGAGAGTTTGCTGCACTGAAAGTAAAGGGGCTGAATAATTTTGCACGCCCAATTTTTCAGTTTTGATTTGTTAAAAAAGTTTGAAATATCCAATAAATGTCGTTCCACTTCATGATTGTGTCCCACTTGTTGTTGATTCTTCACAAAAAAATACAGTTTTATATCTTTATGTTTGAAGCCTGAAATGTGGCAAAAGGTCGCAAAGTTCAAGGGGCCCGAATACTTTCGCAAGGCACTGTATAATCTGTCTGTAAACTATTGTTGGAAAAATGACTTGTGTCATGCACAAAGTAGATGTCCTAACAGACTTTTAACGAGTTTTAATGACTCCAATCTAAGTGTATGTAAACTTCCGACTTCAACTGTATGGTGCTTAGAAATCCGAAGCGGGTGGCCAGCAGAGAGAGGTGGGATGAGCGGAGGGAAGCTGAGGGTTGGGATGTGGAATTGGAGACGAGTGGGAGTTGCTGGGCGGGGGATAAAATGACGGTCAAAGATAAAAGTAATAAAATAAAGTCACAATAAAACAGAACAAGAAGTAAGTTTGTGACACTGTGTCAAGTAATTATCTTTTTGTTTTCTCATGATTTGGTTGGGTCAAATTGTGTTGCTGGGGCTCTGTGGGGTCTGTTTGTGTTTGTGAACAGAGATTCAGGGCCAGCTTAGGGCGCTCTTCTCCAGGTTAATTTCTCTGTAGGTGATGGCTTTGTTATGGAAGGTTTGGTAATCGCTTCCTTTTAGATGGTTGTGGAATTTGTTTTCTGGATTTTGATAATTAGCGGGTATCGGCCTAATTCTGCTCTGCATGCATTATTTGGTGTTTTACGTTGTACACTGAGGATATTTTAACAGAATTCTGCTTGCGGAGTCTCAATTTGGAGTTTGTCCCATTTTGTGAATTCTTGGTTGGTGAGCGGACCCCAGACCTCACAACCATAAAGGGCAAAGGGTTCTATAACTGAATGAAGCATTTCCTAATATGTATGTCGAATTTCCTGTTCCTTTTGATGGCATAGGAGGCCCTTCTTGCCTTATCTCTCAGATCATTCACAGCTTTGTGGAAGTTACCTGTGGCGCTGATGTTTAGGCCGAGGTATGTAGAGTTTTTTTGTGTGCTCTAGGGCAACGGTGTCTAGATGGAATTTGGATTTGTGGTCCTGGCAACTGGACCTTTGTTGGAGCACCATTATTTTAGTCTTACTGAGATTTACAGTCAGGGCCCAGGTCTGACAGAATCTGTGCTAGGCCAATTGTGCGGTCGCGGCCGGTTACGACAGAGCCTGGGCGCAAACCCAGGGACTCTGATGGCGCAGCTGGCGCTGCAGTACAGCACCCTTAACCGCTGCGCCACCCGGGAGGCTAAAGGGAACACTTAAACAACACAATGTAACTCCAAGTCAATCACACTTCTGTGAAATCAAACTGTCCACTTAGGAAGCAACACTGATTGACAATAAATTTCACATGCTGTTGTGCAAATGGAATAGACAACAGGTGGAAATTACAGGCAATTAGCAAGACACCCCGAATAAAGGAGTGGTTCTGCAGGTGGTACCACAGACCACTTCACAGTTCCTATGCTTCCTGGCTGATGTTTTGGTCACTTTTGAATGCTGGCGGTGCTTTCACTCTAGTGGTAGCATGAGACGGAGTCTACAACCCACACAAGTGGCTCAGGTAGTGCAGCTCATCCAGGATGGCACATCAATGCGGGCTGTGGCAAGAAGGTTTGCTGTGTCTGTCAGCGTAGAGTCCAGAGCATGGAGGCTCTACCTGGAGACAGGCCAGTACATCAGGAGACATGGAGGAGGCCGTAGGAGGGCAACAACCCAGCAGCAGGACCGCTACCTCCGCCTTTGTGCAAGGAGGAGCAGGAGGAGCACTGCCAGAGCCCTGCAAAATGACCTCCTGCAGGCCACAAATGTGCATGTGTCTGCTCAAACGGTCAGAAACAGACTCCATGAGGGTGGTATGAGGGCCCGACGTCCACAGGTGGGGGTTGTGCTTACAGCCCAACTCCATGCAGGACGTTTGGCATTTGCCAGAGAACAACAAGATTGTCAAATTCGCCACTGGCGCACTGTGTTCTTCACAGATGAAAGCAGGTTCACACTGAGCACATGTGACAGATGTGACAGTGTCTGGAGATGCCGTGGAGAACGTTCTGCTGCCTGCAACATCCTCCAGCATGACCGGTTTGGCGGTGGGTCAGTCATGGTGAGGGGTGGCATGTCTTTGGGGGGCCGCACAGCCCTGGGTTCCTCCTAATGCAATACAATGCTAGACCTCATGTGGCAGGAGTGTGTCAGCAGTTCCTGCAAGAGGAAGGCATTGATGCTATGGACCGCCCGTTCCCCAGACCTGAATCCAATTGAGCACATCTGGGACATCAGGTCTCGCTCCATCCTCCAACGCCACGTTGCACCACAGACTGTCCAGAAGTTGGCGGATGCTTTAGTCCAGGTCTGGGAGGAGATCCCTCAGGAGGCCATCCGCCACCTCATCAGGAGCATGCCCAGGCATTGTAGGGAGGTCATACAGGCACGTGGAGGCCACACACACTACTGAGCCTCATTTTGACTTGTTTTAAGGACATTACATCAAAGTTGGATCAGCCTGTAGTGTGGTGTGACTCCAAATCCAGACCTCCATGGGTTGATAAATTTGATTTCCATTGAACATTTTTGTGTGATTTTGTTGTCAGCACATTCAACTATGTAAAGAAAAAAGTATTTAATAAGAATATTTCATTCATTCAGATCTAGGATGTGTTATTTTAGTGTTACCTTTATTTTTTTGAGCAGTGTATATATGTATGTATATATATATATATATATGTTGAAGAAGGTGGGGCTTAAGCTGCATCCCTGTCTCACCCCCAACTGTTAAAGTAAATGTGTGTTTTTGTTGCCAATTTTAACTGCACACTTGTTGTGTAGGGTGAATACGTAGTCTGTTGTACGGTAATTTGGTAAAATGCCAATTTTACATTTGCTCAGTACATTGTTTTCGCTGAGGAAATGTACGAGTTTGCTGTTAATGATAATGCAGAGAATTTTCCCAAGGTTGCTGTTGACGCATATCCCACTGTAGTTATTGTTTCCACTTTTGTGGATTGGGGTGATCAGTCCTTGGTTCCAAATATTGTGGAAGATGCCAGAGCTGAGGACGATGTTAAAGAGTTTAAGTATAGCCAAATGTCATTTGTGGTCTGTATATTTTATCATTTCATTTAAGGATACCATCAACCAGAGGTGTGGACTCGAGTCACATGACTTGGACTCGAGTCACAAATATGATGACTTGCAACTCGACTTTGACTTTAACACCAATGACTCGTGTCTTGACTTGGACTTGAAACTTATGACTTGACCTGACTTGATACCTTCCCCAACGTGATACCCTCAATGGTTTTAGGAACTGCTGTTCCTTAACCTCCAGTGTCGAGCAATCCCGTATCCGGGAGCGTAATCATAGCCTCAAGCTCATTAGCATAACGCAACGTTAACTATTTTTGAAAATCGCAAATGAAATGAAATAAATATATTGGCTCACATGCTTAGCCTTTTGTTAACAACACTGTCATCTCAGATTTTCAAAATATGCTTTTCAACCATAGCTACACAAGCATTTGTGTAAGAGTATTGATAGCTAGCATAGCATTAAGCCTAGCATTCAGCAGGCAACATTTTCACAAAAACAAGAAAAGCATTCAAATAAAATAATTTACCTTTGAAGAACTTCAGATGTTTTCAATGAGGAGACTCTCAGTTAGATAGCAAATGTTCAGTTTTTCCAAAAAGATTATTTGTGTAGGAGAAATCACTCCGTTTTGTTCATCACGTTTGGCTAAGAAAAAAAAAGAAAATTCAGTCATTACAACGCCAAACTTTTTTCCAAATTAACTCCATAATATCGACAGAAACATGGCAAACGTTGTTTAGAATCAATCCTCAAGGTGTTTTTCACATATCCTTTTGATGATAAATCATTTGTGGCAGTTGCCTTTCTCTTCTGAACCAAATGAAAACGTGCATGCAGCTGGAGATTACGCAATAATTTTGACAGAGGACACCAGGCGGACACCTGGTAAATGTAGTCTCTTATGGTCAATCTTCCAATGATATGCCTACAAATACGCCACAATGCTGCAGACACCTTGGGAAAACGACAGAAAGTGTAGGCTCATTCCTTGCGCATTCACAGCCATATAAGGAGACATTGGAACACAGCGCATTCAAAATCTGGGGCATTTCCTGTATGAAATTTCATCTTGGTTTCGCCTGTAGCATTAGTTCTGTGGCACTCACAGACAATATCTTTGCAGTTTTGGAAACGTCAGAGTGTTTTCTTTCCAAAGCTGTCAATTATATGCATAGTCGAGCATCTTTTCGTGACAAAATATCTTGTTTTAAACAGGAACGTTTTTTTTATCCAAAAATTAAAAGAGCGCCCCCTATATCGAAGAGGTTAAACCATTGACATACATTAGTGTACTGTAACCACACAGAGAGAGTGTGTGTGTGTGTATGTGTGTAAGGTTGAGCGATTGTATACAAGCCTACATTGCCCGATTGCTCCCCATAGCCATCCTCGATAGTTGATCTCTATTGGGGGGGGGGGGGGGGGGTGGAATCTTATTTATGTATTTCCATGGAAATATAAAGTTTATTTGGAAATAAATAAATATATAGATGTTTGTAAAAGCATTCATGATTTGCATACATGTAATATACTATCTATTACTCTTGTTAAAAATATGAAATGGTATTACATTTGGTGAAGAGCACACTTGTTTAGGACTCGAAACTCAAAGTTTAGGACTTGAGACTTGACTTTATACTTGAAGGTCTTGACTTGAGACTTGACTCGGACTTGCTTGTCTTGACTTGGGACTTGACTTGGGACTTGAGTGCTAAGACTTGAGACTTACTTGTGACTTGTAAAACAATGACTTGGTCCCACCTCTGCCATCAACCCCACAGGCCTTTTTGGGTTCGAGGATTGGTATTTTGTCTTGTAGTTAATTTAATGTGATTGGAGAATAGTTGATTCTAAGTTTGTATTTGATCATGTATATGTTTTTGCTGTTTATCCTTTGCTATATAGCCAAAAAGATTGGCGAAGTGGTTTATCCATACGTCTCCATTTTGGATAGATAACTCTTTGTGTTGTTGTTTGTTTAGGGTTTTCCAATTTTCCCAGAAGTGGTTAGATCTATGGATTCTTCAATTACAATGAGCTGGTTTCTGACGTGCTTTACCGTCTCTTTCCGTAGTGTATTTCTGTGTTGTTTTAGTGATTCACCATAGGGAAGGCGTAGGCTCAGGTTTTCTGGGTCTCTATGTTTTTGGTGGATAGGTTTCTCAATTTCTTTCTTTTTGAATTCTTCATCAAAACATTTGTCATTGTTGGTAATTTTCTTATGTTTTCTGCTTGAAATTTTTAGATTTGATAGGGAAGCTGAGAGGTCAAATATACTGTTTAGGTTTTCTACTGCCAAGTTTACAGCTCCACTATTACTGTGAAACATGTTGTCCAGGAAATTGTCGAGAAGGGATTGAATTTGTTGTTTGCTAATTGATTTTTGGTATATTTCCACACTACTTTCCTTCCATCTAAAGCATTTCTTAATATTATTCAGTTGCTTAATATTATTCAGATTATTCATGATTGAGAATAGCTCTGTTCAAGAAGAGTGGGATTTTGCTGTGATCTGATAGGGATGTCAATGGACTGACTGTGAATGAACTCAGAGACTTGAAGCCTACCATTGACTATGTACATACCCAGCATCCAACAGAGCTGCAGGAGTTGTGACCCATTTTTGTTTGTTATGTTGTTGTAGTTGTGTCAAGGGGGGAATATGGGGAGGGAATGCTGTCACCTTCAGGTAGGTGTTTGTCCACCTGTTTGCTGAGGGTGTCAGGTTATTGTCCAGTTCTGACATTTATGTCACCACAGACTAGTACATGTCACTGGGCCTGGAAATTATTGATCTCCCCCTCTAGGATGGACAAGCTGTCATCTTTATAGTATGGGGATTCTATTGGGGGATATAAGTAGTATACATGAGGAGATTTTTCTCTGTTGAGATCATTTCCTTATTATTGTCTAGCCAGATGTAAAATGTTCCTGTTTTGACGAATTTAATAGAGTGGGTCAGGTCTGCTCTATACCAAATTAGCATACCCCCTGAGTCTCTTTCCTGTTTCACACCTGGTAGTTTGGTGGATGGAACTACCAGCTTTCTGTAACCTAGAGGGCAAAGAGTGGGTCCATCTCCTTTATACCATGTTTCTTGTAGGATGACAATGCCTGTATTTCCTATTTATTTGATGAAGTCTGGGTTCCTGCTCTTTAGGCCAAAGGCAGATGACCTCAGATCTTGTGTATTCCAGGGTGAGATAGTATAAGCTTTGTGTTCCATCTTGTATAGTGTTGTTTTTGTGTGGTTTATGCCCGGACCATCACAGTAGGTGCGAGCAGAGCATGTTGAGCATCTGATATATACCTCTTAGGTCACAGGACGGGGCTTGGCGGGTGTAATAGTGGGGGTTTGGCATATTGCTCTGCTGATGGACATATGTCCTTCTGTCATGTTAAGGTCCTTGCCACAGGGGTGGGCAGAAGGTGGGCATGGGGTGGGCAGAAGGGGTATAGGTCTGATATGGGAGGGGTCTATATAGGGTGTTGCCAGGGTTTGCTTTGGGTTGGTCTTAGCGAGTTGGGGTGTGGCTGGTGATGCTGTGGTCTGGGTGTAAGTCCTCTTAGCGCGGGTTCAGGTCCTTCAGGAGGGGGTCTTGCAGGTCTGGGAGGATGTCTCGCTGGTCTGGGTGGCGTGTCCATTGCTCTATTGCTCCTGTGTGAGGTTCTGGGACTACGGTTGAGGGTGACGTCCTTCAGGATCTTTCTCTCTCTCTCTCTGTCACCTTTTCTTTTTTTCTTGCTCTCTCGCTCTCGCTCTCTTTCTATCACCCCTCTCTCTGTCTCTGTCTCTGTCTCTGTCTCTCTCTCTCTCTCTCTCTCTCTCTCTCTCTCTCTCTCTCTCTCTCTCTTTCTGTGTGTGTGTGTGTCTGTCTCTCTCTCTCTCTTTCTCTTTCTCTCTCTTTCTGCTCTGTTCTCAGGGCCCTAGGGAAGGTGGTTCTGATTTGCGTGGGGGGAGCAGGAACAGACAGAGCAGCATTTATGTTCAGTTAATGGCAGTACACGTGTCCCGTCCAGCGCTGGGTACACGCTGGGTGACTGATCTGTTTTTAACATTGCTGAGGTTTGCCACCAATGAGAGAGCACTGTCCAATTATCCCTTTCAGACCACAACCTCATTTATCACCTTTCACCTGGATATCTCCCAGTGACAATGTCTGCACTGTTGTAGCACGTTGTTCTAATAACGATATCACTGTTGGAATTATGGCATTCTATACATTGCTCAGTGAATTGAGATATTGCATGACAGCAGAAGTTAAAATTAGGCCAACCTTTGAACTTGGAATGATTGCTGTTGATTATATTTGTTTAACCATCATTAGCAAGATGGATTTAAAAAAAATCATACTTTGCCCATACCCTCGATGTTGTTAGTACATGGCGTTACTTTTATGTATGAGCAAGCCGCCTTTCAAGAATGGTTGAAACATGACATGAAATGAAAACATCCGCCTCCCCACACCCACACACAGATTGATTTGCATTCCTAGGGGAAACACAGTGGCTTGCTGTGTCCAGTGTTTTCAGAGCGCTAATCAAATGGTCGAGACAAGGTTCCCTTTAATGATCTGGGAGGGTCGCTGCTGCTGGGTCACTCACCATTGTGGCTCCATATCATCTCTAAGCTGGGCCCTACCTCTTGTTAGGGGCTCCTTTCAATGTTTACCCGTCCCTCTGTCTAACCCCTAGGCCTGTCCGGGGTCTCTGTTCTGCCAGCCATGTTGAGAGGCCTCTGAGCAGCACGACAGAAGGGAGAGCTGGTTCCATCCATCATGGGCTGTTATGTGGGCTGAGGTTCAGGCATTGGTCTGCTCTGTTATGGGTCTGGTTGCTTCATCAAAAGAGCCCAGGCTGCAGGATGCTAGTGGAGGCCAATCCTCAAACTCAAGGCAGTCCAGAGGATTGTGTGTGTGTCAAATCAAATTTTATTGGTCGCATACACATATTTAGCATATTTATTACGGGTGTAGCGAAACGCTTGTAATATGTGTGTTCGTGTGTATTCAGCTCAGAACTACTGAACCAGACATATAAAGTAGCCATCTCTCATCTCTCTGACCCCCTACCCATGTCCACTTATCCTGGCCACGAACATACCCCTCTGTTGTGTTTGGTAGAATCACACACACACACACACACACACACGCACGCACACACGCACACACGCACTCACACACACACACACACACACACACACACACACACACACACACACACACACACACACACACACACACACACACACACACACACACACACACACACACACACACACACACACACACACACACACACACACACTGGTACATAGGCTACATAAATACAGTACATATACATACATCTCTCTGCAATATCCTCCCATCCCACCCACGGAGGCTGTTCTCCCTCCCAGTGCTGAGTGATCAATGAGCTGAAGCCCTCTGCTGCCGGGACCGTAAGTACGGAGGGAAAAACCTCTAGCTCCAGCCTGTTTTCTGTCTGCATGACTCACAAAAACATCTCCCCCAGCCAACACAAACACCATGTACTGTAAGGCACCCAATGTCAAGCCCAAGCCGACTGGCCTGACCGGCCGCTGCTATTGTGCCGTAAAAGGTTCCTCACGAAAAAGTCAGACAGGAGAGGAGGGTCCTCCAAATTTCTAGACAGCCAGACAGACAGACAGACAGACAGACAGACAGACAGACAGACAGACAGGAGACATGGTGATTGGTATCCCTTTCATACACAGACCAATATCACACTATTTGACCATGCCTGCTTTTTATACCAGCTTTTTTTCTGAAAGGGGATTGCGGGTAAAAAACATGGCAAATTAAAAACCACGAATACCTAATTCACATAGGATTTACCGTATGTTGTTTGAAAAAAATATTGAGCAATGTTCATGGTCCCCTTTCAAAATCTTGCTGGCATTCACCTTTTATATCACCATTATTTTTGCCAGGAAGGAGCAAGAGACATTCAACTTGGACCCTGTTGCTGTGACTGTTGTCATGGAAACCTGAGTGACAACAAGTTCTTGACAGACAGCAAATTCCTCTTACAGAAATACCGCCCTGCTTTCATTTCTTCACATTCACAACAGTAAGTTAGAAGCTGCCATAATTGTAAATAATTTGTAAATAATTACCTGTTAAGTTGAATAAAAAGTTGGCCACAGTTAAACTGAAAATGTTGTCAGATATATTCTGGTAATTATATGATCTGGTTAGCAAACTAACGACAGCAAGAACAAGCAAGAAAGTTGAATGTTTAGAAAGTTGTTTTTAGTTGTCTTGCTTGCTAGATTGACATATCCATAATACATTTTTAAACAGAAAATGCCACGTCAGCATTAGGGCTGCATTTATATTAAGCCGTAGGCAGAACTTTACCCGAAATAATTACTAGGTTCTTTGCCGGAAATAAAAGTTTGGGCTTTGATACTGACAATAACTTTTAGATATAAAGAAAAGGTGGAAAATAGTTGGCGGTATGGTGAAGTTAGCAGAAAAACGTCTTAGTATGAAAGGGACCTAGTCATGACCACAAAATGTAAAAACCTCAAAAGTTTCGACATCACTATGTCAACAGAGTTCAGAGCTTATTATTGGATGTATGATTCAGATCATAATCATATTTTGGGGGGTAAAATGTATTTTATAACATAAGGAATGCAATTTCATCCCCCAAAAATTTCACCCTACCCTGTCCCCAAAATACAGGTATGGGTATGTGTGAATGGTTCTCTGCTTTTTTTTGCAGGTAAGTGTATTAACACTTCCATTGTTTAAAATCTCTCTAATTTGAAATCCAAACAGCCCCCATGGTTTAAAAAGACCCCCCACCCCTACCAAATTGCCAGTTACCAACTAATATGCAAGAAAGTGGTAAATAAGGGTCTGTTTGAAAGGGGGTCATATAAAACATAGCATAACATATAAACAGTCACAGGTAATATACCACATGTTCTGTCTGAAATGGGTATGAGACAAGTTGAGACAGGGTCAGAGTGAGAATGGGTTGAGGTGGTGGAGAGATGTCACGGCCTTATTCTTTTGTGTTCCAGATGCCAAACAGAATATCGAACGTTTACCATGTTGGATGTCTATTTGTAGTGATGGACACACACACACACACACACACACACACACACACACACACACACACACACACACACACACACACACACACACACACACACACACACACACACACACACACACACACACACACACACACAGTGCGGGTAGAGGGGTTAGTGTGGGTCGTGGGAAAGGGACAGGGGGACACCTACTGTAGTAAGTTGTACAACTGAATGCATTCAACTGAAATGTGTCTTCTGCATTTAACCCAACTCCTCTGAGTCGGAGAGGTGCTGGGGACTGCCTTAATCGACATCCACGTCATCAGTGTCCGTGGGTTAACAGTGGGTTAACTGCCTTGCTCAGGGACAGAACGACAGATTTTACCTTGTCAGCTCGTGGATTGGGCTCTTGGGTGGGATCACTGATCTTTGGCCATACCCTCCTGTCAGAGTGAAAGCAGGTTCACAATTCATAGCTGGTCTTTTCTTGGATTGGCATTTCTGGTCAGACCAGGGTCCACCCTGCTTTTATACAAGGAAAACAGGAAAAGAGCCACACAGTTCTGCGGTTCATTCTTTCGACCATATTCACTTGACCACACAAAGGCAGCCTGTGTGAGAGAGACATTTATGTGTTGTGTGTGTGTGGCAGAACAGACATAAAGATGTAGTGTTCTGTGTGTCTGTTCTGTGGCAGTTGTAGATGATGATCTTACTGTTATTTATACATAATGGGGATGAGGGGTTTAGTACTATTGGGAAATACTGTTTTTATTACTACATGCTAGTGGTGTGTGAGTCAGCTGTTTGTTCACCCGCAATTGCTAATAACCCATTTGCAACGGCCCTACTATGGGCCTATGTGATAAAATGAAAATCTAACCCGTCTTCCATGTTGACACAAGACTAAATAAACCCTTATTCACCAGAATAATGTAATTCTACATTTTTTTATATACAGGGTACTAGGACAGAGTCAATGTGTGGGGGCACAGGTTAGTTGAGGTGATCGAGGTAATGTATAACATGTAGGTAGAGTTAAAGTGACTATGCATAGATAATTAACAGGGAGTAGCAGCAGCGTAAAAGGGGGAGGGGGGCAATGCAAATAGTCTTGGTAGCCATTTGATTAGCTTTTCAGGATTCTTATGGCTTGGGGGTAGAAGATGCTAAGAAGCCTTTTGGAAGCTAGACTTGGCACTCCAGTACCGCTTGCCATGTCGTAGCAGAGAGAACAGTCTATGACTAGGGTGGCTGGAGTCCTTGACAATTTTTAGGGCCTTCCTCTGATACCACCTGGTATAGAGGTCCTGGATGGCAGGAAACTTGGCCCCAGTAATGTATTGGGCTGTACGCAGTACCCTCTGTAGTCTACACTAAGTAGTGCCTTGCTGTCGGAGGCCGAGAAGTTGCCATACCAGGCAGTGATGCAACCAGTCAGGATGCTCTCGATGGTGCAGCTGTAGAACTTTTTGAGGATCTGAGGACCCATGCCAAATCTTTTCAGTCTCCTGAGGGTGAATAGGCTTTGTCGTGCCCTCTTCACGAGTGTCTTGGTGTGTTTTGACTACGATAGTTTGTTGCTGATGTGGACACCAAGGAACTTGAAGCTCTCAACCTGCTCCTCTACAGCGCCGTTGATGTGAATGGGGGCATGGTGATGATCACTGCGCTGTAGTAAATTAATAGCATTCTCACATAGGTGTTTGTCCAGGTGGGAAAGGGCAGTGTGGAGTGCAATAGAGATAGCGTCATCTGTGGATCTGTTGGGGCAGTATGCAAATTGGAGTGGGTCTAGGGTTTCTGCGATAATGGTGTTGATGTGAGCCATGACTAGCCTTTCAAAGCATTTCATGGCTACAGACGTGAGTGCTACGGGTCGGTATTATTTAGGCATGTTACCTTAGTGGTCTTGGGCACAGGGACTTTGGTGGTCTGCTTGAAACATGTTGGTATTACAGACTCGGCCAGAGACAGGTTGAAAATGTCAGTGAAGACAGTTGGTCAGCGAATGCTCGTAGTACACATCCTGGTAATCCGTCTCGCCCTGTGAATGTTGAACTGTTTGAACTCAGTCATCCAGAACAGCTGACGCTCTCATACATTCAGTGTTGTTTGCCTCGAAGCGAGCATAGAAGTAGTTTAGCTTGTCTTGTAGGCTCATGTCACTGGGTAGCTCGCGGCTGTGCTTCCCTTTGTATGTGACCAATAAAATGTCATTTGATTTGAATTAATGCTTCAATCTAGTTGGATTACCAGGACGTGTACTACGAGCATTAATTTCTCTGTCATCTATGCTTCTTTTGAGGAGGGACCGGGTAGAAAATGCATAAATTCAACAACAATTTTGTGCAAAATGTTCAAATGACATCAGTTTTACATGTTGTAAGGAAATAGAAAGATGTGAAAATTACCCATCATGTTTCTGATAATATTTCAGTTGAGTCTGGATGCAATATCTGGTTGAAATAGCTTTCTATGAGCTTTCATGATGATGATAAAGATACAGTTGAAATCGGAAGTTTACATGCACTTAGGTTGGAGTCATTCAAATATGTTTTTCAACCACTCCACAAATTTCTTGTTAACAAACTATAGTTTTGGCAAGTCGGTTAGGACATCTACTTTGTGCATGACACAAGTCATTTTTCCAACAATTGTTTACAGACAGATTATTTCACTTATAATTCACTGTATCACAATTCCAGTGGGTCAAGAAGTTAACATACACTAAGTTGACTGTGCCTTTAAACAGCTTGGAAAATTCCAGAAAATGATGTCATGGCTTTAGAAGCTTCTGATAGGGTAATTGACATCATTTTAGTCAATTTGAGTTGTACCTGTGGATGTATTTCAAGACCTACCTTCAAACTCAGTGCCTCTTTGCTTGACATCATGGGAAAATCAAAAGAAATCAGCCAAGACCTCAAAAAAAATGTAGACCTCCACAAGTCTGGTTCGTCCTTGGGAGCAACTTCCAAACGCCTGAAGGTACCACGTTCATCTGTACAAACAATAGTACGCAAGTATAATCACCATGGGACCATGCAGCCGTCATACCGCTCAGGAAGGAGAAAGATGTCTCCTAGAGATGAACCTACTTTGGTGCGAAAAGTGCAAAACAAGCCCAGAACAACAGCAAAGGACCTTGTGAAGATGCTGGAGGAAACAGGTCCAAAAGTATCTATATCCACAGTAAAACGAGTCCTACAATGACACAACCTGAAAGGCTGCTCAGCAAGGAAGAAGCCACTGCTCTAAAACAGCCATAAAAAAGCCAGACTACAGTTTGCAACTGCACATGGGGACAAAGATTGTACTTTTTGGAGAAATGTCCACTGGTCTGATGAAACAAAAATAGAAATGTTTGGCCATAATGACCATCGTTATGTTTGGAGGAAAAAGGGGGAGGCTTGCAAGCCGAAGAACACCATCCAACCGTGAAACACGGGGGGGGGGGCAGCATCATGTTGTGGGGGTGCTTTGCTGCAGGAGGGACTGGTGCACTTCACAAACATATGGCATCATGAGGAGGAAAAGTATGTATATTATATATTGAAGCAACATCTCAAGACATCAGTCAGGAAGTTAAAGCTTGGCCTCAAATGGGTCTTCCAAATGGACAATGACCTCAAGCATACTTCCAAAGTTGTGGCAAAATGGCTTAAGGACAACAAAGCCAAGCCCGGACCTCAAGCCTCCAGAAAATTTGTGGGCAGAACTGAAAAAGCGTGTGAGAGCAAGGCCGACAAACCTGACTCAGTTACACCAGCTCTGTCAGGAGGAATGGGCCAAAATTCACCCAACTTATTATGGAAGTTTGTGGAAGGCTACCCAAAACATTTGACCTAAGTTAAACAATTTAAAGGCAATGCTAGCAAATACTAATTGAGTGTATGTAAACTTCTGACCCACTGGGATTGTGATGAAAGAAATAAAAGCTGAAATAAATCATTCTCTCTACTATTATTCAGGTATTTCACATTCTTAAAATAAAGTGGTGATCCTAACTGACAGGGAATTTTTTACTAGGATTAAATGTCAGGAATTGTGGAAAACTGAGGTTAAATGTAGTTAGCTAAGGTGAATGTATACTTCCGATTTCAACTGTAGCACCTCTATAGACAGTCCCTAACTGCACATTCACATTCTCCTAAGATGCTGAAAGAAAGAAATCATATTTCTCCATTTGTTACGTTGGTATAAAGGGATCGGGAGACAGGCACAGGAATGCGTAACAGGGTTTTTTATTGACCCAAATTACAGAGTGCCATGTAAAGGCACAGACCTCACAAACATGTATACAAAACACAGGGTTGAAACCCAAACAAAAGAGTGAGGAGTACCTTGAATAAATACACCGGGGTGAGACCCGTAACATACACACACACAATGATTCTACACGGGACGAGACCCGTAATCATCTGCGCAATACAATCGGCACGAAAGCCAAAAATAACACAGCACAGGTATTCACACGAACAATGGACATTGTAACAATAATCGACAGGACAATGGTGAACAATGGGCACACTTATACAATTACTAATCAATGGGAATAGGGACCAGGTGTGCGTAATGACAGTTCCGGAGAGATCCGTGACACCAATCCTGTTCCCAAGTCAAAAATGTGCCTCTATTTAGTGTATAATTTTACTGCAAGAAACGCTTAGTTCTGCAGGAGTTAAAATCAGAACCTTCTAAAGCAGTGGGCTAAATCAGGGTCACTCAGAGTGTTTCTTGGTAGTCTTAAACAAATCTCTTTGAAAAACAAAAGTTTACACCTCACACACATACATGGTTATGGACTTAAAAAATGAAGACAACTGTACCATGTCAGATTTTGAGTTGAAATGTATTCAATTTTGAGGTTGCACTTTATACACATTACAGAAACTGAAATATAACAAAACCACTTCACCAAATCTTTCCCAATTTCTCAGGTTTTCTCTCATTGAATGAAACTCCGATATTGTCCTTTTTGCCTCTGTGGACTGGATCAACAGTAACGTTTTCTGCCCATTCCCAAAAGCATTTGGTGACTGGCATGTAGGCTAGGCTATTTGGCGTGCATACAGTTAGGCCCACAGTTTATGCTTATGCACTACAATATTGAAAGAAAACCTCAATGTTGCATAAATTGCACAAGAACTATGCATTTATGGATTTTTTAAAGTATTGTTTTCTCTTTATTCAACCTGCCCACGACCCACCCGCTCTTCATCCACACAATATTTCATGACCCTCAACCCGCCCGCCTCTGACTGCAGGTTATGAGTCAACCTGTGCATCACCACTAAGTGCCTTATGCATGACAGCTGTTGTAATTTACATGCGTGACCTTTTTTTCCCCCCGTGACATGAAAATGTAACATATATAAATATAAATCATAAATCTGTTGTTTATTTTAATTATTAGATCTGAATAAAATTAGGCCTATTTAGTGCTATTTTAATAGAGGGGCCTATTCAACCGGTGTTGGAGAAGATACTCTGAAAATATAGTTTAGCAAGCAACCAATTACTTCACAATAAAATAAGTTAAGCTACACTACATAACTAAAAGCTACTTAAAAAAGTATTTAGCTACATAAAAACTACTTTGTGAAAAACTGTCATATCTAAATAAAACATTTCATAGAATACAAATTGCAAGAACAGTTCACTCTGGAGTCAGATGTTTTAACAGAAGTTGTAATTTAGCCTATTAAACAAACAAAAAAATGTTTCAAGTGAGATTTAGGCAGGTCTGATGCTGAAAAAGAAAGACAATTGTTGCCTCCTTCACCTATATTTTATTTTAAGTAAAAACAAAAAGTAGTGTGCAGTTCCAATAGATACACCACTACATGGCAAAAATGTATTTAACTACTGAAAACACTACCTAGATTTGAATTTATTTGAACTACCACCAAGCTACTACAAAATGTAGTTTAATTACTAATTGAACAATACAGAACAAAAATATAAACGCAACATGTAAAGTGTTGGTCCTATGTTTCATGAGCTGAAATAAAAGATCACAGTAATGTTCCATTATTTCTCACACATTTGGTGCACAAATTTGTTTACATCCCAGTAAGTGAGCATTTCTCCTTTGTCAAGATAATCCATCCACCTGACAGGTGTGGCATATCAGCAGGATCATTACACAGGTGCATCTTGTGCTGGGGACAATAAAAGGGCACTCTAAAATGTGCAGTTTTGTCACACAACCCAATGACACAGATGTTTCAAGTTTTGAGGGAGGGTGCAATTGGCATGCTGACCACAGGAATGTCCACCAGACGTGTTGCCAGAGAATTGAATGTTCATTTCTCTACCATAAGCTGCCTCCAATGTCATTTTAGAGAATTTGGCAGTATGTCCAACCAGCCTCACAACCGCAGATCATGTGTAACCACGCTAGCTCAGGACCTGCACATCTGGCTTCTTCACTTGCAATACCATCTGAGACTAGCCACCCGGAGAGCTAATGAAACTGAGGAGTATTTCTGTCTGTAATAAAACCCTTTTGTGGGGAAAAGCTAATTCTGATTGTCTGGGCCTAGGCCCTCCCAAGCCCACCCATGGCTGCACCCCTGCCCATTCATGTGAAATGCATAGATTAGGGCATAATGTATTTATTTCAGTTGACTGATTTCCTTAAATTAACTGTAACTCAGTATAATTGTTGAAATTGTTACATCCTTGTGTTCATATATTTAGTAAATACAGTAAATACATTTGATTAAAATGACCTATCATCATCTATAAATCATAAACAACAGGTGTTTCATGTATCTTACTTAATTATATGCTTAATAAACCATGCAATTGTGTTTTTGACTATTTAATAAGCAGTTTATAAGAAAGTATTCCTTAATGCCATTACAAATCATTAATTGTGGGTAGTTTGAAAATGTCAAACAAGTTGGAACACACGGCAGTGCATGTGTGTGTGTTGTGGGCTGGGAGGTATACCACGCGACCCCTGGGAGAGGAGGAAGTGAAGCAGTAGCACTGAGGTGAAGTGAGGAACAATGGCCCACACACATCCTGATCCCGTGGCTGTCACACTCACAGTCACCCTACACACACACTTGTGAGTCAGGAGACACAATTCCCCCCTTCTCCCACTGTTCCAGGTTTTTGTTTCAGGCTCTGTTACTGGCTGGGCTTGTCTCTTTGGCTCAAATGCTTTTCTTTCCCTGAAAAGTATCTTGTTTATTTTTTGTAGCTTTTTAAAATGTCTTGTGTCCCCCTAATTTGTCAGAGTCGGGGTGAAAGCATCCAGGCTGCGTAGAGAACAACCACAATGACAGGTAAAAGTAGTAGAAGCTTCCTGTCTGGAATCTCAGGCTATTTGGAGTCGAATGGAATGTTGAATATTCTCAGAACATAAAAAATGGGAATACAGTCCACTTGTACAGACAGGCGGACCAATTTGGGACACTTTCAGAGTCAGTTGGTGTGAACACTGTACTCCCAGAAAGTATGTAAAAACACCAGCAGCATTTGTAAGTTGTAAAACAAGCTCCAGCTGCTTCTGACCTCCACCCTCCATGCTCTCCACTCCTGTGGCACTTGCCTTCCCCCTCACCCCCAACCCCCTAAAACCCCAGCGCTGTCTCAGCAGACCCCTCTCTCTCCCCTGCCCAATCTGGCAGACCATCAGGAGGACATCAGGACCTGCGGGCCCACGCAGCGGTGCACCAATCAGCAGAGAGGGGGAACTTTCTGCTGGTTACCTCTCTCTCTCTCCCTCTCTGAAACCCACTTTACATAAACTCAGCAGAAATGAGTGCAGAGTTAGGGGTTAATGTACCCACACATGTATCCTTCCCTCAAACCCTTTATCCTCCTGCAACCTTCCCACCACCATCCCTGTCTGTTTGGATATCTGGCTCCTCTTCCTATACCTAGCTACAAACACCCTGATATCCAGGACAACTCATTCCAATACAAAAAGCTAAACACCCCCCTATTCTAGCAGCACCATTCATTCATCAGTTCCTCAATGGCAGCATAACTTCTGGTTGAGAATAGAATGTTCTGGCAATGAATCGTTGTGAGGAAAGTCCTCAACATTTTCATGCTCCGTTTGCTTTGCCCAGGCCAGGGCTGTTTTCTTTGATGAGTCCTTGACAGACTGACCCCAGTGGAACTCTTTTCACTGCAGAAGACTGAAATGCAGACTCAGAAGACTGAACTGGAGCTTTGCTGCTGTCAGGAGTTCAACAATGTAAAGAGGCGCCAGGACCACCCATGACTTCGGCCATATAGGCACAAATAGATAGGCTGCGATGGAGCTAGCTGTGGTCCCATTTGCGGTAGCTCACTGAACAAACACACTAAAATGCTGACAGACTGAGAAGGGAACACACAACACTGCTACTCTTACTTCTACCAGGAGAGGGTGACAAAGGCTCTGGAAAAATAACAGCCAACATGACCTCCTGTTTTCCCCTAGTGTCAAACATAACATCTTCAATTACATTCATAACTAAATAGGAAATTTAAGCAGGGAGTTATGAACACTTTCTGCCAACCAAGCAGAGAGCTGTAACAAAATTTTATGGGAGAGGTCGGGGATAAAATCTGCTCATATTGAAGGATTGTGTGAGAGAGAGAACCACTAAATGTTAGATTGACAGGAAAGTGGCATATCTTTCAATAATTGAATTTTTAACTTATGTCTTGGATTTCAACAATAAATTCCAGAACTGGCCATTGTGTGTTTGCCACGTGATGAAGACAATGAACCCATAGTGAAGCCGTATAGTTCTACCAAGAGGTCACCCCACCACATGCTCTACTCCCATACCATCCCCAATGTTTTATGGACTTCAGGGACTGGTCTTAGTTTAATCATACCTTTCCTTCCTCCCTGGTCCTCGCCCCGGTCCAAAACGTAAAACAACCTCACCACTAAGCGACCATCAGCGCCACTCCTCCGCCCACTCCGGCACCTCTCCCTGCCATTCCCATGGCGACGGCAGCTAAGCCGGCCAATCCCACGCAGCTGTTAGGACCTTGGCGGTCTTGAGTGACTCCGAGGTGGCATGGCCGCAGGGCTGCACAGAGTAAACAGGACGCTGGGGGATGGAGGGATGAGAGTGTGGAGTCAGCAGCCTGCCAGAGGTATAGAGGAAAGAAGGCAAAGCCCACAGATTCAGTGCTCACAAACAGAGAGGGCCGCACTGAGCTTTGTGAGGAGGAGAGGAGAAGGCTTTGGCCTGAGGTGGGTGAAGGGGGAAGCAGTTAGTCTTAGTGCTGGGGAATTAACTCCAGAAGTGTTACAGTACATTACACTATATCATAGTGTAAAATTTAGTGTGTTTGAATGACTGATCAATAAATGTATTTCTAGCTAACTGTGTGTTGGGTTCCCGTCAGGGGTGCACATACTGTACCTCATAATAGTGACATATACTTGCCAAACCCAAGACTGTAACAAAAAACCTTTTTCTCATTACTGTCCCCTAAATGATGTAGATACAGTGCATCAGGTCAGACCAACCAACTGGAATCCTAGAAGACTCTTTTGTGTCCAGGATTCTCCAGGGTTAGATGGATGCTAAACGGCCCTGTCATTTTACTATGTCATTTTTTTGATATCTTTGATACTGTCCTCCACCAAATAAAATACACTTTATATCTATAAAGAAGTCTTGAATTCACCCATTCTCCTGCCTAGAGGGACTGGTTGAAGAGAATGAGTAGCCAGTATTCACATGTTAAACACACCGCCTGTTTCCAATAATATGACCCTCGTGGGTGACGACAGGTTGAAAAGTGATTTACCGGAGCAGACTTTTATTACAAATCTTTTTTTGCACCATTCCCTATGCTGCTTTAAGGCATCTATCCTGGCTGTTCCAGACTGGTGCTGGAGTCCTATACTAAATAGACCTGTTGGCTTCCGACTGCTTTCTCTCTGACACCAGTGATAGAGATAGATGAGGTGGAATGAGATGGAGGATTAGGACTAAAACTATCCCTGGGATGAAGTGCTTATAAACTGGTTTATAAAAACGTTGGGGTCAGTTTAGTTTAGCCTCACTGACTTTAGGTGATTATAATGATTTCTCATAACATTCAGTACTTAGTCATACCTGACTTGCCTAGTTAAATAAAGGTTAAATCAAAACAAAAAAATACATGATTTTGAAAACATTAACAATGTATACTTCAATTGATTTATAAAGGGGTTTCTGGGTAATTTATAAACCATAAATTATTTGTTTATAGATAATTTTGACTGTAAAAAAACATTGGTTAAAATAACCTTTTTATAAACCACATTATAGAAGTATTTTGAAGTATACGTTATTGTCGTGTTACCCTTTTAGTAGCGAACGCTCTAAGACGAATAATGTGGTTTCTAAGCAAATAATCTATTATTGCACAGTACCACAAATTGGTGACAACTCAGAAAATACAAGAATAAAACAGTTCTAAAATGAATAATAGATATTAATGGAAAAACACAAGAAGACAACCAAATCACAATTCGACAGAGCAGAGCATGACAGCAAAACCGTTTCTTCTCAGTTTTAATGTCTTTCGAGAAACCATTTTCCACCAGTGGTTTTTTATTATTTTCTTTCAGAATCCACATCCAAAGCAGTGTACTTACTCTGTGTTTTGATAGATTTTGAACCAGTCATTTGGCTCTTGTCTCTGTGTTAAATACGCCAAGGGGAGAGACGAGAGAAGGAACCAGTTCAACCAGGAAATAAAGACATACTCTGTACGTCTGTAATATCCAGCCTGATGAACTAATGACCCACCTGTCTGTCTCGTCCAGCTGGAGGAAGAAATGCATCACGACGGGGGTTGCCTGTGTGCTGCTCTTCCAATAGGCAGTTGAGCTAGAAGACATAGAGACATAATGTAAACTGTTTCAGTGGACACTACCTTGTAAAGAAAACATCTGATGTATATATAACATGTGTAAAGTACAGTTATGCTATTAAAAACCAGGAGAGAGTTGTTTGATTAACCGAAAGTGAATTAGTTGATTCATGAATTACTTATATATTTTACCTCAGTGTGCCTCAGTGTAGAAAGTACAGTCACGATATTATACTGTATGTGAATCAGGAGAGAGTTACTGTAGTTGTGTGAGTGTTTCATAGAAACGTTTAAAGGATGGATGGAGAAACGATCCGTTCGAGTTCATCTGAAATCGATCTTATTTCACCCGGACATGTGCTTCCCCTTTCCAGGATTACTGATGCGTGTCATAAAAGGCACACTGTTAGAGTGGCTTCCTCTGAACCCCACAGCCCCAGAAACAGCCTGTAATATGATGGGAATGCTTTTATGAATTCCATATTTCAGTCAAGGGCAGAGAACCGTAGCAGGACATGTAGACAGGTAGAGGGGCCAGGAGATCTGGGGATTACAGCGTGGCTACAGTATATCAGTGTGGCTGATATCCTCTCAGAAATGACAGGGATTCATATTCCTAATAATACTTATATTATCAGTAGTAATATAATATAGGCTTTTATGTGATCTATGGCATTATTGTCCATAATAAAAAGTTGTTCAAAAGGGGTATTTATTGAGATGAAAAAACGAACTGGATTAAAAAGCATGTAATAAAATTATTGGTAACACTTTACAATAGGTTACATGAATTAGGGAAAGGGGATACCTAGACAGTTGCACAACTGAATTCATTCAAACGAAATGTGTCTCCCACATTTAGCCCAACCCCTCTGAATCAGAAGGCTTATGTAACATGAATGTGTCTAGTTCACCTTATAGCAACTGCTCCAGATGGCTTTATGGTCCACAAGACTGCATGTCTGTAAGTGGGGGGAGCTTCAGGTTTTCATAATCACTAACAGTCCAGTTTGGGAGCATAATTAACATAATGGATGCAAGCGTCATTAAGATTGTGATTTGGGCAATCTATTTAATGAAACAGTGCTCTGGCTTGTGTCCAGTGGGTTTATGACTCTGGAGAGTTGATGGTGGGGTAATTCAGAAGACACTGACTTGGATAGCATAGAAAAGGTAGGCCTTCCTACCTACATCAATGGTATGGATACGTCCTAGGTTTATATTGTCTTTAAAGCAAATTATACACTGAGATACTTTTCCCCTTAGGGCAACCGTACTGACCACTGGATCTGATTAGTGTAATAAGTCCACTTTAATCCCCCCGTAAATACTATAACATGTTTCAACTGAATTGATTTCCGTTATGCACAGTGTGCAACAATCACTGATAGTGGTACGTATTCCCATAATAAGCACAGACATCCAACCATTGTTCCAGATAAGCATGCAGTTGCAGTTAAGGTGTGTTAGTACCTTCTGTCGAGATCATTTCCAGTTAACAATTGTCTTTGCTTCATCCATTTGTCTCAGGAAAGAGGAAGGAGAGGAAGGGTTGGTGGGGTGAGGGGAGTAGGCTTGAGAGCCAGGGAAAATTAACAGCTGTGTTTCATAGGAAAAAGAGCAGAATTTGAGGCATGCCTGATTAGAGAGCACATCAATTACTTCTCTTTCTGGTGTGTGGGGTCTGTGCTGGACTGGCCCCTGGTGTACATGCTGAAGCAGTGAGCATGAAATGACTCTAAATTGGCCGTGTTTGCCCTCAGAGGAGCGCTCTTTTAGATGGTATCACGGTCCCACAGGGAGGTGGTCCACAGGGTCACTGCTTATTCAATTAGTCCTGAACCCACGGCTCCACAGCTCCCAAAACTGGCTACAAACTGAACAGAACAGGGGAGGGGAGACCGGGAAAGAGTGTGAGAGAGAGAGGAGAGATAGTGTTGAGAAATTGGCGGGTTGGGAAGTGGTGGGTGGGCAGTTTGAAAATTATGTTCAGTGTGGTTTTATTTATATTTTTACTAAAGAGCGATGAGTGAACAGAGGAGCCGAGAGCAGAGACAATGCTGGGGATGTGTATAACTAAGCTGGTATTACCTACAAACTACAGAGAAAACATACTTTTTTCTGGCAATAATTTAGGTCAACGACATGATAATATTTACTAGAGTCTTCTGTATATCATGCCATTGTCATACACTGCAGCACTGGATTTCAGCTATGTGCTATTGTCTCATATCAGTCATTACCCAGTGCAGGTTGGGCCTGTAACCAGAGGGTGGCGCTTTGATGACACATGTTAACTGGCTGTTTATGACTTCAAAGCCCAGATGATGAGAGGTGCACTGATTCCAAGAACCAAAACATTATTCTTCCTTCTGCGAAGTCCACCAGATTATAAAGAACATGTGAAGACAATTATATAATTATATACACAGACATTGCAGTTTACAATATTCGTCATCTGTGATTCAGAATTAGAAGTTTCAAATGCAGTAATCCCATTTATACTGTACCCCTGAGAATCTAATATAGTTTGGTTAGAGATGGTTCCAGAGAGGTTCCATTTTTTCTCAGGGGAAGACCTCGACTTCACCCTGAAACACCAAATAGGATGTGAATAGCAAGATATAAAAACAATGCTTTCCCATCCCACCTCAGCCAACAGCCAATCTCACATCCCAACTATAACACACAGACTGACTCAGTCTGGATGTCATTGCCAAAGGTCTGCTCTTTCGCTGCCTGTAGGAAAAATATGAATATTCTTGTGCAACGGACGATGAATTTATAGACATTGACACTTAGACTAAACAAGGTGGCGGTGATGACAGGGTCTGTAGAATCTGACCGTAGATGGTCATGGTTCATCCTGCCTGCCACCGGTCTATGTCACTGTATGGGTAAATAAATGCCTATGGCCGTGGCATTCTCGCTGTCCTGTGCCACGTATACCTACCTCTGCTATAGCACAAAATATGTCGTGGACAGACGCACAAAATGTTTCGTAGACAGACGCACGTACAATCAATGGCATCGTAGCACCTGTCAATAGACTGTGAGATGCGACGACGAACAAGGAACTTTGTTCTGGTACTCAGTCTTTAGAATTTTGGAAGCGGAGGGAACATTTGGCCCGAAGACTTGCCTGAAACTTGCATAGACATGAGAGCAAAATTGCCAAAATTGCCAAAATTGTTTCCGCTCTTCATTCTAATATATTGTCAAACGGTCCTGCCCACAGAACAGTGCAGTCAAAATTCATTTTTTTAAAGTGTGATTTTTATATTCAGTGTTATTTCCGTACAGCTGTTGGTTGAAAATACAATTTACACAGAATGTTTGCCTGGGCGGGAGTTTCGGCTTGCCTGGTAAATTGGTTAATAGACCAATAACAGCTAATTTTACGTTTTCCTTTCTGCACTCAGACCACTCCCAGACATTCATGTTTTGCTTGAGAAATAGTTTTTTTTGCTAAAAAGCTATTTTTTCCATTTTATTGGAAAACTATTACAGTAGGTACTTAATAGATGGGTTAGCTGACAACGTCACAGAAACTATGCACACATTTCAATGGGGCAGTAGTCTGTACAAATAGCTAGAAAGACAAAATCATTTATAACTAAATTTTTCCAGTACAATAAAGATTCAGCAAATCCCCTTAATGTTTGGGATACCTTTAAATTTACCTTCAGAGGTCATTCAATTCAATATTCATCAATACTAAAAAGCAGTTTCTGTCTAAAGAGACAAGACTAACAAGGGAAATACATTAACTAATAGTACAGGTAGATTGCAATAAAAATTATACTACAGAGATACAAAATAAGTTAGAGGAAAAACAAAAGGAACTGGAGGACCCTATTCAAGAATGATCTAATGTAATCTATTACAGAAATAAAGCAAACTGGATGGAATATGGAGAAAAATGTACAAAATTCTTCCTGAATCTCCAACACAGGAACGTTACCAAAAATAATTTGTAGAAATAATTTGTCATCTATGATTCTCCGAATTATATTTTAAAAGAAAAGCTAAATATTTTCCTTCTCATCTTCACCGACTGAGTGACGATTACTGTAAGGAATTATTTCCTAATAATAAAAAAAGGAAAGTTAACAAATGTACAAAAAGATCCGTGCGAAATACAAATTACAGAGGAATAACTTTTTGAGGCTATTATATACTTTTATATACTTTTTTATATGCTCCATTGTTAGGATTGTTTTAACTACTCCTATAGAAATGGTAGTCTGTCAGGTACTCAGCAGGAAGGTCTGATTTCTGGCAAATATAGAGACCTGGTCTATCTAAAAACTGGAGGCCCCTTACACTTCAATGTTGTGATGCAAAAATACTAGCGAAATCTATAGCTCTCCAGGTATTGTTCATCCTTATCAGACAGGTTTCTTACATGGACGATACATTGGAGATAATATACGACAACTACTAGAAATAATAGAACAACATGAATCAGCTAAGAAGCCAGGCCTGGTATTTATAGTGGATTTTGAAAATACCTTTGATAAAGTAAGACTGGATTTTATTTATAAATGCTTGGATTTTTTCAATTTTGTAAAATGGGTAAAAGTCATGTATAGCAACCCCAGGTGTAAAATAGTAAGTAGCGACTATTTCTCAGAGAGAAATGTCAAGAGGAATTAAACAAGGATGTCTGCTGTCACCATATCTATTCGTTATGGCCATCGAAATGTTACATTCAGATCCAATAACAACATTAGAGGATTAGAAATGCAAGGCTTAAAAACAAAGCTGTCCATGTATGCCAAAGACTCAAGTTTTATAAAAGTCTGCAAGCTAGATCCCTGCAATGTCTCATTGAAGATCGAGATAACTTTTCTGTTCTCTCTGGACTAAAACCTAATTATGAGAACCGTACAATATTACTTTTGGATCTTTCAAAAATACTTTTACATTACCCTGCAGTTTGCCTATAAAATGGGCATACTTGGAATTCATATCCCAATAATATATAAATGAGTACTCCACAATGAATTTTAATTGAAAACTTTAAAAATAGTCAAGATCCTGCAACCATGGAGGGGTAAATACCTGTATATTTATGGAAAAATTGGCCTGATTAACTCCTTAGTCATATCTCAGATTACCCACTTACTTATGGCGTTGCCTACTTCTGATGATTCATTTTTCAAATCATATGAGCAAAAAGATTTAGCTTTATCTTGGATGCTAAACCAGACAAAATAAAGCATGCCTATCTATATAATGAATATGAATTGGGTGGGTTGAGATTATTAAATATAAAAGCACTAAACTTCTCTCTAAAAGCTTTGCTTATCCAAAAGTTTTACTTGAACCCTAAATGGTTCTCAAGTAGATTACTAAGAAAAGCTCATCCATTGTTTAAAAATAGCCTTTTTACCTTTGTGTAGATTGCCATGTCTCATTTTTGATTAATTGAAAATGTTTTTTTTTCAAAGTATCTCTCTTATTATCATACAGAATTGTTGCCACCAACAAAATGTTGAATATTTAGAGCGTACATTCATTGCTGCTCTGCAGATTTTGATACAGGATGCAGAATCAATAGACCATTTTTTTCTGGTCTCAGGTTCAGGAATGGCTGAAAATGCATAACATTGATCTAAAATTGACCCTATAAATAGTTTTGTTGGGAGATCTGGAGAGACCTGGTCAGTCAATGTCTAATAAACTAATACTCTTAGTAAAAGTATTTATCTTCAACTCACAATCTGTGTATTATTTTCAATTAGATAGATTCAAATTGTATGTTAAACATCACAGTATAATTGAAAGATACAGTTGAAGTCGGAAGTTTACATACACCTTAGCCAAATAGATTTAAACTCAGTTTTCCACAATTCCTGACATTTAATCCTAGTAAAAAATCCCTGTTTTAGGTCAGATAGGATCACCACTTTATTTTAAGAATGTGAAATGTCAGAAAAATAGCAGAGAGAATGATTTATTTCAGCTTTTATTTATTTCAGCACATTCCCAGTGGGTCAGAAGTTTACATACACTCAATTAGTATTTGCTAGCATTGCCTTTAAATAGTTTAACTTGGGTGAAACGTTTCGGGTAGCCTTCCACAAGCTTCCCACAATAAGTTGGGTGAATTTTGGGCCATCCCTCCTGACAGAGCTGGTGTAACTGAGTCTGGTTTGTAGGCCTCCTTGCTCTCACATGCTTTTTCAGTTCTGCCCACACATTTTCTATAGGATTGAGGTCGGGGCTTTGTGATGGCCACTCCAATACCTTGACTTTGTTGTCCTTAAGCAATTTTGCCACAACTTTGGAAGTATGCTTGGGGTCATTGTCCATTCGGAAGACCCATTTGCGACCAAGCTTGAACTTCCTGACTGATGTCTTGAGATGTTGCTTCAATATAGCCACATAATTTTCCTGCCTCATGAAGCCATCTATTTTGTAAAGTGCACCAGTCCCTCCTGCAGCGAATCACCCCCACACCATGATACTGCCACACCCGTTCTTCACGGTTGGGATGGTGTTCTTCGGCTTGCAAGCCTCCCCCTTTTTCCTCCAAACATAATGATGGTCATTATGGCCAAACAGTTCTATTTTTGTTTCATCAGACCAGAGGACATTTCTCCAAAAAGTACGATCTTTGTCCCCATGTGCAGTTGCATACCATAGTCTGGCTTTTTTATGGCTGTTTTGGAGCAGAGGCTTCTTCCTTGCTGAGCGGCCTTTCAGGTTATGTTGATATAGGATTCGTTTTACTGTGGATATAGATCATTTTGTACCTGTTTTATCCAGCATCTTCACAAGGTCCTTTGCTGTTGTTCTGGGATTGATTCGCACTTTTCACACCAAAGTACGTTCATCTCCAGGAGACACAATCCGTCTCCTTCCTGAGCAGTATGACGGCTGCGTGGTTCCATGGTGTTTATACTTGCGTTCTATTGTTTGTACAAATTAATGTGGCACCAATTTTTCAGTTTTTGATCTGTTAAAAGTTTGAAATATCCAATAAATGTCGTTCCACTTCATGATTGTGTCCCACTTGTTGTTGATTCTTCACAAAAAAATACAGTTTTATATCTTTATGTTTGAAGCCTGAAATGTGGCAAAAGGTCGCAAAGTTCAAGGGGGCCGAATACTTTCGCAAGGCACTGTATAATCTGTCTGTAAACAATTGTTGGAAAAATGACTTGTGTCATGCACAAAGTAGATGTCCTAACAGACTTTTAACGAGTTTTAATGACTCCAACCTAAGTGTATGTAAACTTCCGACTTCAACTGTATGGTGCTTAGAAATCCGAAGCGGGTGGCCAGCAGAGAGAGATGGGATGAGCGGAGGGAAGCTGAGGGTTGGGATGTGGAATTGGAGACGAGTGGGAGTTGCTGGGCGGGGGATAAAATGACAAAGATAAAAGTAATAAAATAAAGTCACAATAAAACAGAACAAGAAGTAAGTTTGAGTGACACTGAGGGACAGTGTTCTTACAGATAATACCTGTTTGCCTGAGGCTGATGCAGTGCAGTTGTTTGTACACATGCATATACACACACTCTCATTCAAAATCACACATGTGCACATACAAGGACACACACACATGTAAATAGTGCTATACATGTATTCAGACATATTCAGTTGGCCTTGATGTCTTTTTTTTTTGCATGGTTGTTTTCCGTTTTTTCCTTTGTCTTTCTCTTTTTTCTCTTTTGTTCATTTTGTTATTTGTTGGTGCATTGGAGGACAGGGGTGTCTCGGATGGTTAATGGGCAGCTCTTGGGGAACTGTGGGGGGGATCTTGGAGGGCTGGTGGCCTGGTGGTTGGGATTGTGGTTCGGTGGCTGATAGGTTGCTGGTGTCGGGTCCACATTTCTGACCTTGTGGGAGATCTGTTGAAGTGCCCTTGAGCAGGATGCTGACCCTGGTTGCTTCTGTGTGTCGCTCTGGATGGGAGTCTGTTAGATGACTTACGTGATGTAGTTGTTGAGCTGCTTCACTGCAAGTAGATTGTACGTTTAAATATTCAATAACAAAAAATAACAAGAATGACAAGAAACTGCCACGTGGGGAATCGAAAGTGACTCGTTTCAACTAGTTTCATCTTGTTCTTGATACCATGTCTTGTTTTAAGATGTTTTGACCGATTTCATGTCAATGCTAATATGGATAAAATTCACTAGCTAGCTAACCAACAACTTTAACGATGTATTTGAGAGACGACAAGTGCTCATTGTGCAAATGTATGTATGTTTTCAATAAAAATTGCAGACAAAATATAGTTCACATGTTATCAACAAACTAAGCCAACACAGTTTGTTTTGCCCCATAGTTGCACACGCGTCAGTTTGGTTGCTAAACAACTGACCTGTCAATTGTTACGCAGAAGTGATTTGACATTGATATAAAAATGGCTGCATTGGGCCTTTAATCAATTATCTGATGCAATTATGCAAGATTTTTGTTCTGTGTTTCCAAGATTAGGTGCTGTGACAGGCAGAGTGCATCTGTTTACTTTCCCAAGCATTTGAGTCCATCAAGAAACAGTGATGTCTAGCTCTAGACTCAATCTATGATAAATTCTCAAAAGTATGAGATAATGAGATCAAAACCCTGCGTGTGTCTGCTCTGTTTTTAATAATATTCTATTTTTATCACTGCAAGTGTCTGGAAAACAAGCTTCGAAAATCAAAAATCCACTTTGGGTTACATTAACCTGCCTGCACTGTTGGAACACTGTACTTTCTATGGGAAAATGTTGAGCTGTTACTTTGCTGCAAGCAGCTGAATCATCTGAATAAGAAGACTAGAGAAACCCCATCAGAATGATGTACAAATGACTGTGGTCCCGGAGAGCCAAGTTTGAGGTTTCATTCAGTGGGGGAGGCCAGAGTCCAGCCAAGCAGCCAGACTGTGTCAGAGGCAGACTGGGCAGTCCAGAATGCAGTACTTACCGGAAATCATGGCAGTTATGATTGAGTTCCTGTTGTTGACAGCTTTTTTTTCTCCAGTAGAGCAGGTTTCTGCCAGGTTTCTTTTTTTTCTCTGTCAGCATTTAGAACACAGAGCACAGAACGACCACAGTGGACGCGTTTAGTAGTGTGCTGTGGGCCACTAGAGCACTGGGCTTCGCACCAATCCTCTCAACCCCAATGTTATATTGTATTCTTTACCGAACAGGGTTCATATCATATTTTGTCCCTAACAGTTCTGTGGTAAATCAGTCTTGTTTGCTGCTAAGGTTCTGTGACATCTGTGAACACAGCATCATTCACATCACAAGTTCCATCACACTTCCTTATAGTACAAACAGGGGAAACATCTCCCTTTGGCCCCACCATCTGTACTCTGAGGATCTCTACAGTAGAGCCCCACCAGCTGTACTCTGAGGATCTCTACAGTAGAGCCCCACCAGCTGTACTCTGAGGATCCCTACAGTAGAGCCCTCCTGATTGTATCGGATCCTGAAGGCCTTGCAGTACTATACGAGGAGATCTCCCTAAGCCCTGCTAGCCCCTGCTGTGGCTTCTGTTCATAGTGGAGCTGGCCGGCCGCAGAGCCCAGAGGATAGTAAATCATCCAATAGAGATGGAAACATTGCAGTTGGGAGGAGGAAGGCTAACTATGTGGGATGGGGGGTTAGAGGGTGAGAGGTACTCTACTGTAGTAGGCGTATGCTGTTGGCTACTCTCCCAGCGACATACACACACACAGTCCAGACGGTGCTGGTGCCTGAAATGAAATATGTTTGTGTGTGTGTTTGTGTGTGTACGCCAATGGCCTGAAAGTTGTGTTTGTTGTACCGTATATTGTAGCTAGCGCAAGCTGTTGCCGTCTGGGTATAGTCCCCTGGTCACAGCTGCACAGAAGTGTGTGTGGCCCTCCCTGCCAGAAATAATAATAATAGGCCTTTCCATAAACTGTACTCCCTCCTCTCCTAAGATGAATTCTGTGGAGAAATTATATTTCAAGTTCTGAAAAAGTTTAGATAAGTAGCAGTTTTTTTCTTCAAAATGTCACTTTCGAAAGCATCTGACATATTTAGTCCATTTGTTGGGACCCCTGGGGGTTTGTTGGGACCCCTGGGGGTTTGTTGGGACCCCTGGGGGTTTGAGCTGAAATGCAATGCATCTTATTTTTTTGGGTTGTTCAAGCTGGGTGGGAGGAGGCTACATACAGTGGGGCAAAAAATGATTTAGTCAGCCACCAATTGTGCAAGTTCTCCCACTTAAAAAGATGAGAGAGGCCCGTCATTTTCATCATAGATACACTTCAACTATGACAGACAAAATGAGAAAAAAAAATCCAGAAAATCACATTGTAGGATTTTTAATGAATTTATTTGCAAATTATGGTGGAAAATAAGTATTTGGTCACCTACAAACAAACAAGATTTCTGGCTCTCACAGACCTGTAACTTCTTCTTTAACCTCTTGATGCTATGGGGGCGCTATTTCATTTTTGGATAAAAAGACGTGCCCGTTTTAAGCGCAATATTTTGTCACAAAAAGATGCTCGACTATGCATATAATTGATAGCTTTGGAAAGAAAACACTCTGACGTTTCCAGAACTGCAAAGATATTCTCTGTGGGTGCACTAGAACGGGAGCTACAGGCAAAACCAAGATGAAACGGCATCCAGGAAACCAGCAGGATTTTTGAGGCTCCGTTTTCCATTGTCTCCTTATATGGCTGTGAATGCGAGAGGAATGAGCCTGCCCTTTCTGTCGTTTCCCCAAGGTGTCTGCAGCATTGTGACGTATTTGTAGGCATATCATTGGAAGATTGACCATAAGAGACTACATTTTCCAGGTGTCCGCCCGGTGTCCTCCGTCGAAATTGGTGCGTCTTTTTCAGCTGCTGGTATTTTTCCATGCGATTCTGAGGGGAAAGCAGGCTTCCACGAACTGCATATCAATGAAGAGATATGTGAAAAAACACCTTGAGGATTGATTCTAAACAACGTTTGCCATGTTTCGGTCGATATTATGGAGTTAATTCGGAAAAAGTTTGACGTTTTGGTGACTGAATTTTCGGTTCGTTTCAGTAGCCAAATGTGATGTACAAAACGGAGCGATTTCTCCTACACAAAGATTCTTTCAGGAAAAACTGAACATTTGCTATGCAACTGAGAGTCTCCTCATTGAAAACATCCGAAGCTCTTCAAAGGTAAATGATTTCATTTATTTGGTTATCTGGTTTTTGTGAAAATGTTGCGTGCTAAATGCTACTCAAAATGCTAAGCTAGCTTAGCATTCTCTTACACAAATTAGTGATTTGCTATGGTTCAAAAGCATATTTTGAAAATCTGAGATGACCGTGTTGTTAAGAAAAGGCTAAGCTTGAGAGCAGGTGCATAATTTTCATTTTATTTGCGATTTTCAGAAATCGTTAACGTTGCGTTATGCTAATGAGCCTGAGGCTTTATTCACGATCCAAGATCCGGAGTGGGGAGTATCAAGAGGAAGAGGCTCCTCTGTCCTCCACTCCTTACCTGTATTAATGGCACCTGTTTGAACTTGTTATCAGTATAAAAGACACCTATCCACAACCTCAAACAGTCACACTCCAAACTCCACTATGGCCAAGACCAATTGAGCTGTCAAAGGACACCAGAAACAAAATTGTAGACCTGCACCAGGCTGGGAAGACTGAATCTGCAATAGGTAAGCAACTTGGTTTGAAGAAATCAACTGTGGGAACAATTATTAGGAAATGGAAGACATACAAGGTCACTGATAATCTCCCTCGATCTGGGGCTCCACGCAAGATCTCACCCTGTGGGGTCAAAATGATCACAAGAACGGTGAGCAAAAATCCCAGAACCACACGGGGGGACCTAGTGAATGACCTGCAGAGAGCTGGGACCAAAGTAACAAAGCCTACCATCAGTAACACACTACGCCGCCAGGGACTCAAATCCTGCAGTACCAGACGTCTGCAGTACCAGGCCCGTCTGAAGTTTGCTAGAGAGCATTTGGATGATCCAGAAGAAGATTGGGAGAATGTCATATGGTCAGATGAAACCAAAATATAACTTTTTGGTAAAAACTCAACTCGTCGTGTTTGGAGGACAAAGAATGCTGAGTTGCATCCAAAGAACACCATACATACTGTGAAGCATGGGGGTGGAAACATCATGTTTTGGGGCTGTTTTTCTGCAAAGGAACGAGGATGACTGATCCGTGTAAAGGAAAGAAAGAATGGGGCCATGTATCCTGAGATTTTGAGTGAAAACCTCCTTCCATCAGCAAGGGCATTAAAGATGAAATGTGGCTGGGTCTTTCAGCATGACAATGATCCCAAACACACCGCCAGGGCAACGAAGGAGTGGCTTCGTAAGAAGCATTTCAAGGTCCTGGAGTGGCCTAGCCAGTCTCCAGATCTCAACCCCATAGAAAGTCTTTGGAGGGAGTTGAAAGTCCGTGTTGCCCAGCAACAGCCCCAAAACATCACTGCTCTAGAGGAGATCTGCATGGAGGAATGGGCCAAAATACCAGCAACAGTGTGTGAAAACCTTGTGAAGACTTACAGAAAACCTTTGACCTCTGTCATTGCCAACAAAGGGTATATAACAAAGTATTGAGATAAACTTTTGTTATTGACCAAATACTTATTTTCTACCATAATTAGCAAATCAATTAATAAAAAAATCCTACAATGTGATTTTCTGGATTTTTTCTTCTCATTTTATCTGTTATAGTTGAAGTGTACCTATGATGAAAATGTTTGCCTAGAGACAAGAAGAGTTTCTGTACAGGGCTTCACTCCCCTGACTCCAGCTGCTCTGAGGCTGCTGACTGCCGCCCGGCCCGAGTCAAATATTGTCCCAGTAATCCAATCCCCCCTTACCCCCTTCACCTTTCTCCCTTCCCCCATTTCCTCTCCGTCCACTCCCCCTCCCCTCCCCTCAACACCCTACAGGCCTGATAATGGGACACTATAAACACCATATCTGCTCTCATTATCATCCACAGGCCAGATGGTGCACGTGTTTCTGCTATTCAGATTAACTATCTAGACAAACTACCTCATCCTCCCCACCCATATCCTCATCCCCTTTCCCCTTCCAAACACCTTCCCGGTCCATTCCAGCGCTGTCTGGCTTCGTATGGAGGAAGTGGGACAGATACAGTATGGGTAGTACATTACTGGACTCTCAGGTGGGGCCAGCTACAGAGATTGTGTGGTGATTGCAGAGAGGCAGTTGGTGGCTGGTTGACAACATAGGGCTCTGTTCAATTGGTATCGCGGAAGTTCAGCGATATAGAGTGATTGCAATTTAAAGGCAATGTTGCCTTGTTAGCGCAGATGGCGTTCATGGTAAAATGACCCTTCCATTTCTAACGCTTTAGTGATGCAGATTGAATAGAGCCCATAGAGTTGTCATTGTGATGTGGGAGCCACTGTGTTCTTTTAACTGTATTCTGTCTGTCCAGCCTGACCTGTGGTCTACAGGGGCAGGGTTTCATGGCATAGCAGGGCACAATACATTTTTATGACAGTTACAGTAGTCCTCAGTGTAAAGAATATACAGTACATCGTCATTTTCTGACACTTGTTGGAGGTGAATGAAATTCTGAAGCTAAATAGCAATTAATCCAATTGATACAATTCAATAGACTTTTCGACTCAACCATACCCATCAGTATGATCAGTGTCATCATTAGGTCCTATCATGCCTACTGATTTCCCCACCATCCTGGTGAAGCATGAAGCCACCTGTTTCTGCAAACACAGCTATCCATTAAGCCTTAGCCACTGGTGCTGATTGCTTTGCCCCTGACCCCAGGTGCTTGTTTTTTCAGGGCATGTGTGTGTGTGTGTGTGTGTGTGTGTGTGTGTGTGTGTGTGTGTGTGTGTGTGTGTGTGTGTGTGTGTGTGAGCGTGCTTGTTGTTTCAGGGCATGGTTGCCAGTGGGGTCCATGGAGTGGAGGGGAATAATTAGAATTCCATTGAGTTGGGTTGTGGTAGAGGTGCGCACGCACGCACACACACACACACACACACACACACACACACACACACACACACACACACACACACACACACACACACACACACACACACACACACACACACACACACACACACACACACACTAACACACACACACTAACACACTAACAAATTCACAGTCAGTCTGTGTAATGGGATGAGGCCAGGCCAGGCTCTTGACACACCATCGGCTCAGTGCCTGGGTAGAGCTTGGATGTGTTGTTACAGCTGGGGCAGGCAGAGGTGGCGAGAAGTCAAGTGACTTAACTGGGGTCAAAGCACCTCTCTCTCTCCGACACAAACGTACATGCATACATGCGCACACACACACACACACACACACACACACACACACACACACACACACACACACACACACACACACACACACACACACACACACACACACACACACACACACACACACACACACACACACACACACACACACCTTAATTATCACACTGTTTAATCACTGCTTCAGATTTCTCTCCAGACAGACTAACTTATTGTCTGCCTTGTTTCTTTAACCGACAGTTCTGGTTGGCAATCTGAATATGGAACACCCTGAGTTTGCCTCGCTGGCTTCCTTAACACGTTAAACCATAATTTCAACGAAGCCATAAATAAAGGCTGCCTCTTGTCCTCTCTATAGTTTCACCTCTCTTGTTTCTTTAGTGGACGTAGTCTTTGTGGGAGCCAAGAGCTGCTCAGGAAGTCAAACAGGGTCCAGAGGAAGCCAATATTCTGTGGTCTGTCAGTAACATTCTGGTTGGAGGTACCACTGTCAACCAGTAGGGGGCATTCTGCCAGGGATGGCAGTGGCACTCATCGGCATTGTCACTACAGTGTCGCTCTTTCTCTCTCTCTCTTTCTCTCTCCCTCTTTCTCTCTCTATCTCTCTCTCTCTCTATGTTCACAATGTTTAACCTTAGTGACGTACTACTTCTGTCTTAGTACCCCAATCCCCATCATGCTATTCATATAAAATCGCTGTCTGTCTCTGTCTGTCGGTCTCTGTCTGTCTTTCTCCCTGCAGAGGGACCAGCCGAGGTTGGGTTTCAGATTCAGACAGCTCACAGAGCAGCCAGGCTCATATTGTACAGACTCTGGTTCTCCATCTCTGTCTGTCTGTCTGGGGCTGTGTGTGTGTCTGGCTTCTGCCAGTGTGTCACAGAGCCCACCTGTTTTTAATCCCAGGTCTGAATAGTCCCAGAAGAAGATTGATGAGCCCAGTTATGTGTCCAGATGAATAGGAACAGGAACTGCAGTCAGTCATACCAGAGGCAGTGTGTGTGTGTGTGTGTGTGTGTTTACCAATCAAAGCCTTAGTTTACAGGTGAACACTCCAGCCCTCTCTCTCCAGTCTGCAGTGAAACATTTTCACAAACATTCATCTAGATATTACATCCCCTTGACAAATACCGCTGTACTTATTCTGCAGTTATTCTCCTCCTGGTGTGGCAGACAGTGGGTCAAATAATTCTTACCACACATTCATGGCAGGCCATTGTCTGGTTTCAGTGCCTTGACCTGTTTTTGATCACCTACTCCATCAGGGACACAGCACGTCTGGTCTGACTGTGTGTGAGAGGGAAATGCTGGCATTGGTCCCTGGGTAGTACTGGGCACTGAGTGAAATCTGGTTTTATCAGTAGCCAGGTCACAAGGCAGGCTGGTGGGGCATGGTGGGGGCAGGGGAGGTGTGTGTGTGTGTGTGTGTGTGTGTGTGTGTGTGTGTGTGTGTGTGTGTGTGTGTGTGTGTGTGTGTGTGTGTGTGTGAGCGTGGGACTGCTCTGTGCTCACCGCCGGTTGGTTTGTTCTCTGGAGCCCCCGCTGTGCTGAGCAGGCATGCTGAGGCCAGATAACCGCTGGATGAATGGAAGTGAAAAATAAAATAAAAAGAGAACGAGAGGAGAACAACAACATGGAGCGGTGGACTAATCTCCACCCAGCATGATTCGAAACAGAGTCTTGAAAAAAATTGGGTCCTCATTGTTTTTTGGGCGGTGGTGGGGCCAGTGGTGTTTTTGAGGGTGACGCCTTATTCAAAACATGCCGATCCAGACTCTCTTTCACTAATTAGAACATTTGACAAGGACCAATTGAAGAGTTTATTTCCAAACGCTATATCCAACAATTTTTCGCATTGGTATTTTTTTCAGGAGAAATGATTGCTTATGGGTACCTTCATGTGTGTGTCAAATATTATGGTTCTCAGATTTTTGATTTCTATATTTTAAACTGAGCGATGCTATTTATCTGAGTGAGGCAGAGACAGTTGAAGTCGGAAGTTTACATACACTTAGGTCAGAGTCATTAAAACTCATTTTTCAACCACTCCACAAATTTCTTGTTATCAGACTATAGTTTTGGTAAGTTGGTTAGGACATCTACTCGGTGCATGACACAAGTAATTTGTCCAACAATTGTTTACAGACAGATTGTTTCACTTATAATTCACTGTGTCACAATTCCAGTGGGTCAGAAGTTTACATACACTAAAATGACTGTGCCTTTAAACAGCTTGGAAAATTCCAGAAAATGATGTCATGGCTTTAGAAGCTTCTGATAGGCTAATTTAAATATTTTTAGTCAATTGGAGGTGTACCTGTGGATGTATTTCAAGGCCTACCTTCAATCTCAGTGCCTCATGGGAAATCAAGAGAAATCAGCCTAGACCTCAGAAATACAATTGTAGACCTCCACAATTCTGGTTCATCCTTGAGAGCAATTTCCAAGCGTCTGAAGGTACCATGTTCATCTGTACAAACAATAGTATGCAAGTATAAACACCATGGGACCACACAGCCGTCAAACCGCTCAGGAGGAGACACGTTCTGTCTCCTAGAGATTAACATACTTTGGTGCGAAAAGAGCAAATCAATCCCAGAACAACAGCAAAGGACCTTGTGAAGATGCTGGAGGAAACAGGTACAAAAGTATCTATATCCACAGTAAAACGAGTCCTATATCTACATAACCTGAAAGGCCGCTCAGCAAGGAAGAAGCCAAAACAGCCATAAAAAAGCCAGACTATGGTTTGCAACTGCACATGGGGACAAAGATCGCACTTTTTGGAGAAATGTCCTCTGGTCTGATAAAACAAAAATAGAACTGTTTGGCCATAATGACCATCATTATGTTTGGAGGAAAAAGGGGGATGCTTGCAAGCCGAAGAACACCATCCCAACCGTGAAGCACGGTGATGGCAGCATCATGTTGTGGGGGTGCTTTGCTGCAGGAGGGACTGGTGCACTTCACAAAACAGATGGCATCATGAGGAGGAAAATTATGTGGATATATTGAAGCAACATTTCAAGACATCAGTCAGGAAGTTAAAGCTTGGTTGCAAATGGGTCTTCCAAATGGACAGTGACCCCAAGCATACTTCCAAAGTGGCAAAATGGCTTCAGGACAACAAAGTCAAGGTATTGGAGTGGCCATCACAAAGCCCTGACCTTAATCCTATAGAAAATCTGTGGGCAGAACTGAAAAGTGTGTGCGAGCAAGGAGGCCTACAAACCTGACCCAGTTACTCCAGCTCTGTTAGGAGGAATGGGCCAAAACTTATTGTGGAAGCTTGTGGAAGCCTATACGAAAAGTTTGACCCAAGTTAAACAATTTAAAGGCAATGCTACCAAATATGAATTGAGTGTATGTAAACTTCTGACCCACTGTGAATGTGATGAATGACATAAAAGCTGAAATAAGTAATTCTCTCTGCTATTTTAAACATGAATATTTGTCTTTCTGAAATGAAATCATCAAGTGATAATCCATGTCTGTCATTGAACAACCCCACGCCATGATTAGAAAGAGAAAAAAACACCAATCTCTTTCATAATTTCTTTAAACAATAAAAGCTAAGGTCTCCCGAGTGGTGTAGTGGTCTAAGGCACTGCATCTCAGTGCTTGAGGCGTCACTACAGACACCCTGGTTTGATTCCAGGCTGTATCGCAACCGGCCATGATTGGCAGTCCCATAGGGCGGCGCACAATTGACCCAGAGTCGTCCGGGTTTGGCCGGTGTACTGTAGGCCATCATTGTAAGTAAGAATGTGTTCTTAACTGACTTGCCTAAATAAAGGATAAATAAATAAAAAAACGATTTACCAACATTTCTGCGCAACGCTGACATCCTTCCTCCCATAGATGGTCTGCCTGTACAAGCACCTCCTGGACTGGACACAGCTAGACAAATGTATATTTTCGAGAAGATCAGGCAGTTTTGCGACGAATAGGCTATGGACATAACATGTGAAGCACCAAAGTCAAGGGCAAGACAGAAACAGGGTCTCCGAATGTAGATTCCCTTCTTGCGTGGTTCAGACGGACCAGTCATCAGCACTATCTGCAGTGCCTCTATTCAAATGACTCTCTCCTAACACACACGCCATACGTTGCTATTACTATTTTTGATATCATTATCACTGATAATGATATTGTTCTTGTACATACTGTATATTATTGTATTTATTGTATTTATATTGACACTATCTATTTCTGATATTGATACTATGCAAGTAACCATTTGGCTGTACCATTTACACCTTGACCCATCCACTTAACAAGACTTAGCAAAATATTGGTATCTAAATTCATATTGATATGTGTGGCCCTAACATGATTTTTTAACAATACCAAGTGTCCGCCACATAAATATCTGGAGCGTCTGTTTGTGTACTGTACATGTGCACCTCACTCATGTTTCAACTCAGGTTGCGTGGCCTTAACTTATGAATGTACTATGTGATAAGTGCCCGTGTAACAATATATAAAGTATGCTAACGTACTGGTGTGAAGGCATTTGGGCAGTGGTGTAAAGTACTTGAATAAAAATACTTCGAAGTACTACTTAAGATTTTTTTTGGGGGGGGTATCTGTACATTACTTTACTATTTATATTTTTGTCAACTTTTACTTTTACTTCACTCCATTCCAAATTCAACAGGCATCACACATCTGATCTTTTTTGCAGGTGCAGTTCAATCAAATGAGAAAAAAGAAAAGAGAAAGTGCGTGTTCCATTTTTTCTCTCACTTCACTACATTCTGAAAGAAATGAATGTACTTTTTACTCCATACATTTTCCCTGACACCCAAAAGTACTTGTTACATTTTGACAGGAAAATTGTCCAATTCACACACTTATCAAGAGAACATCCCTGGTCGTCCCGACTGCATTTGATCTGGCAGACTCATTGAACACAAATGGTTTGTTTGTAAATTATGTCTAAGTGTTGGAGTATACCCCTGCCTATCCTTCAATAAAACAGTTTTTTTTCAATTGGGCCGTCTGGTTTAATATAAGGAATTTGAAATTATTTTTACTTTTACTATTGATACTTAAAAGTACATTTTAGCAATTCCTTTTACTTTTGATACCTAAGTATTTTTAAAACCAAATACATTTACTTAAGTAGTATTTTACTGTGTGACTTTTACTTCAGTCATTTTCTATTAAGGTATCTTTACTTTTACCTTCTGAAGGTAATTGTTTGCACCAGATCTTATTTAGGGGCTTCATAGCAAAGGGGGTGAATATATATGCACGCACCACTTTTCCATTATATTATTATTATTTATTTTTTAAACAAGTCATTTTTTTCATTTCACTTCACCAATTTGGACTATTTTGTGTTTGTCCATTACATGAAATCTAAATAAAAATCCATTTCAATTACAGGTTGTAATTCAACAAAATAGGAAAAACGCAGGGGGGATGAATACTTTTACAAGGTACTGTATCTATATGTGTGTCTTCCTCAGAGTGTATGCCTCCTTCATATTTTACTGGCACTATCTGTTTCTCTTCCAGTCTCACTCTCAGTTTTCCAGTGTTTTTCTCTGTGCGTCTGCAGTTTCTCAGGTTGCCGTGGCAGTGGGAGACAGAGCCCAGGGGACGCCTTGTAACGCTAAACCATCCCCTTTACAAATGCTGTGTGTGTGTGTGACCACCGCTGCATGTCTGGAGCCAGAGCAGAGCAGCACAGCCCTACTCAGCTCAACCTGAAAAGACAAACAAACTATATATATATATATATATATATATATATATATATATATATATATATATATATATATATATATACTAACAACCTCCGTAATTATTGGGACAGTGAGGCATTTTTTCTTTTTTGGGCTCTGTAATCAGAAGTTTAGATTTAAAATCAAACAATGACTATGAGGTTAAAGAAATTATGATTGCTAAAGTTACTGATGCACAAATGTCATACCCCCTGCAAAATGCAAACCTCCCCTGTTATTGTAATGGTGAGAGATTAGCAGGTCTTGGGGGTATGATCTTTATGCGCCTGCAACATTCTCACTCATCATTATAAAATAATAAATGGAAGTATTCGGACTCTTTACTCAGTACTTTGTTGAAGCACCTTTGGCAGCGATTACAACCTCGAGTCATCTTTGATATGACGCTACAAGCTTGGCACACCTGTATTTGCTGAGTTTCTCCCATTCTTCTCTGCAGATCCTCTCAAGCTCTGTCAGGTTGGATGGGGAGCATCACTGCACAGCTATTATCAGGTCTCTCCAGAGGTGTTCGAGGCTCTGGCTCTGGCTGGGCCACTCAAGGACATTCAGAGTCCTGAAGCCACTTCTGCGTTGTCTTGGCTGTGTACTTAGGGTCGTTGTCCTGTTGGAAGGTGAACCTTCGGCCCAGTCTGAGGTCCTGAGAGCTCTTGAGCAGGTTTCCATGAAAGATCTCTCCTGTACTTTGCTCCGTTCATCTTTCCCTCAATCCTGACTAGTCTCCCAGTCCCTGCCGCTGAAAAATATACCCACAGCATGATGCTGCCACCGCCATGCTTCACCATAGGGATTTTGCCAGGTTTCCTCCAGACATGATGCTTGGCATTCAGGCCAAAGAGCTCAATCTTGGTTTCATCAGACCAGAGAATTTTTTTCTCATGTTCTGAGAGTTTTGGCAAACTGCAGTTCTGCAGAGGTGGTTGTCCTTCTGGAAGGTTCTCCCATCTCCATAGAGGAACTCTGGAGCTCTGTCAGAGTAACCATTGGGTTCTTGGTCACCTCCCTGACCAAGGCCCCCCCCCCGATTCCTCAGTTTGGCTGGGCGGCCAGCTCTGGAAAGTGTCTTGGTGGTTCCAAACTTCTTCCGTTTAAGAATGATGGAGGCCACTGTATTCTTGGGGACATTCAATGCTGCAGACATTTTTTGCTACCCTTCCCCAGACCTTTGCCTCGACACAATCCTGTCTCTGAGCTCTACGGACAATTCCTTCGATCTTATGACTTGGTTTTTTCTCTGACATCCACAGTCAACTGTGGGACCTTATATAGACAGGTGTGTTCCTTACTAAATCATGTCCAATTAATTGAATTTAACACAGGTGGACTCCAATCAAGTTGTATAAACATCTCAAGGATTATCAATGGAAACAGGTTGCACCTGAGCTCATTTTCGAGTCTCATGGCAAACTGTCTGAATACTTATGTAAAAAATGTATTTCTGTTTGTTTTTTATTCATTTGCAAACATTTCTAAAAACCTGTGTTTGTTTGTCATTACGGGGTATTATGTGTAGATTAATGAGGAACATTTTTTATTTAATCCATTTTAGAATAAGGCTGTAACATAATAAAGTGTGGAAAAAGTCTAGGGGTCTGAATACTTTCCGAATGCCCTGTAAGTGAATTTGTCCCAATACTTTTGGTACCCTGAAATGGGGGACTATGTACAGAAAGAGCTGTAATTTCTAAATGGTTCTCCCAATATGGATGAAAATACCCTCGGCACTTGAACCTCATAGTCATTGTTTGACTGCACATGCAAACGTTTAGAGTATAGAGCCAAAAGGAGAAAAAATGCTTCACTGTCCCAATAATTACGGAAGGGACTGTAACTCTCATTCACATAGCTCCACGTAACCCCTCCAGAGTACACTTGTAAATTGCACAGCCACCTTATTTAATTACGTCTTAATCTAAAACCACTTTTGCCTTTTTATCTTGGTTGTCAGAGTGGTGGTGATTTATGAAGGTCAATTTACAGGATGACATTATATCTGCTAGGTCTGTAAATAATGGGAGAGGAAAGGGGATGGCTGATGATGAGGATGAGGATGAGGATGGTGGAAATGGATACACAATAAAAATATACATAAAATGAAGAGTGATATGTTAGATGGACAGTAAGATATAGAGATAACCAGATTGATAGACAGAGACGGAGAGATGAGAAAGAGAGAGGGTTAAGTGTTAATGAGAGTTGTTCCTTGCTCAATCACTCAGATGTCCCAGGAGGAGCTGGAGGAGGGATTGTGGCAGGGCAGTAGTGGGGCCAGTAGACCACAGCTTCCTCCTTAGGATGTATGCTAGGAAGGAGAAGGACCACGCCATATTTATCTGGGACACAGCCCGCTCGCTCCTTATCACAATCTCGCTCTCTCGCTCTCGCTCTCTTTCTCGGTCTCGCTCGCTCTCTCACACACTCCTTGCCTGTAATGTTCGTCGTTGGGAGAAAGAGAGGAGGACCAATGTGCAGCATGGTAAGTGTTCATAGCTTTTAATTACGTACTAGAACACTGAACAAAACAATAAATAACAAACGAACAGTCCCGTAAGGTGAGACAAAAACACTAAACAGGAAATAAGCACCCACAACTCAAAAGTGAAACCAGGCTGCCTAAGTATGGTTCTCAATCAGGAAAAACGATTGACAGCTGCCTCTGATTGAGAACCATACTAGGCCGAACACAGAAATCCCAAATCATAGAAAAAAGAACATAGACAACCCACCCAATTCACGCCCTGACCACACTTAAAACAAAGACATAACAAAAGAACTAAGGTCAGAACGTGACATTACCCTGCCATTATTTAGTTTCTAAAATATATGTGTTGATATTTGAGGGCAAATAATGCAACTGAATTAATAAAAAGACAAAGCGACTGTAACACTCCAAAGCCTTACATGAAAAGCACCCAAAGTGCAGCTGTCACTGTAACATCAAGTAAATTAACTAGATTTTATTCTATGGTTGTGTATTAGTCAACTGACAATCAACATCCTCGCTAACTAGGGCGTGTCTGGCTACAGAGGTCCGCAGCTAGGAAACAATACAGTCAAGTGGGCTCTCTGGCGACACCCGGCCAGTCAGCCCAAGCCATGAATCACTCTAACCCAGGCCCAGGCCCACCACTGAGACCACACCTGGGTTCAAATAATATTTCAAATACTTTGATCATTTGCTTTAGCCTGCCTGGAGTGCCAGATGGGTGGGGTTTGCACTTTTGCGACTACTCGATTGGTCCCATTGCACCAGGCATGATAAATCAAGCCCAACTAAATTATGTGGAATTATTTCAAATAGTATTTGAACCCATTCAAACTGAGTCGTCGGGATGTTGGCTCTAAACAGCCTGTTGTTCCAAAGCCCTGAGGTCAGCTGATAAGGGTTAATATAGTGGCCCTCAGGAGATGGATTGGGACCTCTGGCTACATATTGTTCGGCTACACATTTCTATGTGAATGTGTGTAGTTGAGGTGAATTGTAGTTCACGTAAGCATTTCTTTGAGATTATTTGGAATTGGTTTCTTTTTTATATAATCTGAAATTAAATTATGAATACCGTTCAATCGCCTAGTGGTTAGAGTGTTGTACTAGTAACCGAAAGGTTGCAAGTTCAAATCCCCGAGCTGACAAGGTACAAATCTGTTGTTCTGCCCCTGAACAGGCAGTTAACCCACTGTTCCTAGGCCACCATTGAAAATAAGAATTTGTTCTTAAAGATAAAACAAAGAATATAACAATTTGACCCAACATATAGTTTCCCCTCTTTCTTTCTATATCCTAAATGAATGCAGTCAGAAAATCAGTGCACCGCCAGCACTACTCTGTCTAGACAACCACAACACAATCATCTTGGCAAATTGTCCCTGGTGTATTGTCCCCCCCTTCGCCCCCTTCTGCCCTCCTGGTCTCTTTATCAATCGGCAAACAAGTGAAAATGAGTGTCTGCCCTCTCGCTTGCTGGAATTTCAACCATTCCCCACGCATCCCCTTCTTCCTGCCTGCAAATGTAATCGCAGGGAAACAGAGTAGGCTTCCCAACATCGTGACGTTCAGATAAGAGTCATTTATCACACGCAGTCCATCTGTCCCTCCATGCTACTGCCCACTGGAGCTTGACCAGACCCAGGCCCAGAGCCCGCTCCAATCAAGACTCCCTGATTGGGGTGCTGTGTGCATCGGCCCGTGTTTCTAGTTTGACTGGGTCTTGATTTATTCCTATTGATGGCTTCACCGTTTCACCTGGAGGGAACATACAGTATATTCTGATGCAGAAAAGAGTGTATTGATGAGCCTAATAGAAAACGTCTCTCTGAAAAGGCCAATGGCATATCAGAACTCTAATCTAATAAACGGAGCAGTAGATTACAAATGAGGGGGACTTACTGAATTTGTCAGGTCTGCTGAAAAAGAAACACGATGAAGTGTGTCGCAAGATCGATCTGTCTTCTCCGTTAGCAGCTGGTGTGGCAAGGTGCCAGGAGTCCCTCTCTTTCCCTCTTTCTCTCTCTCTTGCTCCCAACTCTGTCACACACACACTCACTCTCTCACACACACAAGCCCCCCCCCTCTACAGTGCGTCTGGTTTGTTCCACATTTGATTGAACCAAACAAGGGTCTGTGTAGGTAAAGACTGTGGTCTGGCCTAATCCTCTCACCTCTGCAGTGCTAAAACAGGCCAGCCTAAAGCAGCAATCTGCAGTTGCTACATCATTTCTTTAACTTATAATTTCATTATACTGAATACACCCATTGATTGATGAATAATATAACTTAGAAATGCCTCATGAGCTGAGTTCAGCTGTCATACCCCATCAGAACCCAAAGTATATGCTTGCTTAACTCAAATGTTTGTAAACACTGTAAATGTAAACAAACACTGTCTAGCCTCAACATGGTTAAAACTATAATTTGATATCATGGCTGGTCAGTTCTTGCATCCATAGCTTGTCTATGAATTTGAGAGTGGTTACATTTCTTCAGGCCCATCCTTCAGCTATTTACCAAAACAGAGGCGAGGCGTCAACTTTGTTATTGTTTCAACTGCTGATTGGCCCTTTAAGTCTGACTTCGGTCTGTGAGCTGTGGGGGGACTGGCTGCATGGGTTACAGCTACCCGCCTGGGGGACGCTGAAAAGACCTCTTGTATTTCGGGAGGTAGCTAGCTATTTATTTCTTTCCCATTGCATGGAAATTTCGCAATTTCTTTAAACACTGGCAGAGTTGGAGGAAAACATTACCTGTGGGCAGTTCTTGTGGTGAAGAGGGTAGTGTGTGTATGCCAGACGTCAGTGGGTAGTACTGCAGGGAAACCCGACAAAGTTAGCTACTTAGGGCAGTTCAGGCTTTAATGCCCAGCCAGCCGCACCACTAGAACTAGCCTAGGAGGAGATCCAAATGGCTTGTGGCGGTTCTACTGGAAACAGAACCTACAGAACTCTGCTATAGTAGGTCTTCTCATGTGCCAGTCTGTCATGTCTACAAAGACCAGAGCAGCTGTCAATATTCCACACACACACACACACACACACACACACACACACACACACACACACACACACACACACACACACACACACACACACACACACACACACACACACACACACACACACACACACACGCACACACACACACATCGCTAGATGGAACAATAATGAAACCACTGAAATGGCACTATACTGAACCAAAATATAAACGCATATAAAAGATCCCAGAATTTTTCCATATACACAAATAGTTAATTTCTCTCAAATTTCGTGCACAAATTTGTTTACATCCCTGTTAGTGAGCATTTCTCATTTGCCAAGATAATCCATCCACCTGACAGGTGTGGCATATCAAGAAGCTAATTAAACAACATGATCGTTACACAGGTGCACCTTGTGCTGGGGACAAGAAAAGGCCACTTTAAAATGTGCAGTTTTGTCACACAACACAATGCCACAGAAGTCTCAAATTTTGTAGGAGCATGTTGACTCCAGGAATGTCCACCAGAGCTGTTGACGGATCATTTAATGTTCATTTCTCTACCATAATGTCGTTTTAGAGAATTTGGCAGTACGACCAACCAGCCTCACAACTGCAGAACACATGAAACCATGCCAGCCCAGGACCTTCACATCCGGTTTCTTCACCTTCGGGATCGTCTGAGACCAGCCACCAGGACAGCTGATGAAACTGAGGAGTATTTCTGTCTGTAATAAAGCCCTTTTTGTGGGGAAAAACTCATTCTGATTGGCTGGGCCTGGCTTCCCAGTGGGTGTGCCTATGCCCTCCCAGGCCCGCCCATGGCTGCGCCCCTGCCCAGTTATGTGAAACCCATAGATTAGGGCCTAATTAATTCCTTTCAATTGACTTATTGCCTTATATGAACTGTAAATCTGTGAAATTGTCGTATGTTGCTTTTATATTTTTGTTCAGTGTAAATCAAAAAGGTCTGGGGTTTCACTGTACCTAAGGCTACCCAAGTACAAGGTTCAGTAAAACATTGTATGAGGGGTCCTACTGTATGCTGAAAGGACCATCATGGACCCTCCCTACTGGGCACAGACAGTTTTATGTCTTGTTATGATTTACATTTGAGTTTTCAATGAATGTGAATTCAACGTAAAATCAACAGAAAATGTAACCATAAAATGAGATTTAGGTTAAAAGTTTTTTTTAAAGTTTAAAAAAGACATGAATTCCTTAAATCCCTTGAAACTGAGTGCACATGTCACGTTCTGACCTTAGTTCCTTAGTTTTGTCTTTGTTTTAGTATGGTCAGGGTGTGAGTTGGGGTGGGCAGTCTATGTTCTTTTTTCTATGATTTGGGATTTCTGTGTTTGGCCTGGTATGGTTCTCAATCAGAGGCAGCTGTCAATCGTTGTCCCTGATTGAGAACCATACTTAGGTAGCCTGGTTTCACCTTTGAGTTATGGGTGAATATTTTTCCGTTTCAGTGTTTGCACCATTCGGGACTGTTTCGGTTTTCATTTTGATTATCTTGTTCTTTTGTATTTTGTATTCATTTTCCATTAAATCACATTATGGATACGTACCACGCTGCATTTTGGTCCTCCGATCCTTCCTACTACTCCTCCTCCTCAGAGGAAGAAGAAACACTTTACAGTACAAAGCATGAAGAATCCCGTCCTAAAATTGCTGAGTGGAGGACGGCTCATTATAATGGTTGGAATGGAATATAATGGCTGGAATGGATTGAATGGTATCAAACACATGTTTGATATCTTTCCATTTGCTGGAATGGAGTGAATGGAAGAGTATCATACCATTCAATTTACTCCATGCTAGCCATCATTATGAGCCATCCTGCCCTCCGCAGCCTCCATCGATTGAGTAGGACCCCCCCCCCCTCTTGCCCCCCTCGTCGGGACATGGACTCTACAGGGTCTCGAAAGGATTCCACAGGGATTCTGGTCCATGTTGACTCAAATGCTTCCCACAGTTGTGCCAAGTTGGCTGGATGTCCTTTGGGTGGTGGACCATTGTTGAAACACACAGAAACTGTTGTGAGTGAAAAACCTTGGTGGGTAAATCTTGGTGGGACAAACTCCCAAAATTGTTTTTAGATGCTTGCCAGCAAAGCGACTACACAACACAACACTAAACAATACATTAAATGCACCAGAACGGTCCCATACGGTGCCCACAAACTGTTAGGACCTACATAAAGCAGTCCCAACATCTTACCACTGCTACACCTGACTATCAGCAGGGCCTTGTCTGGCAGTGAAACAGTTCATTCAGCCTCATTTACTGACTTTAAAAAAACATAGCTGACATGGCTGACTTGCTTAAACAAATATTGTGCCTACTGACATTTGAGATGCACAAACTATGGCATAAGGGGATGATGAGCAGATAAGAGGCAATCCATAATTTCGAATAAGACATTAATGAGCGAGCTAGGACGGACGTAGTCAATATAACTATTTGTTCAGTACTTTTGAAATTTCAACAACAGAATTCAGAACATGGGCCGTTACAGTATTCTGTCTGTACACCAAGTCAGAACCATAGGATAAATAAAGAGGGCATACAGTATAAGCAGACAATGAAAGCTCTTACAATATTCAATGATGACATTTCTCTAAAGCAGGCTATAGGTTACATGTGCACCACCAAGTAAGAACAGTAGGCTCAGTTATGAGGGGAAAAGGGAGAAAATTATTAGGGTGAGGCACATGGGCTACTAAGAGCTTACTACACAACATACACTTAGTATTACTTTCTTAGCTACAGTATACATCTCTCCCTGGCACATTACATCATTTATGTACCAGCCTACAAGACATTTTTGGACTGACCTTGTTTTGCTGTGCTCATTTGAATAGGAAGGTGGTGGGGCAGTCCTTCTTGTGGGCTGTAGAAAGAGGCCCAAAATCCCAACTTGGAATTCTAAGTTGGATGACAGTTCAAAATTATTTTCTGTATTTTCCCAGTCTGAGCTAGTTTTATCCAAGTTCCTAGTTGTCTTGAACTCACTGAAGTCTGAGATGTCCCAGTTCCGAGTTTCCAGTTGTTTTGAACACTGCAGAAGTCATACTGGATTGACAGTTACCCCCTTTTGCTTGATATCCAATTGGTATTTATGATCTTGTCTCAGCGCTGCAACTCCCCTACGGACTCGGCGAAGGTTGAGAGCCAAGCCGCACTGCTTCTTCACACACTGCTTGCTTAACCCAGTAGCCAGTCACACCAATGTGTCGGAGGAAACACTGTCGTACTGACGACTGAAGGCCAAACCCTCCCCTAACCCGGACGACGTTGAGCCAATCATGGGTCTTCCGGTCACAGCCGGCTGTGACACCCGAGGCTGCAGTTGCACCTTAGCACTCATTGTTGAATTTGAGATTTCCACTTGTTGTGTAATGTTTTTGTCTAATGGCCGATGAGCACCGATACGTTTTATCTATAATTTCTCTTCATATGACAAGGATTCAATAGGATTTGCCAGTAGATTGCCGACTTGATGCATGATGATGACTGCGTGTCTACAGTAGCTCGCGAGCTAAGATTTTGAAAGTATACTGTAGATATAACGTGATTTTACTTAATTTGTGGCCAAATGACCTTAAGCCTTCTTGGGTGGGCACTTCTAATGTAAGTCTATGGCAACACCCAAGGGGCTTGAATTTTCAAGCTCTACTCGTAGATTTTGTGGTGACATAGTGTCCCCATGAGTGACAGAACACTGAGCCAATCACGACAAAACTAGAGAAGATTACCAACCCCTGTCCCTATTTGCCGCTGGCTGCTCCACCAACACAGAAAGGACAAAACTAGGCTGGAACACCTGCATTTTGTAGCTGCCTAACTCAAGAAAGCTAAAAAGAGACCATATCTTTACGTAGCGTTACTAACTCAATTATTTTATTATTTTACATTGTTTGCAAACTGATATGTGAAACATATTTATCCCAAAATAACATTCAAAACAGATGATTATTTTTGTATTATTATTATGATGACTATTTGTAGCTAAACAGGTATTTTTAGCTCCACCTGCCCTGAATGACATGTCACCACTGCCTACTACCATACCCCATTCAAAAGTACTTCAATATTTTGTCTTGCCAAGTCACCCTCTGAATGGCATACATACACAATCCGTCTTTAACCTGTCTCCCCCCTTCATTTACACTGATTGAAGTAGATTCAACAAGTGACATCAATAAGGGATCATATATTTCTCCTGGACTCACCTGGTCAGTCTATGGCATGGAAAGAGCAGGTGTTTTGTACACTCAGTGTACGCTGATGAATTTGAGAAAATCCAATTAGTTTTCCATGTTGATTCAATGTCATCACATTGAATTTCTTTGTTGAAATGACATTGAAACAATGTTTGTGCTTAGTGGGTCCTGATGCTGTTGCAGTTATTAACAATGTATCAGTGTTGCAACAGGATGCAGTAGCGAAACACCCCCAGAATGTATTTTACACCCTGTCAAGTGTCAAAGGTTCAACTGTCCCTGTGTCATCCTCAGTGAGAGGTGGGGCTAGAGAAAGGACACCAGAAGGGAAGGGTGTGTGTGTGGGTGTAGGTGGGGGATCTGATGGCTTTAGCAGTGTGTTTGGCACCCTGATCAAGGGATTGGCCCACTCTAATTCAATGTCAATATGAACCACCCACTTCCCCTGAACTTGTGTCTATTATTTCATATGAAGCACCCAACCCAGGCCTGTACTGTTGTCTCCCCCTGGCACTGGAGCAGGGGACCAGAACACAATCATTTCTCAGGAACAGCTGTGCCTTCCTTCCTTTCCATCCTGTGCTGCTCTCTCTCTCTCCGCCTGACAGCCATTAGAGTGTCAGACCCACAGTACTGACCTATAGGATGCACTATGAGGATGATTCAGACTTAGGACATTTACGCCTTTCCTACACACTTCTCAGTAGTTGGTATTCAGACTTATCTAATGCAGGTACGTAATATGGTCTACAGGTGTGTCTACCTTGCATGCACATGTAATTCAACTGCTAAAAACCTTCCAACTTGCTGGCCAACAGATTTTCAGAATCGAATGAAATGATGCAAAATGTAGGCTACAAATATAAGGAAACCAATATCAAAGTGACAGTTATAAATGTATGTGGATATTACTGACGGTGGCTCCCGATAGTGGCTAATATTCAACATGATACAAATTGTAAAACAAAATGGAGGACAGCCTGGGCATACTGTATAATTAAAACATTGTAAAGTGCATAAATTATCTCTGCAGGTTCGGCACTACAGAAGCCCATAGTTTGGGTCTCCAAATTTCAACCCTGCAAATTATGAGGGCATACAAAAGAAAAATGAGGAATAATGGCACAGCTATTTATAGTCTACCTCACTGTGGAAAAGGGGTCTCAATACATGTTATGTTGATGTCATTTTCAGTTTACTTCAATTTGACTGGTTTTACATTCTTCTCCAGGGATCATAAGGAAAATTATCTAAAACAATTGCGAAGTGTATTTACAATACCCTTCTCCAAAAGGATTACTCATTTACACACGTATGGGCGCAAGCATTGTCCATGATACAAACTGTTCACACCCCTCTTCTTGACAGAGAGAACATTTTGCAGGTTTAAAGCTTATTTCTTTCAAGTCTACATATGTCTTATGTGTGTTCATGTGATATCTGAGTAACTTAAACGTTACAACAAAATCCTATGGGCTATAAAACCTACTTAAAAAATGTTAGCTGACATGGGCTAGTTGATCTGGAAATTTCTGACAAGCTCTCTAAGGTCTGCAACTACTGACATGCCAATAGGAAAACTGCTGATTTTGAAATTGCACCTTATATATTAACTATTGCAACATTCAAGAGTGAGTTGAAAGCCCGACTGAATTCATTCTTTTTTTGTGTGTTTGTTCATCTCCATCTACTTCTCCGTGGTTAGGGTCAGAGACAGTTGTCCAATGGTGTGATGGCTAAGGGTTGGAGACCACTGCCCTCGTTGAAACCTATGATTTCACAAGAATGGAAAAACATTTGTGCAGTTTTTTTTGTGAGATCTTTTCCTCTTTTTGAAGTAGGGGACAGACATGGTGAGGAGAGGGGTGGTGGGTGTGTCACTGTGTGTGCAAAGGGTTTACTGCTGCCTGTGCAAAATGTTCCAGTATTTGTGGTGGTTGGAAACAGTGGTGGAGCAGTGTGGGTTGAAGTAACAGGACCTTCTTGAGCAGTTTTAGCCCCTCCCTTTCCTACTGCTCTGTCTCCCATCTATGCTGCCACCATAGACCATCCTGGCTTAGTTCTGCTCTGCTCCGGATCACAATAACTCAGATATATGGATTGGTTTTGATGGATGTGGTTTTGAAAAACGTTCATTTAAATTAGTTTACCATTGGATAAGATGTATTAAGGTGACCACAGATGAGTATAGCCTGATATTTTATTATATATTATAAAATATTTTCCCCTTTACTTCTAACAGCTAACAACACCTAGTTGCAAAAAGGGTAAAATAGGAATATGAGAGACCGAGAAAGAGACAGAGAGAGGGAGAGAGAGAGAGGCAGGCCCAGTAGCTTAATTATTGTTGGCCTGTGGTATCCAGGTGGAGTATGGTGGCAACTTGCAAACAGAGGCCCTGTGTTTCATCTCACGGACAGAGCGAGAGAGAGAGAGAGAGAGAGAGAGAGAGAGAGAGAGAGAGAGAGAGAGGGTAGCGATCGAGAGAGACCGATACAGAGTGTACTGAGAGAGGAAGAGAGAGCAAAAGAAAGCGAAAGGGGCGATTATGTGTGCTAAAGAGGAGGCCAGGCCATGGAGCAGAGGCCAGGGAGGTGAGGCAGGCCAGATGACAGCAGCTTCCTGTGGGTCCAGAGTCCTGGACAAGGCCTGTTTTCTAAGGGAAGCGCAGGAGTCCTAATCTGCGGCCCCTGGAGGAGAGGGGACCCGGTGGCCCTGGCCTCCTCATTGTCCCCTTTATCACCTCCCTCTCCTGTCCTCCTGGGCTGGACTCATTTAGTTATTATCACCAGACAGACAGTGTGTGAGAGGATGGAGGCAGGCAGGCAGGCTGGGTGGATCTTATTGATAGTGGAAGAATATGCACGTACAGAGACACACATGAGCATGAACACACACATACTCACAGTCACACAGCTTGAGAGATTGACAGACACACACAAGCAGGCCTACACACATATACACACACAAACACAAACACACACATGTTCCTCACAGGTGACAGTAAGGAATACTGAGTTCACGAGGCAATGCCACACAAATAGCAATGATGTCACCCACAGAGAGCACACAGAAGTAGTGACACTCAAGGTTGGGTAGGTTCACAGGAGGATGGTGGCACCTTAATTGGGGAGGATGGGCTCATGGTAATTGGCTCCTGAGTGGCACAGCAGTCTAAGTTACTGCTTCTCAGTGCTAGAGGCATCACTGCAGACCTTGGTTCGATTCCAGGCCATGATTGGAAGTCCCATAGGGCGGTGCACAATTGTCCCAGCGTCATCCAGTTTAGGGTTTGGCCAGAGTAGGCCGTCATTGTAAATAAGAATTTGTTCTTAACTGACTTTCCTAGTTAAATAAAGGTAAAAAAATGGCTAGAGCAGGAATAAGTGGAATGGTATCAAATACATCAAACACATGGTCTCCATGTGTTTTGTTGCCATTCGATTCACTCTGTTCTAGCCATTATTATGAGCTGTACTCCCTTTAGCAGCCTCCACTGGCTCGGATACTTTCTAAATGTAATCCGTTACAGTTACTAGTTACAGTACCTGTCCAAAATTTTGATCAGTAACATAACATCTGGATTGCCTAAACTCAATAATGTAATCTGATTACTTTTGGATTACTTTACACTTTAGAAGAATTTGGTGTGCAATTATAGTGGTCTCCGACATGGAATACATTTAAACTTGAGCCTTTTTTTAATGCTGAATTGAATGTCATTGAGAAAACAGAAAAGTGTCACAAACATCCAATCAGTATTTAAAAGTATTCCCAGAAGTAATCATCTAGTTTTTCAAAAGTATCTGTAATCTGATTACAATATTTTTTCTGGTAACGTAACTGTTTACATTTACATTTTTTTGTAATCAGATTACATGTCATCAGTTACTCTCCAGCCCTGGTGACACTGTTGCATACTGTACACACAATCTCCACTCCAGGGTCAGAGTCATTTTGGTGATTTTAGGCAATCAGGGGAAACAGTGTGGCTTCTGGGGGCAGGAAGTCAATCGACCACTACAGCCACAGTTTGTCAGGCTGTCACTTCATAATGAACAGCTATGGAAGTCGCACACTAAAACACACACACACACACACACACACACACACACACACACACGCACGCACGCACGCACGCACGCGCGCACGCACGCACGCGCGCACGCACGCACGCACGCACGCACGCACGCACACACACACACACACACACACACACACACACACACACACGGATAAAAACAACAAATGACAACAGTAAATCTACAGTAAACACTGTAGATGTTTCACAATAAAGGATCCTTCCTCTCGTCTCCACAGCCTCACTCTCACCCTCTTCCCCCCTCTCTCTTTTCCTCTTCCCCCTCTCTCTCTCTTTTCCTCTTCCCCCTCTATCTGTTCTGCTTCCTGCAGTCTAGAGTGTTGTGTGTAGACGTGCGTGTCTCCCAATGTCTTTACATATGCAGCTGTATTTGTACATAATTAATTGTGCAGTCTGTCTTATTATCTGTAAGACTGTGATTACCAATGTGTGTATAACAGTGTGTGAGTGGTTACAACAGTTTCCTTACATCCTGCATCTCTTCCTGCACCAGGCGTGCTATTTCAGACTTTTCATGGAACCCCTTTTGTTCCTCTGATTAGGTGTCCATGCAGGGGAGGAAAGAGGGAAGAGGGGGAGAGGTGGATGTCCAATAGCCAGGACCTTTCCTCTGGGTTCTCACAGACCTCTCATGTGTCTTGAGGTCTGGAGGGACAGAGGAATGGAGGGATAGAAGGATAGAGGGATGAACACAGGCTGTACAATCTTCCTCCTCCTTTCCTTGCCTGCACCTGTAGCTGTTTGCTGTTAGGGCTACATTATTATTATTATTATTATACATCATCGTGTTGAATATTATCATCCTGGTGCCTCTGGTATGTACAGAAGAATGCTTGGGGTCACTTAGAAATGTCATTGTTTTTGAAAGAAAAGCTATTTTTTGTCCATTAAAATAACATCAAATTGATCAGAAATACAGTGTAGACATTGTTAACGTTATAAATGACTATTGTAACTGGAAACTGTGCAGATTTTTTATGGAATATCTACATAGGCGTACAGAGGCCCATTATCAGCAACCATCACTCCTGTGTTCCAATGGCACGTTGTGTTAGATAATCAGTGTTCATCATTTTAAAAGGCTAATTGATCATTAGAAAATCATTTTGCAATTATGTTAGCAAAGCTGAAAACTGTTGTCTGATTAAAGAAGCAATGGAGTGATGGTTGCTGATAATGGGCCTCTGTACACCTATGTATCTGCCGTTTCTAGCAACAATAGTTTTTTACAACATTAACAATGTCTACACTGTATTTCTGATCAATTTGATGTTATTTTAATGGTCAAAACAATGTGCCTTTCATTCAAAAACAAGTACATTTCTAAGTGATCCCAAACTTTTGAACGGTAGTGTATCTAGGCAACTGATTATACAATCATATCCCTGTCCTTAACAACAGTCTCAGTGTAGGTAGAGTTGGTTAATCTCTACACACAGAGATTCCTTTCCTGTATCCACTGTGGACCAAACTAAGAAGTCCACGGGAGACCTCTATAGCACCCATATCCACCCCTTGAACATTCCTTCCAGTCATGTCATGTCATGTCGGAGGGTTTCTCACTCTCCTCTAAAGCTCTGCATCAGTCCGATGACAGAGGGGACCTCAGCCCTTTCCAAAGGGACCACTAATCCCACATTCTTAACTAGATTACAGACTGTCAGAGGGATCAGAGAGCCTCTCTCAACTGTCATCTAACAGGATGGCTAGACACAACCCAACACACAACTCACATCAGACCCTCCAGCACAGTCCACCTCCCTGGATTCCTGCCTGTCAGAGAGAAGGAGCGGGAGGGAGTGCAGTGTTTTATGTGTGTGTGTGTGTGTGTGTGTGTGTGTGTGTGTGTGTGTGTGTGTGTGTGTGTGTGTGTGTGTGTGTGTGTGTGTGTGTGTGCGTGCATGTGTGGGTAAGTGTGTGTCTTTGTGTGGGCACAATTGGACACCTTCATTTTGTTTTCATGCTGTGAACGGCGGTGTAAGCAGACTCATATTTCATCCTTATTCATTTTCAACCTGTCATCTTTCCTTTTGTTCTCTGAAGGGTGGGACCCTACTCTTGAGTCCAGGGTTCTCCCCTTAGTCAATGGATGTATGTCCCCTGGCTCAGAACAGGAGAGATGAGTGGTGTTGGATGTGTTTGTGTGTGTATATGTGTGTGAGGGGTTGAGAGAGTAACAGTGCGCTGGTCCCTGCCCCTGCTTTCCTCTATTCACTGCCGTATCCTGTCTGTGTTGCTGGGCCCTAATGGGCTTTAATGAGCCACCAGTGGACCCTGCTCTTCCTGCCCCCCCTCTCTCCCTCGCGCTTTCATACACACACACACACACACACACACACACACACACACACACACACACACACACACACACACACACACACACACACACACACACACACACACACACACACACACACACACACACACACACACACACAGTGTTATCTCCTCAGCACAGTGCTTCCTACGGCCCCACACCAATCCCACCACCAGCTCCTGCTCTCTTCACTGCCAACCCAGGCCTCACGCCCCCGACCTAGGTCTGTGACCCACAATCATGCAATCACACATCTCTCACCCCATCTCTCCCCCTTATCTCTCCGTCTCTGCCTCTTTATCTCTCTATTTTTTATTATGTTTGTCCATCTCCCTGCCCTTTCTTGCCCAATCCACTCTCTCTTTTTTGATAGCTATCATCTTTTTGGCACGGTGTACAGAAAAGACCGGAACAACCCAGTTAAAAGCAGAGAAAGGCTGAGAGCACGGCTCACCATATTGTCTACGACCTAAGGGTCAGCGTGCTGTAAAACTCGGTGTGTGTGTGTTTGTGTGTGTGTGTGTTTGTGTATGTGTGTAAAAAACAGGGACAGAAGAGTTAGGAACTCAGCCCACTGGCGTCAAACAGAAGCTCCACCTGCCTGTGACCCGGAATGGGACACAGGGGAATGGTCATTATGTGCTCTCCTGACTGGGATGGATGGGAAAATCAGCAGGGTCCATGCAGGTCAGCTGTTAGATCCCATACCTCGGGTGGTCATAGTCACCATGAGATGAGATTATGGCACAGTAATTTTCCAGGAACACACTATTGTAGAAAAACAAGCCAATGTTCCTCACTCCCAGACAAGCTTTTTTTTAAATTTAATCTGTATTAAACACATCCCTTAATTTGTTGTCACGTTCTGACCTTAGTTCCTTTGTTATGTCTTTGTTTTAGTATGGTCAGGGCGTGAGTTGGGTGGGTTTGTCTATGTTCCGTTTTCTATGTTGTGTTTTGCGTTTGGCCCGGTATGGTTCTCAATCAGAGGCAGGTGTCGTTAGTTGTTAGCCTTTTCCCACTTGTGTTTGGTTGGTGTTTATTTTCTGTGTCTGTGTGTTCAACATGGAAATGTTTCGCTGAGTTATTTCACGTGTCCTTTCAGTGTTAGTTTGTTTTAATAAAGAGCATGAACACGTACAATGCTGTGCACTGGTCCTCCGATCCTTACTACTCCTCCTCGTCTGAGTGAACTGCCATTGAAAAATATTTTCGTCATTCACCCCAGATGAACCCTTGAACAAAATAATGACAACATAATGAAAATTTACTGAATCTAATGAAACACCTAACATTTCCCTGCCTCCCCTCATCTCTCCATTACCCTGGCAGCAGCAGCGTCAATATGTACTCACCAGGACCTCAGTCACATACTTCTAAGGGACTATCCTCTGAAAGAAAAGCATGAATGCTGATTGGCTGACAGCCGTGATATATTAGACTGTATACCATGGGAATGACAAAACATGTATTTTTACTGCTCTAATTACGTTGGTAACCAGTTTATAATAACAATAAGGCACTTCTGGGTTGTGGTATATGGCCAAAATACCACAGGTCTGTGTCCAGGCAGTTGTGTGTAAGAACAGCCCTTAGCCATTGTATATTGGCCATATACCACACCCCCTCATGCCTAACAACCTAGCCATGCTGCTTAGATATAGCAGCATGCCCAGGTCATTAGCTGCGGCAGCTAGCTAACTGAAGGCTCATTGTCCACCTAGCCTACAGCTTGCACATGCTGCTTCCAGGTGTTGCCATGACGATTAATCTTGTTTGCTCAACTGTTGGCTGCTTGTGCTGACAGAAGTTCTCAGAGGAGTTTGCTAGGTTTAGGAAAATCAAATGAAAGGCAATCAGGCTGTTTTGACAAGCTGAACTCTGCTGAGCTGTGATGGTCCTTTGGCGCTGATTGCTCTGTCGCTGGTTTGCAGCATCTGTGAGCTGCTCTGATGTGGTGAATGTATGAGACAGGTTGGAGAGGGGGGGGGGGGGGGGTTAGGTGGGATCTGTGCCAAGGTCTATGTTTTGCTATGACCACAGGTACGGTGCAGGTCATTTGGATTGCTGTGTGTGGGTCGATGTGGGCTAATTGCTCTACATCTCTCCTACTTTAGCCTACCCTCTAACAGTGTTTCAGGGTTGGTCCATGTACCCCCCCCACTCCCATCTCATATTGGTTCACCATGGACCCTGCTACAGAGGCAATATGGGAAGCACTGTCTAGAGTAGATGCACCAATGGCAGTAAGGTCCAATATGGCAATATGATATCTTGACCCTATACAGCACAATGGCTGTGGGGTCATAGACATATCAGAATCCAGTACATTCATAACACACTGCCAATGGGGAACGGGGTAAAACAACTGACATTCATACAAAGGGACAATAAATATGGTATTACTCACAACACAATTAGCGTGATCATGTAAACGTGCGATCAGTTTGTGTCTCGTCAATGTCTCATTTTCTGCGGTTTGTCTGAGAAGCAACAAGCGTAAGCTTCCTATTATCCACCACTACACTGGAGAAACCGACGCACAACTGTCTGGATGTTGCTGTTCATTCCAAGGCCGTTTGTCAGAGCAAAGCAGAGCACTGCAAGCAAATCAATGCAAGATGTTCTTGCAACATGTTGCCTCAGTAACTTTCCAATAGAGAATCTGTCTTCTTGCTCGTATTCAGTGACCTGGGAGATGTTATCATGTCTTCAGTAACTAACTACACCCAGCTACTGCTGTAGATATCACACTCCACTGGCAAGCAAACAGGCCTTGAGTGGTACTGACTATACTGTATCTATGGACAGTACAGTCATCTCCTTTCGCTCTATCTTCTCTGTAACTTCCATCCTGGTGATGGCCTGCCTGTCTGACCGACTCCCTGCCTGCTGGTCTGGTAGTCCCCTCCAGGGGAATGTTTCAGTCTGGTTCTGATTAGCAGCTGGATGCTACGGACCTCAGCCTGTTTCCTGCTTGCCTGTGAGACAGCTGCGTGTGTTGTGTGTATGTGATCGGAGAAGCCCATGTGAAGACGAGCTGTAGGGACCCCAGGCAGTGTACAGGCTTTCTAATGGAAAGGGACTGTTGTCAAACAGATAACCATGAAGCATTTCCAAGCTAATCTACAGTATATTCTGTAGTACTGAGACAAGTAATGCCAGAACTAAAACATCTAACTCATCTGTACCAACTGCACAAGTAACAAGCGCAATGACAAACATCAACAACAAAAACAACAGGTTTTTCCATGGTACCATGTACCTGCCTATTGTAGGCCTACCTGTATTTCCCATGTAACTACATGTATTTTAGCACCAATGTAAAGTGGGACCAAATGATCAAATCTATATCAAATAACATATAATCCACCTGAAAATAAAGCATTTCAGCATGTTAAAAACTGCAAATGGCCATAGAGGGTGTGGAATTAATTTAATAAAATAACGTGTAAATTGTCCTTAACAACATGCCCTCGATGCTTTGATTTACTTCATTCATTTGGTAGGAAATCCATTGGCTAATTGATTGTTGCATATTTTGTAACAAAGCCACTGATTGGTATACTCGTTGGATGATTGCTGTCAGTCAGGGAATCAACCTTTCAGAGAGCAGATTCAGAGTCTAACACCACTGAATCAGTGAGTCATTTAAGGTAGAATCAAACTGTCTAATAGAGTAGAGATTCACTAAGTACTTTATTGTGCATGGAATCAGATCATTTTATAGAGTGAGTCATTTAATTAATCATCTGTCAGTGATTCAGTGAGTCATTGTCTTGCAATGAAGCAGTCTCAGTCTCTGGGCAAGGATATATGGAATCTTATGAACATCTGTATTTGACAACAGTTGTCAGTACTCGTGTTTTCAATGATAATGTCTACATCGACCCACTGGGCAAGAAGATAAGAGGTCCACATACCATTCACTCTGGTGCAGATACAAGGAGCCTCCTCAGGAGAAGATTCTTTTGTCTGACATTATTTACAATTCGAAAATGTGTTTTGCACACTGTGTTTTTTGAGATATCACTCAAACTACTAGTAACATGCTTGCCAGATTTTCTTGAAAATTATCTCCAATTTCAAATACTTTTGACCTAAGATACAAGTTGAATATGGATATGAGGATATGGATATGAGGATATGGATATGAGAATATGAGGATATGGATATGAGGATATGGATATGGATATGAGGATATGGATATGAGGATATGATATGAGGAGGATATGGATATGGATATGGATATGAGGATATGGATATGGATATGAGGATATGGATATGAGGATATGATATGAGGATATGGATTTGGATATGAGGATATGGATATGGATATGAGGATATGGTTATGAGGATATGGATATGGATATGAGGATATGGATATGGATATGAGGATATGGATATGAGGATATGGATATGGATATGGATATGGATATGGTTATGGATATGAGGATATGGATATGAGGATATGGATATGGATATGGATATGAGGATATGGATATGGATATGAGGATATGGATATGAGGATATGAATATGAGGATATGGATATGGATATGGATATGAGGATATGGATATGGATATGGATATGAGGATATGGATACGGATATGGATATGGATATGGATATGAGGATATGGATATGAGGATATGGATATGGATATGGATATGGATATGGTTATGGATATGAGGATATGGATATGAGGATATGGATATGAGGATATGGATACGGATATCAATATGGATATGGTTATGGATATGGATATGAGGATATGGATATGGATATGAGGATATGGATATGAGGATATGGATATGAGGATATGGATATGGATATGAGGATATGGATATGGATATGGATATGGATATGAGGATATGGATATGAGGATATGGATACGGATAGGGAATATGGATATGGATATGGATATGGATATGAGGATATGGATATGAGGATATGGATATGGATATGGATATGGATATGAGGATATTGATATGAGGATATGGATATGAGGATATGGATACGGATATGGATATGGATATGGTTATGGATATGAGGATATGGATATGGATATGAGGATATGGATATGGATATGGATATGGATATGGATATGAGGATATTGATATGAGGATATGGATATGAGGATATGGATACGGATATGGATATGGATATGGTTATGGATATGAGGATATGGATATGAGGATATGGATATGGATATGAGGATATGGATATGGATATGGATATGGATATGGTTATGGATATGAGGATATGGATATGGATATGCGGATATGGATATGAGGATATGACTATGAGGATATGAGGATATGGATATGAGGATATGCATATGAGGATATGGATATGAGGATATGGATATGAGGATATGGATATGGATATGGATATGGATCTGAGGATATGAGGATATGGATATGAGGATATGGATATGGATATGTATATGAGGATATGGATATGGATATGGATATGGATTTGAGGATATGGATATGGATATGGATATGGATATGGATATGAGGATATGGATATGAGGATATGGATATGAGGATATGGATATGGATATGGATATGAGGATATGGATATGGATATGGATATGGATATGGATATGAGGATATGGATATGGATATGGATATGAGGATATGGATATGGATATGGATATATGGATATGGATATGGATATGGATATGGATATGAGGATATGGATATGGATATGGATATGAGGATATGGATATGGATATGGATATGAGGATATGGATATGGATATGAGGATATGGATATGGATATGGATATGAGGATATGTATATGGATATGGATATGGATATGAATATGGATATGAGGATATGGATATGAGGATATGGATATGGATATGGATATAGATATGGATATGAGGATATGGATATGGATATGGATATGAGGATATGGATATGGATATGAGGATATGGATATGAGGATATGTATATGGATATGGATATGAGGATATGGATATGGATATGGATATGGATATGCGGATATGGATATGGATATGGATATGGATATAGATATGAGGATATGGATATGAGGATATGGATATGAGGATATGGATATGGATATGGATATGGATATGAGGATATGGATATGGATATGGATATGAGGATATGGATATGGATATGGATATGGATATGATGATATGGATATGGATATGGATATGGATATGAGGATATGAGGATATGAGGATATGGATATGGATATGGATATGGATATGAGGATATGGATATGGATATGAGGATATGGATATGGATATGGATATGGATATGAGGATATGAGGATATGGATATGGATATGGATATGGATATGAGGATATGGATATGGATATGGATATGGATATGAGGATAGGAGGATATGGATATGGATATGGATATGCATATGAGGATATGGATATGAGGATATGGATATGGATATGGATATGGATATGAGGATATGGATATGGATATGGATATGAGGATATGGATATGAGGATATGAATATGGATATGGATATGGATATGAGGATATGAATATGGATATGGATATGGATATGAGGATATGGATATGGATATGGATATGAGGATATGGATATGAGGATATGAATATGGATATGGATATGGATATGGATATGAGGATATGGATATGGATATGGATATGAGGATATGGATATGGATATGGATATGAGGATATGGATATGGATATGGATATGAGGATATGGATATGGATATGGATATGAGGATATGGATATGGATATGGATATGGATATGGATATGGATATGAGGATATGGATATGGATATGGATATGAGGATATGGATATGGATATGGATATTAGGATATGAGGATATGGATATGGATATGAGGATATGAGGATATGGATATGGATATGGATATGAGGATATGGATATGAGGATATGGATATGGATATGAGGATATGGATATGAGGATATGGATATGAGGATATGCATATGGATATGGATATGGATATGAGGATATGGATATGGATATGAGGATATGGATATGAGGATATGATGGATATGGATATATGGATATGGATATGGATATGGATATGGATATGGATATGAGGATATGGATATGGATATGGATATGGATATGGATATGAGGATATGGATATGGATATGGATATGGATATGGATATGGATATGAGGATATGGATATGAGGATATGGATATGAGGATATGGATATGGATATGAGGATATGTATATGAGGATATGGATATGGATATGAGACCAAGTTCGAGGGAATCTTATAGCTATACTGTGAGATTCTCTTATGTTAATGTTTAGCTGTAAGTGCTGTAGGGTTATGTTCATTCTACTCAGCGGTTCTCCCTGTCAGTTAGAGTATTGTTCAGCTCTATTTCACAGATCCCTCTTGTGACCTGTTATGGGGCGAGAGATGATTTTAATGTGGATCGGCTCCATGCTATTTTTAACCCTGCTGAATTGTTGAGTAAACAGCCTGGAGTTAAAAGTAAAATGAGCTTTTTTCTCATTTCTGTCTGCATCTCTCTCTCTCTCAGTGAGTGAATAAGATGTTTAGTTTGGGCTAACTGCGGTTTTAGAATGTGCGGTCAGAGCTTTGTAAGCGTCTGCCTTCAGTTGGGACACTGTTTCTAGAGGTTGTAAGCTGCTAACTCTCCCTGAAACAAGAGCCAACCAGCCTAGAGGTCATTCTAACAACAGAATGCTTTTCTTTTCCATGCAACCCTTCTTCTTCTCAATGGGAAACGGACCCTGGGAGGGAAGAGGAAATGATCAGACATTGTCAGCAAGTTGGTTCTGCATATGTGGCAAGCACATAGTTTACATATGTTCACGTTGCACTCACTACATACTTCCACAATAAAAAATGTTATTTATTAACAAGGCAAGTCAGTTAAGAACAAATTCTTATTTACAATGACGGCCTACCTGGGAACAGTAGGTTAACTGTCTTGTTCAGGGACATATTTTTACCTTATTAGTTTGGGGATTTGCTCGAGCAACCTTTCGGTTACTAGCCCAACGCTCTAACCACTAGGCTACCTGCTGCCCCACTGTCAGTACATGTCAGTGTTACATGACAGATTCAAAGTGTTGTCAATGTTAGGTAAGTAGCGCTAAACCTTGCAGCTAGCAAAAGAAGGCAGAACTATTGTAATGAGTTTCATGAGTATTATTCAATACTCTGATACTGTAAATACTCTCTGAAAGTGTTCTTGCAGTACATTCCTCCACAGACAGGTGGCAGCAGAGAGCCATCAGGCCAGAGAACAGTGATGTCCCAGACTAGTCTAAAGTCATAGAGTTAATGTTGTTAGTGGCTCTTTTATTCCATGCCACTTTTGTCTGACTGTTACTTCTCGGATTTGTGCAAACTTCACAACGCAGCATACCACAGACAGAGACAGACTGGATAGCTAGATAGATGATGGAGAAAGACTGGGAGCATGAGAGAAGGCTTGAGGGTAAAGGAAATGGGAACACCAGGATAATAAGGTTGGAGGAGGCGGGTCTCTATTAAGCCAAAGGAAGGGGAGGAGTCACTGAACAGGTAAGGAAACTTGTGTCTCTTTGTGAGAGAAAGGAAGTTTACTCCATGTGTGGGAGGCATAATCCAATGAAGTTTGATTTAGGTAGAGAGGGAAGTGGTGTGAGAGGATTGGGTTAGTCAGGAACAGGAAGAGGTGAATTTTGATCAATCTTTATTGTTACATTATGTGCAGTGAAGGTAGATCATCATTTAGGGAAGCTATAGAGAGTGAGGGAGGTGTGGAATGGAGGAGGTGATGACAGGAGAGAGAGAGAGGGAGAGAGAGAGAGAGAGAGAGAGAGAGGTGCACAACAGCTGTACCAGTAAGTTTTATTATGTGTTCATTGTTGGTGGGTGAGAGCCTAATTAATCTCTCTCACCTCTCTCTCTCTCTCTCTCTCTCTCTCTCTCTCTCTCTCTCTCTCTCTCCCTCTTTCTCTCTCTCTCTGTGTGTCTCTCTCCCTCTCTCTCTCTCTCTCTCTCTCTCTCTCCCCCTCTCTCTCTCTCTCTCTCTCTCTCTCTCTCTCTCTCTCTCTCTCTCTCTCTCTCTCTCTCTCTCCCTCTCTCTCTCTCTGTGTCTATCTCTTGTTGGGAATGTTTTGTCAGGATTCTTCATCGGTTGGTGTCAGCGTTTTGGCACAGGGGAGTGATTGAAGGGGGCATGGCGTGCTTGCTGTGCTCCCACCCCTCCCTTGTTGTTCCAGTCTGCCAGTCCCGCTCTACCGCTCTGCGGTGTGAGCAAAAAAAACAAAACATCCTGGCCCTTTAAATTAGCTTTGGGGCACAGATTGACAGCTCGTAGCAGAGGAGATAACCAGCTAGAGTGCAGTAACCAGCTATTATACTAAATATTTTGGTGCGTTGCACAACTGAGGCCATTAGTAAGAGTGTGAGATCCTGGTGGGCGTATTGACTGGTGAAAAGATGGAAAACAATTCAAACCCCAACAAACATGCATGATGGTTATTAACCACTTGTTATGCCACCAGATTAATAATTACAATTTGAGTGGAATTTAGAATTGACCCACTGCAATGGAATGGACTTTTAGGTTTGCTTTATTTTCTCTATGTTCTATCCTATGGTTGTCATCAGGTGTGATGTTTTTTGATATGGGTAGGAGGCAGGGTTTTGATGGCGCCGTTCTTATTATTTATGGCATGAGGGCGGGTTACATTTGGGCTGGGTACATGTTGGTGAGGGATGTTATTTGAAGGTCATGACCTTACATTATTACCAATTTACGGGTCACTTATTACCAATTTATGGGTCACTACGGGTCACTGGGGTCTCCTGGAACAGAACAGGGCCCATTTGAACCCATGTTGATGTTGACCTACGGGTCACTGGGGTCTCCTGGAACAGAACAGGGCCCATTTGAACCCATGTTGATGTTGACCTACGGGTCACTGGGGTCTCCTGGAACAGAACAGGGCCCATTTGAACCCATGTTGATGTTGACCTACGGGTCACTGGGGTCTCCTGGAACAGAACAGGGCCCATTTGAACCCATGTTGATGTTGACCTACGGGTCACTGGGGTCTCCTGGAACAGAACAGGGCCCATTTGAACCCATGTTGATGTTGACCTACGGGTCACTGAAGTCTCCTGGAACAGAACAGGGCCCATTTGAACCCATGTTGATGTTGACCTACGGGTCACTGAAGTCTCCTGGTACAGAACAGGGCCCATTTGAACCCATGTTGATGTTGACCTACGGGTCACTGAAGTCTCCTGGAACAGAACAGGGCCCATTTGAACCCATGTTGATGTTGACCTACGGGTCACTGGGGTCTCCTGGAACAGAACAGGGCCCATTTGAACCCATGTTGATGTTGACCTACGGGTCACTGGGGTCTCCTGGAACAGAACAGGGCTACATTTGACACAAGGGCTAGGTTACGATGGGAGACTTTTGGGTCTGCTTGATTAAGTATTTAATGAGGTTTGAATATTGATTTTATTTCTGGAATATTCTCGATAAGTCTATAATATAGATGTATGTTGTTGTTGTTTTTTGTTTGGGGGGTGGGCATTTGACTATATGAATACATTGTTGCATTTACACCTTGTACCTAATGTTCACAGTATTATTTTGATGAGTAGGACGTTCCTCCAGGTAATTTTCTATTGAGATAAATCATTTGAGCCCTAAGACTCTATTTCGTCATCATTGTTCAGACCAATGATGCCTAATGCCTTCTATGAAAATATGTCGACACTCGAAATCAACAGTAGAAAGACTTGATGAAAGATCTGAAAGAAGTGATGTCAACAGAAATCTGAGTGAGTTTTCTAAAGACAACTAAAAGAGTCACCCTGTTTGCCTATAATAAACTTAGCTGTTGATTATATTTGGATTGCTGATCTCCTTGGCAATATTCGAACATGCTGAATAGGCTCATAACATACAGCTACTGCTACAGGGCCTGAGCTGATTCCAACAGTGTGACGGATAGAGATCCTACTCCAGCACCCCACAACAAGGGTTGGTTTTTGATGTCAAATTCATCTGAATTGTTTGTCATTAGATCTATGTAATCTATGTAATCCTGTGGTAATACATATCATCACTTATGCTTAGAGGTTTAAACCACTGACAGTTTTGGCCTGACATCAGAGAGAACCAATATGGTTGGACTGAAATTCTAAATCCGTGACAGTGTTGATATCAAACATCAGCGGAATTATTCCTTGTTGACTTTTGTGTGAACAATGTACAGTATCACTCCCTCAGCTGATCACATTCCATCAATACAATTGGGTTGTCCAAATCTTCAACCCAAGTGATTGTGGAGTACACACATTCAGTAGGCATGCTCTGGAGATGTATACGAACAAATGACACGGACTTCTCTCTGTGATAACATGGCTGTGACATGTCATTTCTCGCCTTTTCATTTCACCCAATTATTAACCGGTTTCATTGAAAGTCTCAAGTGATTTTCCTCTTTTGTGTCCTAATTGGTTTAGGGAAAACTAAATAGGGGTTATATCTTACATGGAAGAATTACAATACTATTGTCTTATGAATCTATTGTCCTTGTATTGACTGTTTTTTTTACAAAGACCAGCCCTTACTGAGAAGCACCTCCAACGAGGTGTGTATGCAACCACATGTAGTTACCATGTCCTTCCACTGAATGACTCATCTGCCTCTGACAGTCTAGTTCTGTTCTGTACCCTGGTCGTGACCCCCCAGGTAGTTTATGTGACATTCTTTTCATGATGCAGTAAAACACCTTGTCTCGCATAGTTTTACAATTATTTTGGTTATTTGTCACTTTACACATTGAGTCCCTCGATGTATTATCTTTCTCAAACATCATCATTTCATCATAATGTATAATAATGTCACGCCTTGGTCTTAGTATTGTGTGTTTTAGTTTATTAGTTAGTCAGACCAGGGTGTGACATGGGGTTATTATGTATTGTATTTTTGTATTGGGGTTTGTAGTGTTTGGGATTGTAGTTGATTAGGGGTGTGTGTGTGTGTTAATTAGGTTGGCTGCCTGAGGCGGTTCTCAATCAGAGTCAGGTGCTTCTCGTTGTCGCTGATTGGGAACCGTATTTAGGTAGCCTGATTTCGCTTTGTATTTCGTGGGTGATTGTTCCTGTCTCTGTGTAGGTTGCACCAGTCAGGCTGTATTAGGTTTCGTTCTGTTTGTTGTTTTGTATTTATGTAGTTATTCGTGTTTAGTTCGTTCGTTTGTCTTCATTAATAAACATGAGTAACTTACACGCTGCATTTCGGTCCGACTCTCCTTCAACAACAAAAGAACGCCGTTACAAATAAAAAAATATTATACAATTAAGTAAATATTTCAACAGCTACTACACCGTCAACAATTAAGTAATACTAAAAGTAATGCAGAATTAACTAAATTAATTGTTCATTATTATATATAAAATTACATACAGCATGTTAACAAATGTACATATACGGAAACCTACAATTCTTACAAATATTTCCCAGAATACAAAACTGGTCTTAATATCTCTCTCATAGTAGCTTGCTCCGGTGGATAGTGCCTGAAATGGAGTGAGGGTGTGGCAGGGAGGGGTGGGGTGGTGGTGTACTGTAGCGCTGTGGACCTCCAGGGTTGTGGCTGGAATAAAAGCAACAGACCTTCCCCATGGTGGGTCCTGGGTCTCAGGCAGCTATTACAGACCAGTGAACTCCACCCTGGGGAATTCACTCACTCACTCACTCACTCACTCACTCACTCACTCACTCACTCACTCACTCACTCACTCACTCACTCACACACACACACGCACACATGCACACACACATACACATATCCTGTTGAACCCAACACTGTCAATCTCAGATCCAGACCAGTCCAGAACCATGTCGTATTGGGGGTGTACCTCTTCTTCACCAGCCCTGCCACAGCTACAGCATGTCCTTGTTTGGACATGGATTCTGTCCTTCGTTTTGTTCTTGGCTCCATTTTACCTTTAAAACATCTGAAGCTAAAACTTCCAGTAAAAAGGTATCTTAGTTTTATGGCTAATAATATTATTTTTTCTTACAACATAATATTTGGATAGTTAACATTACAAAAAAATGTAATAGATTTTTAGTAAGCTATTAATTTATAAATGACATTGTTTTAGCTTTAAAAATATGAATACAATTTCATGACTTTGCTTGAGAGTGAGAAGTATTTAGTGTACTGTAAGTGCATCCATTCATTTGAAAATATTGTAAATGGATGTTAATACTCTCTTTAAACATTTATTTGTTGGTTTAAAGATGCATCAGTAAATATAGATTATTTTCTGTGTCTATTGAAAATATTGTCAATGGAAAGGCTAATGTACAGTATTTGTGATTATAAAGTACCAATGTAATTTAGTGCAGTTTTATTGAGATACTAATAAGGAGCTAGGTAGATAGAACATGTGAATACTAGTCTATTGATTATTAAATGGATTCTCTTTGAGCTATAGCCCTAAATATTGTTTTAGGAACGTACGTTATGTTTGCTCATTCGACACAAAGATCATAGAAAGAAAAAGTACGGAAGCTTTTCTCTCATTAGAGTTTCATATTTCAAAGCATAACATTCACTCTCTTCAAAGGCTTTATTATAATTTCCGAGTCCATTCAATCCCATGTGATACCTCTGCTCTCCTGTCGCTCAACATCATCATCTTCTTATTTCTAGCACCATGCATGACAGCTAGCAGAAAGAATAACTATCCATATTTCAGAAATATTCCCATGCAATTTGTAAAGACTTTTGAGATTTGATTACTCGACTTTTCACAAATGTTCATGAATTAGCTACATGTTAAGTTATAATAATTATGTTGATGATTAATCATTTGTGGGGATTAATAATTTGTGGGTGAATTGAGATATTTATGAAAATGGATCTTACCCATTTTGTTTCAATAGAGAAAGTTAAGGAATTAATACACAATCAAACAGTACTTTAAAAAAAAGAAGCCAGTCGGCACAAAGCATTTAGAAATCAAATACTACCACAATATACTATATTTTTTTATATGTATAGTCATTTCAATTTTGGTTTATCTTAAGTTGATAAATTATCAGTTGAACATTGTGGAAAAATTCTTTATTAGTCGATTCTAGTTATTATTATTTGTATTATTAGCGTCATTATAACCATTCCTGTTATCATTATTTCCACTTTTGTTGTTGATATTGTAGTCATGTAGTTATATTGTATATGTACCATTTATTGTGGTTATATGTTTGATTTTGGGTAGTTTGGGTTTGTTAAGTAAACCTCTTATATTTATATATTAATAGTACATGTTCTCTAAGGTCTATACCTCCTCTTGTTGACATTTTCTTGTCGTTGTGTAAATAATCTTTGTAATATATAATAAAATGAATCTTGATTTATATCAAACACCAGGCTTGTTGCTGATTTCGCCACCCTTCATCTATCTCAGCCAGTCAGCCTCTCTCTCTAGCCTTGGCCCTGCATAGACCAGACATAATGTGACAAGACAAACGCACAATGAAGTGAACATCTGAGAGACACCGTTTAGCCAAGGTTGACGACCCTCCTGCACTTAGCAATGCAAAATACAGAATACAAATATTAATAAAGATATGAAAATGTCATCTTGTGTGTTATGATTTTGTCCATGTTTGTGTATACTTGTGTGTATGTACTGTATACGTTCTTGTATGTACTTGTGAGTTGGTGTGTGTGTGTGTGTGTGAGTGAGTGTGTGGGAAGGTCGTACCGGTGGTGTCAGTGCTGGTGAATTTATGAGTGTGTAATGAAGCGTCACTGACGCTGACAGACTAAACAGAGCCTGTGTCAGCTCCCCGTTCCCCGCAATCTCAGCAGCCTTCAGCCCTGCCCTGCCATCCCTGGCCCTACGTACCCAGGGGCCAGCCCATAACCCCAGGGCCACCAGGAGACTGCAGACGCCATGGCCCCGACCTACAACCCCACGTAATGCCAGTTCTACAGTACATCCATCGGCACAATCTGCTAGAGGATTACAGCAATTTAAGCACCGTATTACAATAGTCGGGTTTCAAAGAGAAAGGAGAAGCTACTTGTGCCAAATCCAACATGTTTGATAACAACATTGTATTACTGGGTGAGAGGGTCTTTAAAGTGACTGGCCACTAGCGAGCCTATAGCCAGCTTGTTGAATGAACTTATATTCCCCCTGTTGTTTTATCTAAAGTAGGTTTGTTCCTAACCCACATTACGCAACCGTTGGAACTATTGACTGGCCTCTGTTAAAATGCTTGTTTTATGAGTTCTATTTAAAAGAATGAACAGACATGTGATCGTAAAATCAAATATATACTATTTCAACATTACCAGGCATACTCAACATTCTTAGCAATAACAATACAGTACAGAGATGCTGGTTTGGGGTGGGTGGTAGAGGGATTTTAGAGAGCATTTGCATAGAGCAGAATATAATTTTCACCCCAAAGCACACTAAATCTTGTGGTATTTTGGTACTCTTCGATATAGAGAAAACACAAACAAACATTATATGCATGCAAACACGTTGAGGCTCTTCCATACAAATGACAGGTTTCCAATGTGTTGAGTCCATCTAATTGACAGATATTCCCACCTATTGTACTGAAGTATTCAGACTCCTTGTTTCCTCTCCAGACTCCTTGTTTCCTCTCTAGACTCCTTGTTTCCTCTCCAGACTCCTTGTTTATTCTCCAGACTCCTTGTTTCCTCTTCGGCTATAGAGAAAAAGGTTATTTGAGCATCTCCACACTTCATCAGTAGCCAATGCTCAGACAGGCTGAAATGGTCTGCCTGAGAGTGTCATTTCTCTCTTCACACCTCAGAAAATACCTCTCTTCCTGCTCAAAGAGCAGCTCTGTTGGCCCATGCAGACAAAGGTGAGTGTTGTCCTGTCATGGTGAACTGCCAGGGTGCTTGACACACACACACACACACACACACACACACACACACACACACACACACACACACACACACACACACACACACACACACACACACACACACACACACACACACACACACACACACACACACACAGGGTTGAGAAGGATGGCTGTATGGGCGGCTTTATGGCGAACACTTTACTCCTCCATGCCAGCTCTCTGGCTGCCATTGGGGCGAGTACAAGCCTGGAGTGGATTCTGAACATGCTGAGGAGGAGAGGAGATGCCTTTCAAAGGGACAGATGTTCCATCAGAAACCCACCACCCCCTCCACCTCCCTGCTATCCACTAATCCTCCTTCCCATTGTATATTTGTTCTCGCTCTATAAATAACCAGCTAGTAACTTGGAGAGAAACGTAGCTGATGTGTAGCTACAGTAGCTGACCTCCCCGTCTCGCATCTCTGACTGGAACATGGATGATGATTCCGAACAGGCATGTGAACAGACCAGGACAAGGGTGTATGTACTGTATGTATGAAGGGACTGAGGTTGATACATGTACAGTACATGGGTTAACGGGACAGGGAGGTACTGTTGGTTACACACCCATACTGCCCGAACCTCCTCATCTTTCTCTTTTATGTAACGGTTGAGTAGTACTGGCAGATGAAGCCAAAGCGTGATGTGTATTAGCCAATGGTTAAGTCACACTGACCATTGAGCTTAAATACACTAGCTACATTTAGTTGATACTACTTTCATTGCTTTAGTTTCTTCTATTTCATTCTATTTTCCGGAAATAACTTCCTGGTGTTACCTCTCTAAAGCTCTAATTTACAATAAAACATTGAACTCAATTATCAGATATTCATTTTATTTTGGGTAGAATTTAGAAATCTTACATTTTTCATGATCATAAATGTCAACATTTTGTTAAATGTACAATAATATTCATCCCACATGGTCAAGGTTTGTGAAGGAATGTATCATGCTATCCCGTGCGGTTAGATAGCTGGGGATGGATGAATGGGTGATTGTTTGAGGGGCTGTGTGGAAGGCTGGAAGAATCTCCAGGGGCTCATCAATTCAGTGTGTGGCTCAGTTCAGTCCAAGACTGCAGTTGAAAGTCTGGCCCCCACTACACTGACCTTGTCCCAGTTAGAGTTCAGTCAGGACCTCCAAGGCGCACAGCTGGGTCCCTTAAAAAGCCCCTCCAATACCTCCAGCTGAAGAAGTTCAGAAACACTGCATCTCTCCTTACTTTTTTCTTCAGCTAGCACAGATATTAGATATTATGCTTTTTTTAAATGATACCTGCAATTCACTGCTTGCCAGAAACCCCTGGAAACTGTATGAAATGTGGTGATCCGATGTCTTAACAGAGGGCTACTTGGCTATATTTTCCAACACACACACACACACACGCACACACGCACGCACGCACACACACACACACACACACACACACACACACACACACACACACACACACACACACACACACACACACACACACACACACACACACACACACACACACGCACGCACACACGCACGCACGCACGCACGCACGCACGCACGCACGCACACACACACACACACACACACACACACACACACACACACACACACACACACACACACACACACACACACACACACACACACACACACACACACACACACACACACACACACACACACACACACACACACACACACACACACACACACACACACACACACACACACAAACACACAGCTGAAGTCCTCCCTCTCTCTCCCTCTCCCCTGCCTGCAGCCGTTCTAGCTGGCTGTATCAGTTACATAAGGGCAGCAGTCAGGTGGTTCTGCTGCGTTGGACATCTTAGAACAGCCTCACCCCTCCAGCCTGCTGCTTCCACATTCCAGGGCAGACTGGCCAGGAAGGCCAGGCAGGGCAGAGAGACACCTGGCCAAACCACAGAAACACTTCCAGCTGCAGATCCTGATCTTGAATGATGTTCAACACAGACGGACAGAATCCAGGCCAAAGGTGGTGGACGGGGCTCCCTCAGAATTATAACTATAACCATGGGAGTCTTGTTATTCTTGTTTTTATTTTATTCTATGGATTGCATTCCATTGAGCTTGAATCTGTAAGATAATGAATAGTTCAAGCTTAGAGGAACAATGTTAGATGGAATAGATTCAGGAAACAGCTACATTCACAATATACTGTATGGCCTACATTAATGTAAAGTACGGTTTATTAAAATGTCCTTAAAGTGTCATCAGGTAGGTGACTCTTCAGCCTCTACACAAGAAGGCATCAGACCAGCAAACTCAGAACTGAGGCCACGCAACAATGCCAATGTTACAAGAGTGTTGTGAATGTAAAAGAGGGCCACAATTAATGTTAAGATGTGTCTGTTATTTGAACTCTGTGAAGCATTTATTTGGGCTGTAATTTCTGAGACTGGTAACTCTAATGAACTTATCCTCTGCATTTGAGGTAACTCAGGGTCTTCCTTTCCCGTGGCGGTCCTCATGAGAGCCAGTTTCATCATAACGCTTGATGGTTTTTGCGACTGCACTTGAAAATGTTTTAAAAGTTCTTGAAATCTTCCGAATTGACTGACCTTCATGTCTTAAAGAAATTATGGACTGTCTTTTCTCTTTGCTTATTTGAGCTGTTCTTACAATAAGGTGGACTTGGTCTTTTACCAAATAGGGTTATCTTCTGTATACCACCCCTACCTTGTCACAACACAACCGATTGGCTCGAAAGCATTATTAAGAAGGAAAGGAATTCCACAAATGAACTTTTAACAAGACACACGTGTTAATTGAAATGCATTCCAGGTGACTGTTTGAGAGAATGCAAAAAGTGTGCAAAGCTGTCATCAAGGCAAAGGGTTGCCACTTTCAATAATCTCAAATATAAATATCATTTGATTTTTTAAACACTTTTTTGGTTACTACAGTATTCCATATGTGTTATTTCATAGTTTTGATGTCTTCACTATTATTCTACGATGTAGAAAATAGTAAAAATAAAGAAAACCCCTGGAATGAGTAAGTGTGTCCAAACGTTTGACTGGTACTGTATATGATGGTGTGTATAGAAATGATGGGCAGTATATGAATAGAAAAGGTGTGTACAGTAGTTTCCCTCTCTCCAATGACAACTGAATATAAAAAGTAATCATGTGCATGAAGTCAATTCTGTTTACTTATTAAATTGTACAAATATGTCCAGCTTGCCATATGAGGAACAATTCAATTGTAACTATTGTCATACAATAGAATCATATCCAGGAGCATGACATGCTCTTTCTCCTTGCTGAGCTGCATTGTTTCAAAACAAACAGGAGTTTTCAGGACAGGAAACGCAGTGGGCAGGTTGTTCCAGTCAGAACAGAGGCAGAATGGAACCATGTCTTTATTTGAGGGAAGTCATTCCGTTGATATATAAAACACCAAAGAACCATTTCCTTCTCCCTCACTTTCCTGGTGCTATCCCCTTCAAACGACCCGGTCCTTTATTGTGGGCTCACGTGTACACACAGGAACAGAAGAAAAATAAACACAGACATTTTAACTATCAACCAACCTGGCCCAGTGTTTCTCCTTGCATGGCAAGCTGCTGGTCTCAGTGCTTGTCCTTGCTTACACTCTGCTCATGTATAGCGTGGCTGGACTATTCCACACAGGACCTGGACACTGAACAATCAAATAGAACATATAAGATCTCTGTCCAACGGCGCAGAATTAAATATAACATATTATAAGATCTCTGTCCAACACCACAGAATGAAATATAACATATTATAAGATCTCTGTCCAACACCACAGAATGAAATATAACATATTATAAGATCTCTGTCCAACACCAGAGAATGAAATATAACATATTATAAGATCTCTGTCCAACACCACAGAATGAAATATAACATATTATAAGATCTCTGTCCAACACCACAGAATGAAATATAACATATTATAAGATCTCTGTCCAACACCACAGAATGAAATATAACATATTATAAGATCTCTGTCCAACACCACAGAATGAAATATAACATAATATAAGATCTCTGTCCAACACCACTGAATGAAATATAACATATTATAAGATCTCTGTCCAACGGCGCAGAATGAAATATAACATATTATAAGATCTCTGTCCAACACCACTGAATGAAATATAACATATTATAAGATCTCTGTCCAACACCATAGAATGAAATATAACATATTATAAGATATTTGTCCAACACCACAGAATGAAATATAACATATTATAAGATCTCTGTCCAACGGCGCAGAATGAAATATAACATATTATATTATCTCTGCCCAACACCACTGACTGAAACATAACATATTATATTATCTCTGTCCAACACCACTGAATGAAATATAACATATTATAAGATCTCTGTCCAACACCACAGAATGAAATATAACATAATATAAGATATTTGTCCAACGGCGCAGAATGAAATATAACATATTATCTTATCTCTGCCCAACGCCACAGAATGAAATATAACATATTATAAGATCTCTGTCCAACGGCGCAGAATGAAATATAACATATTATATTATCTCTGCCCAACACCACTGACTGAAACATAACATATTATATTATCTCTGTCCAACACCACTGAATGAAATATAACATATTATAAGATCTCTGTCCAACACCACAGAATGAAATATAACATAATATAAGATATTTGTCCAACGGCGCAGAATGAAATATAACATATTATCTTATCTCTGCCCAACGCCACAGAATGAAATATAACATATTATAAGATCTCTGTCCAACGGCGCAGAATGAAATATAACATTTTATAAGATATTTGTCCAACACCACAGAATGAAATATAACATATTATAAGATATTTGTCCAAAACCACAGAATGAAATATAACATATTATAAGATCTCTGTCCAACACCACAGAATGAAATATAACATTTTATAAGATATTTGTCCAACACCACAGAATGAAATATAACATATTATAAGATATTTGTCCAAAACCACAGAATGAAATATAACATATTATATTATCTCTGCCCAACACCACTGACTGAAACATAACATATTATATTATCTCTGCCCAACGCCACAGAATGAAATATAACATATTATAAGATCTCTGTCCAACACCACAGAATGAAATATAACATTTTATAAGATATTTGTCCAACACCACAGAATGAAATATAACATATTATAAGATATTTGTCCAAAACCACAGAATGAAATATAACATATTATAAGATCTCTGTCCAACACCACTGACTGAAACATAACATATTATAAGATCTCTGTCCAACACCACAGAATGAAATATAACATATTATAAGATCTCTGTCCAACACCACTGACTGAAATATAACATATTATAAGATCTCTGTCCAACACCACAGAATGAAATATAACATATTATAAGATATTTGTCCAACACCACAGAATGAAATATAACATATTATAAGATCTCTGTCCAACACCACTGAATGAAATATAACATATTATAAGATATTTGTCCAACACCACAGAATGAAATATAACATATTATAAGATCTCTGTCCAACACCACAGAATGAAATATAACATATTATAAGATCTCTGTCCAACACCAGAGAATGAAATATAACATATTATAAGATCTCTGTCCAACACCACAGAATGAAATATAACATATTATAAGATCTCTGTCCAACACCACAGAATGAAATATAACATATTATAAGATCTCTGTCCAACACCACAGAATGAAATATAACATATTATAAGATCTCTGTCCAACACCACAGAATGAAATATAACATAATATAAGATCTCTGTCCAACACCACTGAATGAAATATAACATATTATAAGATCTCTGTCCAACGGCGCAGAATGAAATATAACATATTATAAGATCTCTGTCCAACACCACTGAATGAAATATAACATATTATAAGATCTCTGTCCAACACCATAGAATGAAATATAACATATTATAAGATATTTGTCCAACACCACAGAATGAAATATAACATATTATAAGATATTTGTCCAACACCACCGAATGAAATATAACATATTATAAGATATTTGTCCAACACCACAGAATGAAATATAACATATTATAAGATCTCTGTCCAACGGCGCAGAATGAAATATAACATATTATATTATCTCTGCCCAACACCACTGACTGAAACATAACATATTATATTATCTCTGTCCAACACCACTGAATGAAATATAACATATTATAAGATCTCTGTCCAACACCACAGAATGAAATATAACATAATATAAGATATTTGTCCAACGGCGCAGAATGAAATATAACATATTATCTTATCTCTGCCCAACGCCACAGAATGAAATATAACATATTATAAGATCTCTGTCCAACGGCGCAGAATGAAATATAACATATTATATTATCTCTGCCCAACACCACTGACTGAAACATAACATATTATATTATCTCTGTCCAACACCACTGAATGAAATATAACATATTATAAGATCTCTGTCCAACACCACAGAATGAAATATAACATAATATAAGATATTTGTCCAACGGCGCAGAATGAAATATAACATATTATCTTATCTCTGCCCAACGCCACAGAATGAAATATAACATTTTATAAGATATTTGTCCAACACCACAGAATGAAATATAACATATTATAAGATATTTGTCCAAAACCACAGAATGAAATATAACATATTATAAGATCTCTGTCCAACACCACTGACTGAAACATAACATATTATAAGATCTCTGTCCAACACCACAGAATGAAATATAACATATTATAAGATCTCTGTCCAACACCACTGACTGAAACATAACATATTATAAGATCTCTGTCCAACACCACAGAATGAAATATAACATATTATAAGATCTCTGTCCAACACCACTGAATGAAATATAACATATTATAAGATCTCTGTCCAACACCACAGAATGAAATATAACATATTATAAGATATTTGTCCAACACCACAGAATGAAATATAACATATTATAAGATCTCTGTCCAACACCACTGAATGAAATATAACATATTATAAGATATTTGTCCAACACCACAGAATGAAATATAACATATTATAAGATCTCTGTCCAACACCACAGAATGAAATATAACATATTATAAGATCTCTGTCCAACACCACTGAATGAAATATAACATATTATACGATCTCTGTCCAACACCACAGAATGAAATATAACATATTATAAGATCTCTGTCCAACACCACCGAATGACATATAACATATTATAAGATCTCTGTCCAACACCACAGAATGAAATATAACATATTATAAGATCTCTGTCCAACACCACTGAATGAAATATAACATATTATAAGATCTCTGTCCAACGGCGCAGAATGAAATATAACATATTATAAGATCTCTGTCCAACACCACAGAATGAAATATAACATATTATAAGATCTCTGTCCAACACCACAGAATGAAATATAACATATTATAAGATCTCTGTCCAACACCACTGAATGAAATATAACATATTATAAGATCTCTATGCTGGACACCAAACCACACTTTTATGGATAAAAACACTTTTTATGGTGAGGGAAATTGTGAAATTGTTTCTACACTGGTCTTGGTATTACCTTGTTGTACCTTGTTGTACCTTGTTGTTTGTATTCGTTCATTGAGTTGGTGTAAAAAGAGGATAAGGAGGAGGAGAGGAAGAGGAGAGGAGGAGGAGGAGAGGAGGAGGAGAGGCAACACCAACAGCAGCATTGGAATCTGAGAAGTGATTGATGAGCTGCAGGAAGGGGACTACACAGGTGGGCAGAGTAGGGTAGGGGGTGGGGGGCTGAATAGGTTAGGGGTAGGGGGGCTGAGGAGGGTAGAGGTGAGAGGGGCTGAGGAGGGTAGGGGGTGGTAGGTTGAGTAGGGTAGGGGTAGAGGGGCTGAGGAGGGTAGAGGTGAGAGGGGCTAAGGAGGTTAGGGGTAGGGGGCTGAGGAGGGTAGGGGTAGGGGGCTGAGGAGAGTAGGGGTTAGAGGGCCTGAGGAGGGTAAGGGGAAGAAGGGTTGAGGAGGGTAGGGGTAGGGGGGCTGAGGAGGGTAGGGGGTAGAGAGGCTGAGGAGGGTAGTGGGTAGAGGGGCTGAGGAGGGTAGGGGGTAGGGGGCAGAGGAGGGTAGGGGGTAGGGGGCTGAGGAGGGTAGGGGATAGGGGGCTGAGGAGGGTAGGGGTAGAGAGGCTGAGGAGGGTAGTGGGTAGAGGGGCTGAGGAGGGTAGGGGGTAGGGGGCAGAGGAGGGTAGGGGGTAGGGGGCTGAGGAGGGTAGGGGGTAGAGAGGCTGAGGAGGGTAGTGGGTAGAGGGGCTGAGGAGGGTAGGGGGTAGGGGGCAGAGGAGGGTAGGGGGTAGGGGGCTGAGGAGGGTAGGGGGTAGAGAGGCTGAGGAGGGTAGAGGGTAGAGGGGCTGAGGAGGGTAGGGGGTAGGGGGCAGAGGAGGGTAGGGGATAGGGGGCTGAGGAGGGTAGGGGGTAGAGGGTCTGAGGATGGTAGTGGGTAGGGGGGCAGAGGAGGGTAGGGGGTAGGGGGCAGAGGAGGGTAGGGGGCTGTGTAGGGTAGGGGGTAGAGAGGCTGTGGAGGGTAGGGGGTAGTGGGGTTGAGGAGGGTAGAGGTAAGAGGGGCTGAGGAGGGTAGAGGTGAGAGGGGCTGAGGAGGGTAGGGGTAGGGGGGCTGAGGAGGGTAGGGGGTATGTGGGCTGAGTAGGGTAGAGGGGCTGAGGAGGGTAGGGGGGCTGAGGAGGGTAGGGGGTAGGGGGGCTGAGGAGGGTAGGCGGTAGGGGGATGAGTAGGGTAGAGGGGCTGAGGAGGGTAGGGGGTAGAGGGGCTGAGGAGGGTAGGTGGTAGGGGGGCTGAGTAGGGTAGGTGGTAGGGGGGCTGAGTAGGGTAGAGGGGCTGAGGAGGGTAGGGGGTAGAGGGGCTGAGGAGGGTCGGGGGTAGGGGGGGCTAAGGAGGGTAGGGGGAAGGTGGGCTAAGGAGGGTAGGGGGAAGGTGGGCTAAGGAGGGTAGGGGGTAGGGGGGCTGAGTAGGGTAGAGGGGCTGAGGAGGGTAGGGTGTAGAAGGGCTGAGGAGGGTAGGGGGTAGGGGGTAGGGGGGTTGAGTAGGATAGAGAGAATGAGGGCTGAGGAGTGTAGGGGGAGGGGGGCTGAGTAGGGTAGAGGGCCTGCTGAGGGTAGGTGTAGAGGAGCTGATAGGGTAGGGGTAGTTGGGCTGAGTAGGGTAGAGGGGCTGAGGAGGGTAGGGGGTAGGGGGCTGAGGATGGTGGGGGTAGAGAGGCTGAGGAGGGTAGGGGGGCTGAGGAGGGTAGAGGGGCTGAGGAGGGTAGGGGGTAGAGGGGCTGAGGAAGGTAGGGGGGTAGAGGGGTAGGGGGTAGGGGGGCAGAGGAGGGTAGAGGGGCTGAGGTGGGTAGGGGGGCTGAGGAAGGTAGAGTGGCTGAGGAGGGTAGGCGCAAGGGGGTATGAGTAGGGTAGAGGGGCTGAGGAGGGTAGGTGGTAGAGGAGCTGAGGAGCGTAGGGGGTAGAGGGGTAGAGTGTAGGGGGGCTGAGTAGGGTAGAGGGGCTGAGGAGGGTAGGGGGTATTGGGGCTGATGAGGGTAGGGGGTAGAGGGGCTGAGGAGGGTAGGGATTAGGGGTAGGGAGTAGGGGGGCTGAGGAGGGTAGAGCGGCTGAGGAGGGTAGGGGGGCTGAGGAAGGTAGAGGGGTTGGGGGGCTGAGGAGGGCAGAGGGGAAGAGGAGGGTAGGAGGTAGGGGGGCATAGGAGGGTGGAGGGACTGAGGAGGGTTTGGGGGGCTGAGGAGGTTAGGGGTTAGGGGGGCTGAGGAGGGCAGAGGGGAAGAGGAGGGTAGGGTGTAGGGGGCTGAGGAGTGTAGGGGGGCTGAGGAGGTTAGGCGGGCTGAGGAAGGTAGAGGGGGCTGAGGAGGGGAGGGGGAGGGGGGCTGAGAAGGGTAGGGGGTACAGAGGCTGAGGAGGGTAGGTGGTTAGGGGGGCTTCGGAGGGTAGAGTGTAGTGGGGATGAGGAGGGTAGGGGGTAGGGGGGCTGAGGAGGGTAGGGGGTAGGGGGGCTTCGGAGGTTAGGGGGTAGGGGGGCTGAGGAGGGTATGGGGTAGAGGGGCCGAGGAGGGTAGGGTGTAGGGGGGATGAGGAGGGTAGGGGGTAGGGGGGCTGAGCAGGGTAGGGTGTAGAGGGGCTGAGGAGGGTCGGGTGGTTGCAGAGGGTAGGGGGTAGGAGGGCTGAGGAGGCTAGGGTGTAGAGGGGCTGAGGAGGGTAGTGTGTAGTGGGGCTGAGTAGGGCAGGGTGTAGGGGGCCTGAGGAGGTTAGGGGGCTGAGGAGGGTGGAGTGTAGGAGGGCTGAGGGTGTTAGGGGGGCTGATGAGGGTATGAGATTTAACTAAACTCCCTATTAATACCTACTACACGTACTCCTCTGGATAAGGGGATCAAGACCTCAGCATATCAATTGTGTTGCCAATCGGCTTCCTTTCTTTCTTTCCTTTTAAATTTTTAATTGCACTTTAATAATATGAATCGAAAAAACAAAACCATGTTGAAGGTGAACGTCATGTCTTCAATGAAAGACAAAACATTCAAATCTGATTCAGTCAACGTCCTATGCTATGACTTCTTGCTATTGTCCAGGTTTGGCAAGACACTTTCCTCATTCAAACTCACTACTACATCAAAAGCCCAGTTCTTGGCATTAGTAAATGGGAGAAAAGTGGAGAGGGTGCAGCAGGCAGCGTTGGCTAAGTGGTTGGTTGATTGGTTGGTTTAGCGCCTGGTGTGTGTGGAGGAATTACAACTCTGGTAGTCTGCTCCTGACTGTCAGGAAATGACCCGTAATCTGCTGTGAGTGTTTGACTGCTTGCTGCAACATTCCTGTGAAATGACACGTTGGGAAGATTAAGGTCTGGGTAATTAGCTCATTAGTCAACATAAACACATGACACAGCAAGAGCTAGATCCCCTCTACCCCACACGTAGCAGCAAAACCTCCTGTCTGTCTCCTCCATACACTGTTCTATACACAACCATCACCATCTCCTCGATAACCATCACAATATCCTCTATCCATAACCATCCCCATCTCCTCTAAAACCATCACCATCTCCTCTATAACTATCCCCATCTCCTCTATAACCATCACCATCTCCTATATAACCATCACCATCTCCTCTATAACCATCACCATCTCCTCTATAACCGTCCCCATCTCCTCTATACACAACCATCACAATCTCATCTATACACAACCATCACCATCTCCTCGATAACCATCACAATATCCTCTATCCATAACCATCCCCATCTCCTCTATAACCATCCCCATCTCCTCTATAACCATCACCATCTCCACTATAACCATCACCATCTCCTCTATAACCATCACCATCTCCTCTATAACCGTCCCCATCTCCTCTATACACAACCATCACAATCTCATCTATACACAACCATCCCCATCTCCTCTATAACCATCCTCATCTCCTCTATAACCATCCTCATCTCTTCTATACACAACCATCCCCATCTCCTCTATACACAACCATCCCCATCTCCTCTATACACAACCATCCCCATCTCCTCTATAAACAACCATCCCCATCTCCTCTATACACAACCATCCCCATCTCCTCTATACACAACCATCCCCATCTCCTCTATACACAACCATCCCCATCTCCTCTATAACCATCCTCATCTCCTCTATAACCATCCTCATATCTTCTATACACAACCATCCCCATCTCCTCTAAACACAACCATCCCCATCTCATCTATACACAACTATCCCCATCTCCTCTATACACAACCATCCCCATCTCCTCTAAACACAACCTTCCCCATCTCTTCTATACACAACCATCCTCATCTACTCTACACAACATCCCCATCTCCTCTATACACAACTATCCCCATCTCCTCTATACACAACCATCCCCATCTCCTCTATACACAACCATCCCCATCTCCTCTATACACAACCATCCCCATCTCCTCTATACACAACCATCCCCATCTCCTCTATAAACAACCATCCCCATCTCCTCTATACACAACCATCCCCATCTCCTCTATACACAACCATCCCCATCTCCTCTATACACAACCATCCCCATCTCCTCTATAACCATCCTCATCTCCTCTATAACCATCCTCATATCTTCTATACACAACCATCCCCATATCCTCTAAACACAACCATCCCCATCTCATCTATACACAACTATCCCCATCTCCTCTATACACAACCATCCCCATCTCCTCTAAACACAACCATCCCCATCTCCTCTATACACAACCATCCCCATCTCCACTATACACAACCATCCCCATCTCCTCTATACACAACTATCCCCATCTCCTCTATACACAACCATCCCCATCTCCTCTATACACAACCATCCCCATCTCCTCTATACACAACCATCCCCATCTCCTCTATACACAACCGTCCACGTATCCTCTATACACAACCATCCCCATCTACTCTATACGCAACCATCACCATCTCCTCTATAACCATCCCCATCTCCTCTATAGACAACCATCCTATTGTCCTCTATACATAACCATCCACATCTCCTCTATACACAACCATCCCCATCTCCTCTATACACAACCATCCCCATCTACTCTATACACAACCATCACCATCTCCTCTATAACCATCCCCATCTCCTCTATAGACAACCATCCTATTGTCCTCTATACATAACCATCCACATCTCCTTAACACACAACCATCTCCTTTATACACAACCATCACCATCTTCTGAATAGATAACGATCCACATGTCTTCGATACACAACCATCCACAACTCCTCTATAGACAACCATCCCCATCTCCTCCATACACAACCATCTCTTCTATACATAACCACCCCCAACTCCTCTATAGACAACCATCACCATCTCCTCCATACACAACCATCTCTTATATACATAACCACCCAAAACTCCTCTATAGACAACCATCACCATCTCCTCTGTACACAACAATCCCCATCTCCTTTATAGACAACCATCTCCATTTTGTCTATACACAACCATCCCCATCTTTTCTATACACAACCATCCCCATCTCCTCTATACACAACCATCACCATCTCCACAAAACACAACCATCCCCATTTTGTCAATAAACAACCATCACCATCTACTCAAAACACAACCATCCCCATTTTGTCTATACACAACCATCCCCATTTGTTCTACACACAACATTCCCCATCTTTTCTATACACAACCATCCCCATTTGTTCTACACAAAACCATCCCCATCTCCTCTATACACAACCATCCCCATCTCCTCTACACACAACCATCCCCATCTCCTCTATACACAACCATCCCCATCTCCTCTATACACAACCATCCCCATCTCCTCTATACACAACCATCCCCATCTCCTCTATACACAACCATCCCCATCTCCACTATACACAACTATCCTCATCACCTCTATACACAACTATCCCCATCTCCTCTATACACAACCATCCCCATCTTCTCTATACCCAACCTTCCCCATCTCCTCTATACACAACCATCCCCATCTCCTCTATAGACAACCATCCCCATCTCTTCTATACACATCCACCCCATCTCCTTTATACACAACCATCCCCATCTCTTCAATACACAACCATCCCCATCTCCTCTATACACAACCATCCCCATCTCCTCTATACACAACCATCCCCATCTCCTCTATACACAACCATCCCCATCTCCTCTATACACAACCATCCCCATCTCTTCTATACACAACCATCCCCATCTCTCCTATACACAACCATCCCCATCTCCTCTATACACAACCATCCCCATCTCTTCTATACACATCCACCCCATCTCCTCTATACACAACCATCCCCATCTCCTCAATAGACAACCATCCCCATCTCTTCTATACACATCCACCCCATCTCCTTTATACACAACCATCCCCATCTCTTCAATACACAACCATCCCCATCTCTTCTATACACAACCATCCCCATGTCTTCTATACTCATCCACCCCATCTCCTTTATACACAACCATCCCCATCTCCTCTATAGACAACACCATCTCCTCTATAACCATCACCATCTCCTTTATAACCATCACCATCTCCTCTATAACCGTACCCATCTCCTCTATACACAACCATCACAATCTCATCTATTCACAACCATCCCCATCTCCTCTATACATAACCGTCACAAATCTCCTCTGTAACCATCCTCATCTCATCTATAACCATCCTCATCTCCTCTTTTGACAACCATCCCCATCTCCTCTATAACCGTCCCCATCTCCTCTATACACAACCTTCCCCATCTCTTCTATATACAACCATCCTCATCTACTCTACACAACATCCCAATATCGACTACACACAACCATCCCCATCTCCTCTATAAACAACCATCCCCATCTCCTTTATAAACAACCATCCCCATCTCCTCTATAGACAACCATCCCCATTTCCTCTATACACAACCATCCCCATCTTTTCTATACACAATCATCACCATCTCCTTTATAAACAACCATCCCCAACTCCTCTATACACAACCATCCACATCTCTTCTATACACAACCATCCCCATCTCCTCTATACACAACCATCCCCATCTCCTCTATACACAACCATCCCCATCTCCTCTATACACAACCATCCCCATCTCCTCTATACACAACCATCCCCATCTCTTCTATACACAACCATCCCCATCTCTCCTATACACAACTATCCCCATCTCCTCTATACACAACCATCCCCATCTTCTCTATACCCAACCTTCCCCATCTCCTCTATACACAACTATCCCCATCTCCTCTATACACAACCATCCCCATCTTCTCTATACACAACCATCCCCATCTCCTCTATACACAACCATCCACATCTCTTCTATACACAACCATCCCCATCTCCTCTATACACAACCATCCCCATCTCCTCTATACACAACCATCCCCATCTCCTCTATACACAACCATCCCCATCTCCTCTATACACAACCATCCCCATCTCTTCTATACACAACCATCCCCATCTCTCCTATACACAACCATCCCCATCTCCTCTATACACAACCATCCCCATCTCTTCTATACACATCCACCCCATCTCCTCTATACACAACCATCCCCATCTCCTCTATAGACAACCATCCCCATCTCTTCTATACACATCCACCCCATCTCCTTTATACACAACCATCCCCATCTCTTCAATACACAACCATCCCCATCTCTTCTATACACAACCATCCCCATGTCTTCTATACACATCCACCCCATCTCCTTTATACACAACCATCCCCATCTCCTCTATAGACAACACCATCTCCTCTATAACCATCACCATCTCCTTTATAACCATCACCATCTCCTCTATAACCGTACCCATCTCCTCTATACACAACCATCACAATCTCATCTATTCACAACCATCCCCATCTCCTCTATACATAACCGTCACAAATCTCCTCTGTAACCATCCTCATCTCATCTATAACCATCCTCATCTCCTCTTTTGACAACCATCCCCATCTCCTCTATAACCGTCCCCATCTCCTCTATACACAACCTTCCCCATCACTTCTATACACAACCACCCTCATCTACTCTACACAACATCCCAATATCGACTACACACAACCATCCCCGTCTCCTCTATACACAACCATCCCCATCTCCTTTATACACCACCATCCCCATCTCCTCTATAGACAACCATCCCCATTTCCTCTATACACAACCATCCCCATCTTTTCTATACACAATCATCACCATCTCCTTTATAAACAACCATCCCCAACTCCTCTATACACAACAGTCCCCATCTCCTCTTTACACAACCATCCCCATCTCCTCTATACACGACCGTCCCCATCTCCTCTGTACATAACCATCCACAACTCCTCTATAGACAACCATCCCCATCTCCTCTATACACAACAATCTCCATTTTGTCTATACACAAACATCCCCATCTTTTCTATACACAAACATCCCCATCTCCTTTATACACAACCATCCCCATCTTTTCTATACACAACCATCCCCATCTCCTCTATACACAACCATCCCCATCTCCTCTGTACCCAAACATCCCCATCTCCTATATAGACAACCATCCCCATCTCCTTCATACACAACCATCCCCATCTCTTCTATACACAACCATCCCCATCTCCTCTATACACAACCATCCCCATCTTCTCTATAAGAACCATCCCCATCTCCTCTATACACAACCATCCCCATCTCCTCTTTACACAACCATCCCCATCTTCTCTATAAGAACCATCCCCATCTCCTCTATACACAACCATCCCCATCTCCTCTTTACACAACCATCTCCATCTCCTCTATACACAACCATCCCCATCTCCTCTTTACACAACCATTCCCATCTCCTCTATAAGAACCGTCCCCATCTCTTCGATACACATCCATCCCCATCTCCTCTTTACACAACCATCTCCATCTCCTCTATACACAATTATCCCCATCTCCTCTATACACAACCATCCCCATCTCCTCTATACACAACTATCCTCATCTTCTCTATAAGAACCATCCCCATCTCCTCTGCACACAACCATTCTCATCTCCTCTATACACAACTATCCCCATCTCCTCTATACACAACCATCCCCATCTCCTCTATACACAACCATCCCCATCTCCTCTATACACAACCATCCCCATCTCCTCTATACACAACCATCCCCATCTCCTCTATACACAACCATCCCCATCTCCTCTATACACAACCATCCCCATCTCCTCTATACACAACCATCCCCATCTCCTCTATACACAACCATCCCCATCTCCTCTATACACAACCATCCCCATCTCCTCTTTACACAACCATCTCCATCTCCTCTAAACACAACCATTCCCATCTCCTCTATAAGAACCGTCCCCATCTCTTCGATACACATCCATCCCCATCTCCTCTTTACACAACCATCTCCATCTCCTCTATACACAATTATCCCCATCTCCTCTATACACAACCATCCCAATCTCCTCTATACACAACCGTCCCCATCTCCTCTATACACAACCATCCCCAACTCCTCTATACACAACCATCCCCATCTCCTCTATACACAACCATCCCCATCTCCTCTATACACAACCATCCCCATCTCCTCTATACACAACCATCCCCAACTCCTCTATACACAACCATCCCCATCTCCTCTATACACAACCATCCCCATCTCCTCTATACACAACCATCCCCATCTCCTCTATACACAACCGTCCCCATCTCCTCTATACACAACCATCCCCAACTCCTCTATACACATCCATCCCCATCTCCTCTTTACACAACCATCTCCATCTCCTCTATACACAATCATCACCATCTCCTCTATACACAACCATCCCCATCTCCTCTATACACAACCATCTCCATCTCCTCTATACACAATCATCACCATCTCCTCTATACACAACCATCCCCATCTCCTCTATACACAACCGTCCCCATCTCCTCTATACACAACCATCCCCAACTCCTCTATACACAACCATCCCCATCTCCTCTATAAGAATCATCCCCAAGTCTTAACACACACACACATCTCTCTTACAACCGAATACGGCTTAATCTTACTATGATCTCTACACAGAAGCCAGATTTGGAGTGTTGCCATTGACTTTTTCATCACAAAAGGGGCGTCTGCGTTTGGTACACTCTGGCATTCCATATACTTTCTAACTACCTGAAAATGGAGACATGGCGTATTATTCCTTCCTCAGTTTTGTCGCTTGGTTCCTTGATCTGATCTATAGGATACATCGGCTCTTCATCAGAGAAGCCTATTTTGCATTGATAACCAAATATAACCTCAGCGACTGTTCAAACAGTAAACCAAACAACAAGAATCCATCCAAAAGGTATTTTGTTTAGAAATATTATCTAGTGATTCCAGGCTATTGTGAAATGGTAGAAGCTGCTGTAGCCAACTAGCTAGCCATGTACTTTTTTACTCTGTGACCAAAACATGTCCTATTTTTTGATGATGTAGGAATGAATAAACAAGCAGCAAATCAAACTTTGATAATGTTTTAGGTTACACAAGGAAGTATAATAAGGGGAATCTTTTTTAAATTATAAATCAGATTATTTCACACAGAGATGTGGGAAGATAAAAATGCTAGCTCGCTTGCTATATTTTAGCTAGTCTGCCAGCTAGCCAGTCTGCTCGCTAACTACTACTAGCAAGGGAAGGCAACTCTTCCTTGTTTTCACAAAAACTTTGCTATTGCACCCTTGTGAATGGGAATGGAACAGACAAGGATATCATGTTACCTAAAGTTGTCTACTACCCCAAAAATCCCACCCCACCCACGTGCACTCACTCAAGTAGATCAACAGAGTTAAGCTTCTTTTAACCTTTACAACTCCTAGACTTCGTCATCATCCCTCCAACACCTCTTGCTTGTTCTCTCCACCCCCCCATCCCTCCGGTTCCCCTGTTTCCCTCTCTGCTCTCCTCCAGACAAGTCTCTTTTTCTTTCATTGTGGCCCTGGGGGCTGGGGGCCAGCCAGCCACTTTTCACAAGCACCAGGCAGCTTATCACAGCACTTTATCAGTATGATGTGGGGAAAGGGATGTGGGCTCAATCTCTTAACTCTGCTCCGAGGCTCTGTTCAGCTAGTCAACAGCCTGTCAGCAAACAACTGTTTGTAACCTGGGAGAACAGAAATGTATGACCCTGTGACAAGGGGAAAGGTGTGTGTGTGCGTCAACGTGTGTGTGTGTGTGCATGTGTGTGTAAGGTGAGGAAGCACAGGCTCTGCTTTGTGCAGGAAGGTGAGGCCACTTGTGCCCGGTCCGGTCCACACACAGGGTCTCTTGTTGCTGCAGGGGACAGAGGCTGATGCTTCACGCTTCCTGAAAGTGGCAGTCAGGCTGAACCAGGCTGGAGGCTGGAGCCAGACTTCAGGTTCCTGTTTTACTAGTTCTCCACACCCTAAGCGCACCCCCCTCTCTCCCCAATGCCACACTCCGACCCTCCGCCATCGGCATAATGCAACCTTTCATCGGCACGTCACAAACCATATGAAACATTTTTCAAAACTTTATCAAGGAGGTGTTGAAAATGGAAGCATTCCTGGGTCTCAGAGCCCCTGAGCTGATAAAACTTTGGATGTGAATCTCTGCTTTGAGAGAGAGAGAGAGTCAATCACTTGGTTTTAACACATTGGGGCTGTTTTGGTACTCCATTCTAGCATCTCTAGGTTTTGGTCAAAGGCAACGTTTCATTTCAGAACAGGGCCAGGTTGTGTGTAGTCCTCCATGTCATTGGAAACATACGGTCTGTTTGATGGTGTGGTGATTGATTTGAATGGGTATTTGTGCGGTGGTTTCTGACTGTACAAGGCTTGGTGTCAGGCAAACTAGGGTACAATCCTGAAGTACCACACTTTGGTCACGTGATATCAGATGCACAAGCAACAGTGGATGGAAAGAAAGAAAGAGAAAGAGACAGAGAGACAGAGAGACAGAGACACAGGGAGACAGAGACACAGAGAGACAGAGAGACAGAGAAATAGAGGGAGACATACGGTATTGGCTCAATCAGTTGTGATGCGCTACTGAGTCCAATGTGAGTTAACCAGTATTCAGACACAGCCAGTTCCGTGAGAGGCAACATGAACAAAGTCTCCATCCATCATCCTCTGGAGAGAAAGCTCTCACAGCGATAGAGCAGACATCATTATCTGGACCATTTAAATGGGAAAAACACACAGATGCCTCCCCTTCATTTAACTGTCCAATTAAGTGTGTGTGTGTGTGCATTTGTGTGTGTGTATCTGTGTGTCTGGGGAAACATTGCTCCAGGTGCAACGAAACCACGTCGCTTTCCAAAAATCACAGCCCTGCTAGGTGGAGGGTGAATATGCGTAGGCTGAGCTGAAACCCAACTGTTGTTTGTTGTCTAATATTACCTGAGAAACGGAGACTGTTTCAAACTACCAGGAGAACGGCAGGGTAAGAGAAGCAGTGAGATTGATATCATTATTGTTACCTGCTCCCACACAGAGGAAGGCTGTCCTTTAAGGAGGGTTGGGCTCAGTATCTGATGTTAGTCAGCTTTAGTGTAAAAGAGTCAAGAGGTCACGGATAGTAGATAACCGATGAGTGTATAGGCATCAAACTGTCAATCAGAATAGCTTGGGTTGTCAGCTTTTCCGCCATAGAGATGTGATAAAAAACTACTGTGTTGTATTTAATGATGTGGTTTGAACTATATTTATATCACATCTCTGTGACCGATGTAAATTGAAGTGTAATAATATGGAAATTAATAGTCTGTCTTAGGACCTCTTTACACCACACTACAGAGATAGTTGTGTAGCGGAAAGAGATGGTTCAAATCTCTGTTTAAGAGAGGTAGTGTGGGAGACATCTATGCCACATACCCCCCTCTGAGTGGTACAGTGTAAAGGCGCCAGCATGCTTCAGTTCGGCTGCTGCCTAGCCGAACTCTGCTAGGCGAACCGAACGAATGTGCTGGCATACTCCCTTCGCTTGAAAAACAGGAAAAAAGCGGCAATAGTACTGTCTATTTAGAGATGCCGTAGCAAGTATATACTTCCTCAAAATAGTGAGACAACTCAAGAAATCTGTTATTAATTTTGACATTTTTGCTGGGGAGTTCTTAGACGCACAATTTTACATCTAACTAAGATGTTTGGTGCAGTATTTCTCAATGAAAAAATATGCATGAAACTGAGTGGTCTTCTGTTGAATGACAACAAAGACTTTATTGAAAGATCTCTACCGTTGTCAAATCACCGACGAAGGTGCGTCGACTTCGGCTGCTGACTTCGGCTACCGACTTCGGCTACTGACTTCGGCTGCTGACTTCGGTTACTGACTTCGGCTGCTGACTTTGGCTACTGACTTCGGCTGTTGACTTCGGCTACTGACTTTGGCTACCGACTTCGGCTGCTGACTTCGGTTGCTGACTTCGGCTGCTGACTTCGGCTACCGACTTCGGCTACCGACTTCGGCTACCGGCTTCGGCTACCGGCTTCGGCTGCCGACTTCGGTTGCCGACTTCGGCTACCGACTTCGGCTACCGACTTCGGCTACCGACTTCGGCTACTGACTTTGGCTACTGACTTCAGCTGCTGACTTCGGCTACTGACTTCGGCTGCTGACTTCGGCTGCTGACTTCGGCTACTGACTTCGGCTGCCGACTTCGGCTGCCGACTTCGGCTACTGACTTCGGCTGCCGACTTCGGCTACTGACTTCGGCTTGCCTCGATAAATGTTTTGTGTGCCCGAAGTCCAAAGCTAACAAAAACATCACTTACTCTTCCGAACTGTGATGGCTGGGAAGCATGCGGACGCCTTTAAGACAACAGCTGTACCAGACCACATGTTCCTGCAATAATTGCCTTAAATACCACATTTTTGCTGTGCCAAATAGAAAATGAATGGCTTAAATATCCACACATTTGTAAATCATTGTGTTAGTCACGTGTGCAACACGAAGTGCAATATGGTTTAGATGAAACGCTCCTGGATAGTTTGAATTGCTATCCTTATTTTCTTTGTCTGTTTATTATGGTATTTACAGTATGCTAATAGCTGCACTCACACATGAAGCATGAATGTGCCTTTGGCCACACCACACGCAAGATAGTGTTAACAGAAAAGTTGCAAATTTCATGTTGAAGACAGATGACCAGACATTATTTTACTAATGCTATTCTACCCAAGGCTAATACAAACAGAAATGTTGCAAAACCTGATGTTAAAGAGAGATAGATCTCACCAGAGATATTTTACTCGTGTAAATACACCCTCAGTGAGGGACATTAGCACTCACAATGATGTGTGAGGGAATACGCCACACCTTACTCTGTGACTGTGGGCCATGGTCTTACCACGGCTTGATGAATTATAGTAACACCACTGCTTTCTTTATGGCCCACTCTCTTTCTCTCTCGCCCCTCCTTTATGCCCTCAATTCAATTACTATTTACATGTCTATTTAAGGGATTTATTGGCACGGGAAACATGTTAACATTGCCAAAGCATTAGAAATGGATAATAAACAAATGTGAAATAAACAATAATAATGAACAGTAAACATTACACTAACAAAAGTTACAAAGACATTACAAATGTCATATTATTGTCAAATAATTGAAGTACAAAAGCTAAAATGAATAGACATAAATATGGGTTGTATTTCCAATGGTGTTTGTTCTTCACTGGTAACAGGTCACAAACCTTACTGCTGTGGTGGCACACGGGTATGTCACCCAGTAGATATGGGAGTTTATCAACATTGGGTTTGTTTTCAAATTCTTTGTGAATCTGTGTAATTTGATGGAAATATGGTTCTCTAATCTATTCATACATTGGGCAGGAGGTTAGGAAGTGAAGCTCAGTTTCCACCTCATTTTGTGGGCAGTGTGCACATAGCCTGTCTTCTCTTGAGAGCTTCGTCTACCTGCGGCGGCCTTTCTCAATAGCAAGGCTATGAGTCTGTACATAGTCAAAGCATTCCTTAAGTTGAAGTCAGTCACTGTGGTCAGGTATTCTGCCACTGTGTACTCTCTGTTTAGGGCCAAATAACATTCTAGTTTGCTCTGTTTTTGGTTTATTCTTCCCAATGTGTAACGTAATTAGCTTTTTGTTTTCCCATGGTTTGGTTGTGTCTAATTGTGTTGCTGTCCTAGGGCTCTGTGGGGTCTGTTTGTGTTTGTGAACAGAGATTCAGGGCCAGCTTAGGGTGCTCTTCTCCAGGTTCATCTCTCTGTAGGTGATGGCTTTGTTATGGAATGTTTGGGAATCGCTTTCTTTTAGATTATTGTAGAAAGTTTATGGTTTATTTCTGGATATTGATCTTGGTGGGTATTCTGCTCTGCATGCATTACTTGTATGTTGTACACTGAGGATATTTCTACAGAATTCAGAATTCATGCAGTCTCGATTTGTGTGTTTGTCCCATTTTGTGAATTATTGGTTGGTGAGTGGACCCCAGACCTCACAACCATATAGGGAAATGGGTTCTATAAATTATTCAAGTATTTTTAGCCAGATCCTAATTGGTAGGTCAAATTTTATGTTCCTTTTGATGGAATAGAAGGCCCTTCTTGCCTTGTTTCTCAGCTCGTTCACAGCTTTGTGGAAGTTACCTGTGACACTGATGTTAAGGCTGAGGTATGTATAGTTGTGTGCTCTATGGCAACGCTGTCTAGATGGAATTGTATTTGTGGTCCTGGCAACTGGACCTTTTTTGGAACACCATTATTTTTGAAGATCTAGGTGCTGCTGTAGGCCCTCCTTGGTTGGGGACAGAAGCACCAGATCACCAGCAAACAGTAGACATTTGACTTCAGATTCTAGTAGGGTGAGGCCTCTCACTCTCCCTGGCCCTGTTTCATTATCCAGGGCTGCTTTCTATCATCATCCAGTGTGTGTGTGTGTGTGTGTGTGTGTGTGTGTGTGTGTGTGTGTGTGTGTGTGTGTGTGTGTGTTTGTGTGTGTGTGTGTGTGTGTGACTCTTCCTCATATCATTAGATAGGAGAAGGTGAGCATATAAGACCCATGCAGGCTATTCTTTATAACTGTATCTCCTCACACTTCACTGAGTTGCTGTGCTTGGGCTTCTCTTATCTCTGTGTTCCCCATGCTCCTCACAGCAGCTCCCTCCCACAGACCCAGTAGGCCTTCCTCACCCTCAGGGCCATGACCCCAATCAGGTGTCATATCAGTTGCTGTTTACTTACCTGTCACTGCAGTGATTACAGAAGTTAACAGTGTGTTGGAATCACACAGACAGCAGTAGCAGTATGTTTCCATTTGACTTAATGTGGAGAGTAGTTCATATTTTATTACTTTTATTTGATTATGTTCTTCTGCATTACACATAGTCAGTATGACACATAGAGTATGTCTGGGTATGCCAGTTCATACCAGCTCTCAGGGCAAGCCCTGCAGTTAGGCTAATCCTATTTTGACGTTCCATATTAAAGTCAACTGAAGATGAGTCATGAAAGACGGAGACGTAAACGTGTTCACAACAAGAATTGCGTGGCAGTTGTCAAGGGAATAATTAATAAGACAACGAAACTAAAAACAATTCACACCTGTCATTTTCCTTACCACACCATGATTAAGCTGAACAACTAGAGCAGACAAGCCCACTGGGTATTTAGAAACAATTACTGCTCCTAAACGGATGATAACATTCGACTCATCATCTCTTTCTCTATGCAGAAAACCGTTACTAAGTGGGGCATACCCGTGGTTTTGCTACTGTAACAACAGGCTGTTTCTGATGTGTGTTGTAAGGTGTAGGGTTACACAATGTTGTGCTTCAGAATGTGTGTTGTCACTGCTGTAGCCGGGCCCAGCAGGCAGTGTGGAGGGAGCCCAGAAGGACAGTGTGTGACCCCATCGTCGGTGTTGAGCAGGGCATCCTGGAGGCTCATTTCCTGGTCTTTAAGAGGGCATCCTTTCCTTTCCCACTGCAACTTCCTCTGTTTTCACACCCAGAGAAGAGAGGTGGAGAGGTTTACCTTGCCAGGCTCCTAGATGAGAGACACGTACACGTACACACTGTTCAATTTGACCCCAACAAATGGCCGTCTAACAACCACCCACAACCGCCAAACATATGCTCTCACACACTAACACCATGTTGAGTGACTTGTGGGTCTGCCAGAGTGAGAAGGAGTCATGTGGAATGACAATGGCTTTGGGCATACCTTGACCATAGATCAATTAAGAAAGGTTTAGTTTATTTGAGTCATCTGAAAATAATACATATTTTGTCGTTGACGATGGTAGATGGGTATCCTGGTCAATGACGTAAAGAACAGACAACGACCAACCGGATCAAATATATTAAGTCCCAGATCATGCTTGCTTTTTCAAGATAACCTCTTATTCCCCAATGACCCTCAAACGGACGACACTTAGGTGATCAAGGCTATTTCACGTTTCCTTGGTTTAACACAATCTAATATTATTCCACTGTGGTGAGACAAGGACAGGTAATATCCTTGGGATTCATTAGACCTGATGAAGGTCCTTGAACGCATGCACGTGCACACGCACACACACACACACACCTCCTGTTTGACCACGTGTCCCTGTGGAAGTTGCCCATAACAGACAGGAAAGGCTCTTTTAAAGATTTTCACTGGAATAAAAGTGTTTTCCCTGACACCTCAGTGGATAGGCGGCAGGACCTCAGCTTTACCAACCTCAGTCTCTGTTCCTGTGGCTGCTGACTTACAATAGAACAGTAGGTGCACCAATACTGGCGCTGCATTAGGGACAGAAGAACATCAAGCCCATAGATCCGTAATACCTAGCCTACTATTTCTTACATGTATAAATAGCTAGAAACACTGGCACTTAAACAGTAGAGACCATTTATATTCATCATAGTAAATGTCCTCATTATGTCAATGGATGAAACCAAAAGGGATATTTTCAGACACTACAATTGGGGAAGACTAAACTATAACTGTATCCCTGTGTTTCTCATGTTTCCACCCACAGTTTAACCAAAGTGCAGCACTGGCCTCTAATTGGCTGTCTCTCTCTCTCACATGAACACCAATTAGGCGTGATGTGGGACAGAATTCAAGGCCTACGCACTTTGTCGTGAGGAGCACTTGTTTCTCTCTCTGCATGTCAGAAAGAGAGAGAGAGGGAGAGACAGAGAGAGACAGAGAGAGAGAGAGAGAGAGAGAGGGAGAGACACAGAGAGAGAGAGGGAGAAACAGAGGGAGAGAGAGACAGAGAGACAGAGAGAGAGAGAGAGAGAGAGAGAGAGGGAGAGAGACAGAGAGAGAGAGAGAGAGAGGGAGAGACAGAGAGCGAGAGAGAGAGAGAGAGAGAGAGAGAGAGAGAGAGAGAGAGGGAGAGACAGAGAGAGAGAGAGAGAGAGAGAGAGAGAAAGACGGAGAGACAGAGAGAGAGAGAGAGAGAGAGAGAGAGAGGGAGAGACAGAGAGCGAGAGAGAGAGAGAGAGAGAGGGAGAGACAGAGAGAGAGAGAGAGAGAGAGAGAGAGAGAGAGAGAGAGAGAGAGAGAAAGACGGAGAGACAGAGAGAGAGAGAGAGAGAGAGAGAGAGAGAGAGAGAGAGAGAGACAGGGAGAGAGAGAGACAGGGGGAGAGAGAGGGAGAGAGAGGGAGAGAGAGACAGAGAGAGAGAGAGACAGAGAGAGGTGGTGTGCCGTCCAAGCACTCTGGTCGTAATGTTCCGGGAACTCCAGGGGAAAAAAATTGGGAAAAAGAAGGCCATGAGGATTTCTGGGTAATAACTCCATCCCCCGGTCGGGCCGGCGTTTGGGTAGTGAGGGAAGAAGGAGGAGGGTTTCTTCTCTTTTTTCCATCGTTCTTTTTTGTTCTGGCAGGTTCCACAGCCACCCCTCCACAGAAAGTCTACTCTGCACATTCTGCAGACAAGGGTCTTCAGGGAGGAAATAGGGAGGAAATTGTGCAGAAAATGTAAAAATCTGTCTGCCCCTCTCCCTCTCCCTCTCTCCCCCTCTCTCTCTCTCCCCCCTCTCTCTCTCCCTCCCTCTCTCCCTCTCTCCCTCTCTCTCTCTCTCTCTCTCTCTCCCTCTCTCTCCCTCTCCCCCCCTCTATCTCTCTCTCTCATTGAGTTCAGTGTGGCTGTCGGATGCCCTTGGGGTAGTGTGATTTGATTGTAATGTTTTCATTATTCCAGCCCTAGATGGTTAAAAGGCTGCATCGTGGCCCACTGCCAGAGATCTCTATTATATGACCTTATTACGAAATAATACCAGGATATGGGCACACAGCATGTGAATATGGCTTTAAGACAAGCTCCTACTGTAACATGATGCAATTGTAATAGATTTGGACTTATCTCCTCTGCGCCAACTGGTTGAAAAACTGTGCTGATTATTTATAATCCCTGGCTTTGCCAAGAATGTGGAACATGGATATGCACTGGAGGAACAGAAAAATTAAGAAGCAATGGCTTTGCGAGGTCTTGGCAGATTTCATCCCCTATACCCCATTAGACACTCAATGGTATGGTTCATCTTGCACACTCAATTTGTCACTTTTACACTCTTGCAGGAGTTTGTTTAAGGGCTGGGAGGGGGGGTTTCTGATCTAGTCCAGAATGTGTGCGTGCCTCTCTCTCTCTGTGTTTGTACTGTGGATGAGGGGGATAAGAGCTAAGTTGAAGAAGTGGGGGTTTAGGTAGAGTTAGGGGTCAAAAGGGGGTGTAATGTTTGGGAGGCTGTGGTTTCAGGTGAAGGGGTTTGTGCCAGGTGGCCACACTTCACAAGGTGCCCATAATAACCTCTACCACATACTGTCACCTGTGTGTGAGGTGAAAGGAGGGCTTGGCTCTAGCTGTCTCGCCCTGTACCTTTCTCATAACCTCCACTCGGGGGTGCTGTGTCTGAGAGACACTCAGTGACTTCATCTACCTCAGACTGAGCTCACAATCGCTTCCTTCAATCTGGGATGCGACTGACACAGTGTCAAATAAGACATTTTAGAGCTTTGATTTTTTTAGCAACAGAAAATCCCAATCTTATTTGTAGCTCATTTGTAATACTCGTAAGAGTCTGTATGGTACTTAGCTACGTAGCGTAGCTTGCTACCACAGTTGAATAGACTTGTATTGGCAGTTTACAGCACTGTGAGTCTAATATGGATACTCCCTCTCTCTTGTGATGGATTATGCATGGAGTGAGAGCAGACGTTCCAGAGTGTTTATCTGCCGATCAGCTGAGGAGGAAGTGAAGGGAAGGCACTTCCTGTCTGTGTTCACCCAGATTCCCAACATTCCCAACACACACTGGGAATAGGACTACTATGGGTATCAAACTCTGTCAATGAGAATGTGAGTATAGAGAATATTTACTGCCCTGCATCTGGATATTCAGTGACACCGTACAGTCATAGATAAAGCATATACTGTACAGGGTATGGCAGTAGTATGTTATGTACATGTGTTGGAAATGCAGGGATAGCCTATATCACAATGTAATGCATGAAACATGTACTTCCATCACACATGGCATGAGCATGTCAGTACAACACAGTACAATGTGTGTTAAGAATGTGTTGCTGAATGACAGACTCCATCACAGTCTATTAGCTTGTGGCCATGTGTTAGAAATATGTTCGTGTGACTTTAGAACACACCATTTAACCCATGTAATAGACATACTGTAACAACTACCATTAGCACACTGTTGCAAAGTTTTGTCACCTCACTTGTGAGGCCAATAATTCACAAAAAAATCCTAAAAGAACCGCAAGAGTAGAGTGGACAGCAGGGTGTTTCCACCGCCGTTGGCCATTGAAGCCGATGTTCGTTCGAGTCCAAAAAAATAGGGTCAGATGAAAACAGGGAATATCACAGGAGGAAATGTCGCCACGCATGTTAAATGTATCAGAACAAAATATATTTGGTAAATAAAGAGAGGATGGAAAGGTTGTAAACTTCACAGGCCTTGGCCAAGGAGGAAAGAGACCCCTGCGGTCTCTGATTACTTTTCCAAAAACCTCCTCTCCTCATGCGTCCGTCCTCCATACAGACTGTGTCCCAATAATATTCAAATTTCACAACACAGAGGGAGAAAACACAGGGTTCAGGATTAAAGCAAACAAGATTGCATGCCATTATGTCAGATTGTGAAATGTGAGTTCCAATACATTTTACCTGATGAAATTAGACGGCTAGCAAAACAAAAGATTGGCTAAAATTTAGCATGGACCAGAATGAGGCTCTTTCCCCACTACCTATTGTTCCTACAGTGAGGAATTACCAGAGAATGTTGTTGTAACTGATCTCCAGATTATTGTCACCTGAAGGTCAAAAAGAAGTAGTAGCAGTATGCAAATCAGGGAGCCAAATGAACAGCTTTTTCTCAGATGCGATTAGATTCCCGACGTTCACCAAACAGATTTGTTCAAAATGACCCATCACTAATTGTTACTTTTATACGACGGAATGACTCATGTGAGGATGTCTCATCAGACAGGTCTTGTGTTCAGGCCTGAACCACAAACGCGGGGAACCTGGCTTATTGCTCAGGCCAGGAGGGAAAACTTAATTGGACCTAGTTTCTAGGAGGGGGACTGGAGTATTGACTAGAGTTTTTTCTCCTAGACGGTTCTGGCAACAGAACTAAGCAGCTACAAAAGGCCAAGTCAAATGTCCTGTAACAGGCAGACTCGCAGGGTTGTGATTAATCTGTGTGTTGTGCCTTGACTTCATCCGTCAGGCCTGACAGAGCTCGTAATGAAGCGTAGGAAGGGTTCAGATTCCAACTACAGTACAGGTAGAGAACCTGGAAGAGGTCTGGAACTAACTCCAGCTGATTACAGAAAAAGGGATGTTTACATGTCGGGCTTGATCAAATAAACAAGTACTCCATGGAAACTCATCAATCACAATAGAGATGTGGGGGTGTATGACATTTCGTTCTGTTGATCAAATTCTTTTTTTCAAAAGCTTTGTAAAGATCGGGTAACAAAAGTTAAGGTGGTCCGTTTCCCACGGTAACAACAGGGGAATTCATTCATCAAAAACTAGAAGGTGGTGATTCAGGTTGGGAGTCTTGGTTGGGGAACATTTAACGGAGGGAGGATTTGCGAAATAGTTAGGATTTCAATGGTGGTGGTGCTAATCAGGGAGAACCAGCTATGGGGGGTGTGGGACACCTGGCCTGAACCTGATTACCACCAAATGGGCCAACAGCAGCAGTAATAGCAGTCAGCAGCAACAGCTGGGCCCAGGGACACTGCATGGTGGTGGTCAGTGCACAGCTGAGGAGGGAAGACATTGTGGGGAGGCTAGGGGAAAAGGAGGGAGAGAGAAGGAGAGAGAAAGAAAGGCTTTACTTATACAAAGTGTTTAAAGCCTCAACACTGGATGTACACATCATTTTCAACTCTCATATTTATGCCGTATTTACTTCTTTCTCTTTGTCTCTGTATGTATCTCACTAGGCCTCCATATCCCCCTTTTCTGTCCTTGTCCCTTTATTTATCTTACTAGGGGGCTTCTCTGTCCTTGTCCCTTTATTTATCTTACTAAGGGGCTTCTCTGTCATTGTCCTTTTATTTATCTTACCAGGTGGCTTCTCTGTCCTTGTCCCTTTATTTATCTCACTAGGGGGCTTCTCTGTCCTTGTCCCTTTATTTATCTCACTAGGGGGCTTCTCTGTCCTTATCCCTTTATTTATTTCACTATGGGGCTTCTCTGTCCTTGCCCCTTTATTTATTTATCAAATCAAATCAAATGCATTTATATAGCCCTTCGTACATCAGCTGATATCTCAAAGTGCTGTACAGAAACCCAGCCTAAAACCCCAAACAGCAAGCAATGCAGGTGTAGAAGCATGGTGGCTAGGAAAAACTCCCTAGAAAGGCCAAAACCTAGGAAGAAACCTAGAGAGGAACCAGGCTATGTGGGGTGGCCAGTCCTCTTCTGACTGTGCTGGGTGGAGATTATAACAGAACATGGCCAAGATGTTCAAATGTTCATAAATGACCAGCATGGTCAAATAATAATAAGGCAGAACAGTTGAAACTGGAGCAGCAGCACGGCCAGTTGGACTGGGGACAGCAAGGAGTCATCATGTCAGGTAGTCCTGGGGCATGGTCCTAGGGCTCAGGTCCTCCGAGAGAGAGAAAGAAAGAGAGATTTAGAGAGAGCACATGTGGGGTGGCCAGTCCTCTTCTGGCTGTTCCGGGTGGAGATTATAACAGAACATGGCCAAGATGTTCAAATGTTCATAAATGACCAGCATGGTCGAATAATAATAAGGCAGAACAGTTGAAACTGGAGCAGCAGCACAGCCAGGTGGACTGGGGACAGCAAGGAGTCATCATGTCAGGTAGTCCTGGGGCATGGTCCTAGGGCTCAGGTCCTCCGAGAGAGAGAAAGAAAGAGAGAAGGAGAGAATTAGAGAACGCACACTTAGATTCACACAGGAGGCTGAGACAGGAGGGTTCAGGAGACACTGTGGCCCCATCTGAGGACACCCCCGGACAGGGCCAAACAGGAAGGATATAACCCCACCCACTTTGCCAAAGCACAGCCCCCACACCACTAGAGGGATATCTTCAACCACCAACTTACCATCCTGAGACAAGGCTGAGTATAGCCCACAAAGATCTCCGCCATGGCACAATCCAAGGGGGGGCGCCAACCTAGACAGGATGACCACATCAGTGAATCAACCCACTCAGGTGACGCACCCCTTCCAGGGACGGCATGAGAGAGCCCCAGTAAGGCAGTGGCTCAGCCCCTGTAATAGGGTTAGAGGCAGAGAATCCCAGTGGAAAGAGGGGAACCGGCCAGGCAGAGACAGCAAGGGCGGTTCGTTGCTCCAGAGCCTTTCCATTCACCTTCCCACTCCTGGGCCAGACTACACTCAATCATATGATCCACTGAAGAGATGAGTCTTCAGTAAAGACTTAAAGGTTGAGACCGAGTTTGAGTCTCTGACATGGGTAGGCAGACCGTTCCATAAAAATGGAGCTTTATAGGAGAAAGCCCTGCCTCCAGCTGTTTGCTTAGAAATTCTAGGGACAATTAGGAGGCCTGCGTCTTGTGACCATAGCGTACGTGTAGGTTTGTACGGCAGGACCAAATCAGAGAGATAGGTAGGAGCAAGCCCATGTAATGTTTTGTAGGTTAGCAGTAAAACCTTGAAATCAGCCCTTGCTTTGACAGGAAGCCAGTGTAGGGAGGCTAGCACTGGAGTAATATGATACATTTTTTTGGGTTCTAGTCAGGATTCTAGCAGCCGTATTTAGCACTAACTGAAGTTTATTTAGTGCTTTATCCGGGTAGCCGGAAAGTAGAGCATTGCAGTAGTCTACCCTAGAAGTGACAAAAGCATGGTTTAATTTTTCTGCATCATTTTTGGACAGAAAGTTTCTGATTTTTGCAATGTTATGTAGATGGAAAAAAGCTGTCCTTGAAATGGTCTTGATATGTTCTTCAAAAGAGAGATCAGGGTCCAGAGTAACGCCGAGGTCCTTCACAGTTTTATTTGAGACGACTGTACAACCATTAAGATTAATTGTCAGATTAATCAGATCTCTTTGTTTCTCGGGACCTAGAACAAGCATCTCTGTTTTGTCTGAGTTTAAAAGTAGAAAGTTTGCAGCCATCCACTTCCTTATGTCTGAAACACATGCTTCTAGCAAGGGCAATTTTGGGGCTTCACTATGTTTCATTGAAATGTACAGCTGTGTGTCATCCGCATAGCAGTGAAAGTTAACATTATGTTTTCGAATGACATCCCCAAGAGGTAAAATATATAGTGAAAACAATAGTGGTCCTAAAACGGAACCTTGAGGAACACCGAAATTTACAGTTGATTTGTCAGAGGACAAACCATTCACAGAGACAAACTGATATCTTTCCGACAGATAAGATCTAAACCAGGCCAGAACTTGTCCGTGTAGACCAATTTGGGTTTCCAATCTCTCCAAAAGAATGTGGTGATCGATGGTATCAAAGCAGCACTAAGGTCTAGGAGCACGAGGACAGATGCAGAGCCTCGGTCAAATGCCATTAATATGTCATTTACCACCTTCACAAGTGCAGTCTCAGTGCTATGATGGGGTCTAAAACCAGACTGAAGCATTTCGTATACATTGTTTGTCTTCAGGAAGGCAGTGAGTTGCTGCGCAACAGCCTTTTCTAAAATTTTTGAGATGAATGAAAGATTCAATATAGGCCGATAGTTTTTTATATTTTCTGGGTCAAGGTTTGGCTTTTTCAAGAGAGGCTTTATTACTGCCACTTTTAGTGAGTTTGGTACACATCCGGTGGATAGAGAGCCATTTATTATGTTCAACATAGGAGGGCCAAGCACAGGAAGCAGCTCTTTCAGTAGTTTAGTTGGAATAGGGTCCAGTATGCAGCTTGAAGGTTTAGAGGCCATAATTATTTTCATCATTGTGTCAAGAGATATAGTACTAAAACACTTGAGCGTCTCTCTTGATCCTAGGTCCTGGCAGAGTTGTGCAGACTCAGGACAACTGAGCTTTGAAGGAATACGCAGATTTAAAGAGGAGTCCGTAATTTGCTTTCTAATAATCATAATCTTTTCCTCAAAGAAGTTCATGAATTTATCACTGCTAAAGTGAAAGCCATCCTCTCTTGAGGAATGCTGCTTTTTAGTTAGCTTTGCGACAGTATCAAAAAGGAATTTCGGATTGTTCTTATTTTCCTCAATTAAGTTAGAAAAATAGGATGATCGAGCAGCAGTAAGGGTTCTTCAGTACTGCACAGTACTGTCTTTCCAAGCCAGTCGGAAGACTTCCAGTTTGGTGTGGCGCCATTTCCGTTCCAATTTTCTGGAAGCTTGTTTCAGAGCTCGGGTATTTTCTGTGTACCAGGGAGCTAGTTTCTTATGAGAAATGTTTTTAGTTTTTAGGGGTGCAACTGCATCTAGGGTATTGCGCAAGGTTAAATTGAGTTCCTCAGTTCGGTGGTTAACTGATTTATCTCACTAGGGGGCTTCTCTGTCCTTGTCCCTTTATTTATCTCACTAGGCCTCCTTATCCCCCTTCTCTCTTCTTCCCCTGCATGTATCTCTCAGCCACTCAGTCAGTTCATTAACCCTGCCTGAACTACACTAGACTAGAAGAATGCAGTTTGTCTTCCCTGACGGAGATGATTGGTCCAGACAGAAAGATAATCGAGGGGGCATTCGGCCCATCTACATCACAGACTCAGCACATCCCTCACCTCAGCCTCCTCTGATGCCAAGTTTAAGTACGTTACTCAACATTGTGACATCCTACGTGATTTAACTTTCCTTTTGTGTCTCGAAACTCTCTCATTCTCTCTTGTTCTCTCTCTCGCTCTCTCCGAAACGCTCTCATTCTCTCTCTCTCTCTCTCTCTCAACATTCTCATTCTCTGCCTCTGTCTCTCAACATTCTCATTCTCTCTTGTTCTCTGTCCGAAACGCTCTCATTCTCTCTTGTTCTCTCTCTCTCCGAAATGCTCTCATTCTCTCGTTCTCTCGTTCTCTCACACAAAACGCTCTCATTCTCTCGTTCTCTCTCTCTCGAAACGCTCTCATTCTCTCTTGTTTTCTCTCTCTCTCTTGAAACGCTCTCATTCTCTTTCGTTCTCTCACTCGAAATGCTCTCATTCTCTCTCGTTCTCTCTATCGAAACACTCTCATTGTCTCTCGTTCGCTCTCTCACTCAAAACTCTCTCATTCTCTCTCTCGAAACGCTCTCATTCTCTCTTGTTTTCTTTCTCTCTCGAAACGCTCTCATTCTCTTTCGTTCTCTCTATCGAAACGCTCTCATTCTCTCTCGTTCTCTCTCTTTCAAAACGCTCTCATTCTCTCTCTCGAAACCCTCTCATTCTCTCTTGCTTTCTTTCTCTCTCGAAACGCTCTCACTCTCTTTCGTTCTCTCTACCGAAACGCTCTCATTCTCTCTTGTTCTCTCTCTCCGAAATGCTCTCATTCTCTCTTGTTCTCTCTCTCTCGAAACGCTCTCATTCTCTCTTGTTTTCTCTCTCTCTTGAAACGCTCTCATTCTCTTTCGTTCTTTCTATCGAAACGCTCTCATTTCTCTCGTTCTTTCTATCGAAACGCTCTCTCTCTCTCTCTCTCTCTGTCTCTCAAAATGCTCTCATTCTCTCTCTCTCTGTCTCTCTCAAAATGCTCTCATTCTCTCTCTCTCTCTCTCTCGAAATGCTATCATTCACTCTCTCTCTCTCTCTCTCTCTCTCTCTCTCTCTCTCTCTCTCTCTCTCTCTAAATGCTCTCTCTCTCTCTAAACGCTCTCTCTCTAAACGCTTTCTCTCTCTAAATGCTCTCATTCTCTCTATCTTAAAACGCTCTCATTCTCTCTCTTTCTCGAAACACTCGTTCTCTCTCTCTCAAAGCGCTCTCTCTTTCTCTCTCTCTGTCTCTCTCAAAATGCTCTCAATCTCTCTCTCTGTCTCTCTCAAAATGCTCTCATTCTCTCTCTCTCTCGAAATGCTCTCATTCTCTCTCTCTCTCTCTCTCTCGAAATGCTCTCATTCTCTCTCACTCTCTCTCTCTCTCTCGAAATGCTCTCTCTCTAAACGCTCTCTCTAAATGCTTTCTCTCTCTAAATGCTCTCATTCTCTCTATCTTGAAACGCTCTCATTCTCTCTCTTTCTCGAAACACTCGTTCTCTCTCTCTCTCTCTCTCTCTCTCTCTCTCTCTCTCAAAGCGCTCTCTTTTTCTCTCTCTCTCTGTCTCTCAAAATGCTCTCATTCTCTCCCTCTCTCTCACTCGAAATGATATCATTCTCTCTCTTTCTCTCTCTCTCGAAATGCTCTCATTCTCTCTCTCTCTCTCTCTCTCTCGAAATGCTCTCTCTCTCTCTCTCTCTAAACGCTCTCTCTCTAAATACTCTATCTTGAAACTCTCTCATTCTCTCTCTCTCTCTCTTGAAACACTCATTCTCTCTCTTTCTCAAAACACTCGTTCTCTCTAAATACTCTATCTTGAAACTCTCTCATTCTTCTCTCTCTCTCTTGAAACACTCATTCTCTCTCTTTCTCAAAACACTCGTTCTCTCTCTCTCTCTCTCAAAGCGCTCTCTCTCTCTCTCTCTGCTTTTCAGATATATGGTTTTACACAGTTCTGCTGTACAACATTTAAAAGACTGGGGATTTTTACAAGGCAATAAAAAAGTTGGACAGGTTCTACTCTATAGTCCCTGACCTGTGGCTTTACACCTGCACAGTATAATTTACTTTACACATGCACGGTATAATTTACTTTACACATGCACAGTATAATTTACTTTACACATGCACAGTATAATTTACTTTACACATGCACAGTATAATTGCGTTCTTGTTGGAGTCACATTTAAAATCATCCAAACGTTCAATTTTGGTAAAATATTGTATTACTTAAATGTACATACATAAAACAACAATGACAATTCTGTAAAACTTCCCCACATCTTTCACATTGATTTGGTATAATTTTATGCATTCTACTTCAATTGTAAGTATTTTAATGTTTTAATTAACCAAAAATATCAAAATACTTGAGAGTAGTTGAACTCACTGGACGCGGAGGCCAGAGTACTGTGTGTGACCTCATAAAGAGCAACATGAAGGTTTGACAGCAAGAGAAGGAAATGTAACAATGTAACAATAAGATTGTTCAGAGCTTCCTTTAACATGAAAGCCACGGGGAGAGAAGCAGTGCTATTCTGGGCCTTAAAAGGCTAATTTCTTTCCTTATTTTAAAGGCTGTTTATTTATTGGGGGATATTTGGAATATTTATAGACTGAATGAAAGGGGTCTGGTAAGACACAGGGTTGGAGCAGGCCCCCAGTGTCCGGTCTGGAGCGTGAAGCCACAAGCTCTGCTGGTCAGCTACTGCATAGCAACCTAGTGGTACCCAAAGCCTTAGGAAGCCTAAGTGTCTTACAATCGCCAAAAAGTACATTGTTTTTGGGGACAGATATTTTGGGCTCTAAAATGTGTTTAATATGATCAACTTTGATCCCCACAGTAAATGATTTTAAAGTTAGCTACAAATCGAGATATTTAAATAGTGATCCATTCTGACTACTAAATAAGTCGTCACACATGACCACGTGCCGACACAGACCAATCACAGACCGGCAGGCTACAAGGAGGCTCCCGGTGCTCTCTCAGGCAGGATGAAACATCGGCCGTAATCCTTTGCTAGTTACAGCCACTTTCACCAGGATCCTTAGAGATCTGATGGTGCCGTTCAGCAATATATGGCTTGTTTCAAGTTCAAAAACCTCCGGCTTCATGCGCCATCGGATGTTTTCCATAGGAATATGTGGATGACTTCAGAGCCACCACTATATACTGGTTTTAATGTCTATGGGTTGGAGAGTGTGAATTCACACAGAGAACGGAGGAGTATGCAGCTGTTGTGCCGTGCATACACCACGCACTCACACATCATGGTCCAAACACACCAACACAGGTTTTCACCAGGCATAAAGAGACCTATGTTGTCCACAAAGTTTACTCAGGTTTGCCAAAAAGCACCTAGAAGCACCTGGATGATTAACAAGACTCTTTGAAGAATGTTCAGATGATTATGATTATACATGATTAGATAACAATACAAAAAGTATAACATTTTGGATGACATGGGTCCCAAACACTGAATTCCACAGTAAGAACCTCATACCAACAGTCAGCATGGTGGTGGTAGTGTGATGGTTTGGGGATGCTTTTCTGCCTCAGGGCCTGGATGACGTGCCTTAATAGAAGGAAGCATTCATTCTGTATCAAATAATTCTACAGGAGAATGTCAGGCCATCCGTCTGTGAGCTGAAGCTGAAGTGCAGCTGGGTCATGCAGAAAGATAATATCCAAAACAAGTTTACATGAAAAGAAATGGCTAAAAAAGCAACACATTTAAAAAAATTCCTCCACAACATGACAGACTGATCAACAACTACAGGAAGTGTTTGGTTGGAGTCATTGCAGCTAAAGGTGACACAACCAGTTATTGAGTGGAAGGGGGCAATTACTTTTTCACACAGGGCAGTGGGTGTTGCATAACTTTGTTTATTAAATAAATTAAATATGTATGTAATTGTTATGTTATTTGTTCACTCAGGTTCCCCTTTATCAAATATTACGTTTTGGTTGAAGATCTGATAACAAAAATGTGCAAAAGTAGAGAAAATAAGAAATGGGGCAAATACTTTTTCACGGCTCTGTACACACTACCTCAATTACTTCAACTATGTCGTACTCTTGCACATTGACTTGGTACCTGTACTCCTTGTATATAGCCTCCTTATTGTTATTTTATAGTGTTACTATTTAATTTTTTTCTTTAGCAAATGGATCTTACTTCTTAACTCTTCATTGTTAGGAAAGGACTCGTAAGTAAGCATTTCATAGTAAAGCCTGCACCCGTAGTATTCGGCGCCTGTGACAAATAATATTTGATTGATTTGATTTGACATACACAAATTCAACAAAGGAGTGGCTCAAGGGTTTTTCCTTTTCTGAATTAAAACTGTCTCTGTTACATGACAGAAACTGCATCATAACATCCGGGTCACGCACGTTGCAACCTAAAAGAGATATCATACAATACACCTCCGGATGTTCATGAAACGATCCCCCTTTTGATAATAGCTCCAGAGGCACTTCCTGTTCTGTGAAGCAGAGAAAAGTCCTTGCTGTAAAGAGTGTGTACTGTATGGCCAGGTGAATATGTTTCCTCCTCTCCCTCTTTCCTGTTCTTCTTAAGAGCACGACAGGTGGGCCAGGCGCGGCCCGCTTAAGATTAGTGGATTACATAGCCAGTATCCCAACCTTGCAGTGACCATATCAATCCCCAATAGAGCAGCTGTGATTACATGTCTGTGCACATCCAGTATATAGGAAGGCAGGGGTAAGGGGCATAATTCTGGACGCATGGCCTAGTAGCAGTTTACTTATGCATGAACTATTTAAATACCCTTGGATAAACCTTCATGGAAAGTGACATTATTATCTGTTTGAAACCTGCTTACTGTAGTTATTATGATTTGGTTTTAGTAACGTTTTGCTCTGAACTTAATCAACAACCTGAAAGAATGAGGTGTGGAGGTCTGATGGATGTATCTAGACAGATGTACACTACATGACCAGAAATATGTGGACACATGCTTGTCAAACACCTCATTCCAAAACCATGGGCATTGATCTGGAGTTGGTCCCCCCTTTACTGCAATAACAGCCTCCACTCTTCTGGGAAGGCTTTCCACTAGATCTAATTCCTCTCTCTCTTTCTCTCTTTTTCTCTCTCTTTCTCTCTTTCTTTTCTCTCTCTCTCTATCTCGGAGGACCTCAGCCCTCGGACCATGCCTCAGGACTACCTGGCCTGATGACTCCTTGCAGTCCCCAGTCCACCTGGCCATGCTGCTGCTCCAGTTTCAACTGTTCTGCCTGCAGCTATGGAACCATGACCTGTTCACCGGATGTGCTATCTGTCCCAGACCTGCTGTTTTCAACTCTCTAGAGACAGCAGGAATGGTAGAGATACTCTGAATGATCGGCTATGAAAAGCCAACTGACATTTACTCCTGTGGTGCTGACTTGTTGCACCCTCGACAACCACTGTGATTAATATTACTTGAACCTGCTGGTCATCTACGAACATTTGAACATCTTGGTCATGTTCTGTTATAATCTCCACCTGGCACAGCAAGAAGAGGACTGGCCACCCCTCATAGCCTGGTTCCTCTCTAGGTTTCTTTCTTGGTTCTGGCCTTTCTAGGGAGTTTTTCCTAGCCACTGTGATTCTACACCTGCACTGCTTGCTGTTTGGGGTTTTAGGCTGGGTTTCTGTACAGCACTTGTTGACATCAGCTGATGTAAGAAGGGCTTTATAAATAAATTTGATTGAGGTAAGTAATACTGAAACATGCATGAGAGCACCAACTGTTCCAGAAGACTGTGTGATCATGCTCTCCGCAGCCAATGTGAGCAAGACCTTTAAACAGGACAACATTCACAAGGCCGCAGGGCCAGGTGGATTACCAGGACCTCTACTGCGAGCAAGTGTCTTCACTGACATTTTCATCCTCTCCCTGACTAAGTCTGTAATACCAACATGGTTAAAGCAGACCAGCATAGTCTCTATGCCCAACAACACTAAGGTAACCTGCCTAAATGACTACCGACCCGTTGCATCACATCTGTAGCCATGGTGCATTGAAAGGCTGGTCATGGCTCACATAAACAACATAATCCCAGAAACCCTAAACCCACTCCAATTTGCATACTGCCCTAACAGATGCACATATGATGCAATCTCTATTGCACTCCACACTGCCCTTTCACACCTGGACTGCTATTCATTGACTACAGTATAGCGTTCACCACCATAGTGCCCTCAAAGCTCATCACTAAGCTAAGGATCCTGGGACTAAACACCTCCCTCTGCAACTGGATCCTCAATACTGCGTTGTTGATAAGATCATTTTGTTCTCAAGGTACATAACTCAATTTAATTATATTACTCAGTCTGCAGACCAGAATTTGTAAGATCCTGGTCGAATGAAATAGACGGAGGCCCAGCTAAAATAGTCAAAATGGTTTATTCACAGGAACATTCTAAAGTCAAGAATACAAAACAATTCATTTTATACTGACTTCTCACGCCCACACGCCCACACATACACACAACCATACACACACACATACACACAAACAGACGCACACAATGTCCTGCTACGCACACACTGTCTCACTACCCAGCCGACAGAGATTAGTGACCTTGTCCTTGAGACGTACTCCCCGTTCTCTCCCAAATCTCTAGTCAGGTCGGCACCAAGCTCAGAGTGTCTGTGTTTAGAATACCATAAAGACATATTGTTTTACCCTAATTCTGACTAGGACTACATATTTATTGATTGTGATTTTATACATTCTAATCAATTCCATACAATTATATGTTTCAGGGCGGAGAATTGTAATCATTCAATTAACAGATAATTCTCAATAAACAGTTGTTGGTTAGGGGCTCGTAAGTAAGCATTTCACTGTAAGGTCTACCCTACACCTGTTTTATTCGGCGCATGTGACTAATACAATTTGATTTGATTTTGAAAGCATAAACAGTATATTTGACCTTTCAACTTCCCTTTCAAATCTAAAAATGTCAAGCAGTCAACCTAAGAAAATTAACAATAATGACAAATTAACCAATGCATCTGAAAACATAGAGACCCAGAAAACCTGAGCCTACACCTTCACTATGGTGAATCATTAAAACAAAACAGACATACACTATGGAAAAAGAAGGAATCAGCTTAATGTAATTGAAGAATCCATATAATCTAACCACTTCTGGGAAAATTGGAACACACTAAACAAACAACATGAAGAGTTAGCTATCCAAAACAGACATGTGTGGGATTAACCACTTCTCTAATCTTTTTTGCTCTATAACAAAGAACAAACAGCAAAAACATATTCATGATCAAATACAAATCTTAGAATCACCTATTAAAGACTACCAGACCCGACTGGATTCTCCAATTACATTGAATGAACTACAGGACAAAATACAAACCCTCCACCCCAAAAAGGCCTGTGGGGTTGATGGTAAATTCCAATTGGCTGTATTTAAACTCTTTAACATCATCCTCAGCTCTGGCATCTTCCCCAATATTTGGAACCAAGGACTGATAACCTCAATCCACAAAAGTGGAGACAAATTTGACGCCAATATACGCGGGATATGCATCAACAGCAACCTTGGGAAAATCATCTGCATTATTATTAACAGCAGACTACAAAAAAATAGAAAACAATATACTGAGCAAATGTCATATTGGCTTTTTACCAAATTACCGTTCGACAGACCACAAATTCACCCTGCATTCTAATTGACAAACAAACAAATCAAAGCAAAGGCAAAGTCTTCTCATGCTTTGTTGACTTCAAAAACACTTTCAACTCTCTTTGGCATGAGGGCCTGCTATACAAATTGATAGAAAGTGGTCTTGGGGGAAATACATACGACATTATAAAATCCATGTACACAAACATATGTGCGGTAAAATGGGCAAAAAATATACACATCTTTCCACACTGCCCTGGGGTGAGACAGGGATGCAGCTTAAGCCCCACCCTATACAACATATATATCAACAAATTGGCAAGGGCACTAGAACAGTCTGCAGCACCCGGCCTCACCCTACTAGAATCTGAAGTCAAATGTCTACTGTTTGCTGGTGATCTGGTGCTTCTGTCCCCAACCAAGGAGGGCCTACAGCAGCACCTAGATCTTCTCCACAGATTCTGTCAGACCAGGGCCCTGACGGTAAATCTCCGTAAGACAACGATAATAGTGTTCCAAAAAAGGTCCAGTTGCCAGTATCACCAAAACAAATTCCATCTAGACACCGTTGCCCTAGAACACACAAAAAACTATACATTCCTCAGCCTAAACATCAGCGCCACAGGTAACTTCCACAAAGACGTGAACGATCTGAGTGACAAGGCAAGAAAGGCCTTCTATGCCATCAAAAGGATCATAAAATTTGACATACCTAATTGGTATGAAAAAGTTTAATCATTTATAGAACCCATTGACCTATATGCTTGTGAGGTCTGGGGTCCACTCACCAACCAAAAATGTACAAAATGGGACAAATACCAAATTGAGACACTGTATGCAGAATTCTGCAAAAATATCATCAGTGTACAACATAAGACACCAAGTATGTACAGACTCAGTGAGCATAGCCTTGCTATTGAGAAAGGTTGCCGTAGACAGACCTGCTTCTCAAGAGAAGACAGGCTATGTGCACAATGCCCACAATATTTGGTGAAACTGAGCTTCACTTCCTAACCTCCTGCCAAATGTATGACCATATTAAAGACACATATTTCCCTCAGATTACACAGACCCACAAAGAATTCAAAAACAAATCGAAGTTTGATAAAATCCCATATCTATTGGGTGAAATACCACAGTGTGCCATCACAGCAGCAAGCAATGGGCAACCAGTTAAGAACAAACACAATTGTAAATACAACCCATATGCATGTTTATTTATTTCCCCTTTTGTACACATCATTACAACACTGTATATAGCCAGAATATGACATGTGAAATGTCTCTATTATTTTGGAACTTGTGTGAGTGTAATATTTACTGTTTACTTTTTATTGTTTCTTTCAATTTTGTTTATCCATTTCACTTGCTTTGGCAATGTAAAACATGTTAGGCTGTCAACCCCGGACCATTCTCTCTTTTTTGCTGTCTCCATAGCATCTCGTTCAAACTACTACATGCGTTACAATGGCTAGTCAGTGATTACATGGGTAAGGAATTGTAATTTTTCAATTGAACATGAGATTAGTGGTTAGACCATTGGGCCAGTAACCGAAAGGTCGCTAGATTGGATCCCGAGCTGACAAGGTACAAATCTGTGGTTCTGCCCCTGAACAAGGCAGTTAACCCACTGTTCCTAGGCCGTCATTGTAAAAAGGTTAAATGAAAGTTTAAAAAAAATACAAATTCAGAAGATGGAGGGCGAATTGGATATTTAGAAAATCATGAACTAAGCAGTTTACTTACATCAGTTTATTTGGTCCTGTCTTATTGTAATTGTAATTACACGTAATAACATTGCAATATAATACAGCTTGATTATTTAACTTTTTTACTTTTTCAGTCTACTTCACGTTTTGGTATTCAGGCTAAGTCATGTAACATATGCTGGAAGAAGAATCTAAAGAGGAATTTAAAATATATAAATCAAACTATTCACTACCAAAATCAACATAGTCTAATATATATTAAACTATGAAGTATCCAATCACTAAATGTCCCAAAAGGACTCTACTATTGTGACATCCAGAAACAATCCCTCTACTTCTAGTAAGGAAAAGTATGACAGGCATTTATATTGCCTCCCACACTTTATTTGTTGTCCTTTATTCCCTGGGCGCGTATAAACGAGAAAAATGAATGTGATATCTCTTTACATCTCTCCGCTAATGCTCTCCGGTGGCTCTGGGAACCCCCCCCCAATCAACAAAGTTTAAAGCTTCTGGCTCAGCTGGATTCTCCCTTTGTACGCTGAGTGTTCAAAGTATTACACTGTCACTAATCACCCATGTTACAACATCTGGAGCAGCGAGGGCTCTCTCTCGGACTCGGCCAAACCATTATGGTGCCATGGAGTTTAAGGAATAGTCCACTTTGATCTCCACATTGGAGGGCTAGGGAGATATCTTTCAGTCCTCTCTTCTCCTCTGTTGTCCCCCTCTCTCCTTCGCTCTGTTTCCCCTCCTCTCACTTTAAACAGTCGGCTGGAGGCCTTTAGGAGGGAGGGAGGGAGGGAGGGAGATTAATAATATATTGTACACTAGAGCCTGGACTGCTTCCCCAGCCAATCAAACCAGTAACAAAATTTGGTTACAGATCCGTAAAGAATAAATGGAGAGGGAGAGAAGAAGAATGAGGGTGAAACATTTTTCTGACACAGTTTTACGGCAGTACTTATTTCAAGCAGCAACTTTAGCCCTCTCCACTCCACTCATCTCCTCTCCTTGCTCCTCTTTATCAGTCATATCTACACATTCCTTTTGGGTCAGAGGGGTGCAGGATGGAGAGAAGAAGTGGGTGAAAGGGCTGAGGAAGGGAGGAGACAGGGACAAATATGGAAGGAAAGAGGGGAAAGGCCTTACAATTTATTTTAATTGGATTATGTATAGTTGAAGAGCAGTGAAGGCTCCTCAGAGGAGGAAGGGGTAGACCATCCTCCTCAGTGAATTTAAAAAACATTAAAATTGTAAAATATTTAGAAAGTTATCAATTTTAGATAAAACTATACTAAATATAATCACGTCACCAAATAACTGATTTAAACATACTATTTTGCAAAGGTCTACAGTAGCATCAACAACACTCTGTAGGGTAGCACCATGGTGTAGCCGGAGAACAGCTAGCTTACGTCCTCCTCTGGGTGCATTGATTTCAATGCAACATCTAGGAGGCTCATGGTTCACACCCCCATCCCATTCACTTCCACAGTAATTATGACAACTTCCAGAGGGCATCCTCCAGCCTATCAGAGCTCTTGCAGCATGAATTCTGCGCCCATAGGGTGGGGCACAGTTGGCCCAGCGTCATCTGGGTTAGGGTTTGGCCGGGGTAGGCCGTCATTGTAAATAAGGATTTGTTCTTAACTGACTTGCCTAGTTAAGTAAAGGTAAAAAATTAAAATTATAAATAAAATGACATGTTGTCCACCCAATAAAGGGATCAGAGAATGAATCTCGTACTGAAAGCATAAACTACAGCTAGCTAGCACTGCAGTGCATAAAATGTGGTGGGTAGTTATCTCAAAGAGATAGAAAGACAATAGTTGAACAGTTTTGAACAAATTCATTTCTTCCAAAATGAAGGAGAAGCAAGAGAAATAGAGAGAGATTTCGTCATTTTTTCTCACTTTTAGTTTCACTTACTTCACTAGCAAAAGTTGCTAGCTAGTTTAGCCTACTGAAACACCCTGCTCAAACAGAGGGATGCTACAGTGCATTCGGAAAGTATCCAGACACATTGATTTTTCCACATTCTGTTACACTACAGCCTAATTCTAAAATTGATTAAATTGCCCCCCCCCCCTCATCAATCTACACACAATACCCCATAATGACAAAGTTAAACAGGTTTTTTGATTTTTTTGTGCAAATGTATTACTAATAAAAATGGTAATCTTACGTTTACATACAGTAAGTATTCAGACCCGTTACTCAGTACTTTGATAACCTGTTGAAACTCCCCATCCCGGATCCGGGATTGTGACTAAAGCCTCAGGCTCATTAGCATAACGCAACGTTAACGATTTCTGAAAATCGCAAATAAAATGAAAATAATGCGCCTGCTCTCAAGCTTAGCCTTTTCTTAACAACACTGTCATCTCAGATTTTCAAAATATGCTTTTGAACCATAGAAATTGACTCATTTGTGTAAGAGTATGCTAAGCTAGCTTAGCATTTTGAGTAGCATTTAGCACGCAACATTTTCACAAAAACCAGATAACCAAATAAATAAAATCATTTACCTTTGTAGAGCTTCGGATGTTTTCAATGAGGAGACTCTCAGTTACATACCAAATGCGCAGTTTTTCCTGAAAGCGTCTGTGTGTAGGAGAAATCGTTCCATTTTGTACATCGCATTTGGCTACCGAAACGAACCGAAAATTCAGTCACCTACAACGTCAAACTTTTTCCGAATTAACTCCATAATATCGACCGAAACATGGCAAACGTTGTTTGGAATCAATCCTCAAGGTGTTTTTTCACATATCTCTTCATTGATATATCGTTCGTGGAAGCTTGCATTCTTCTCTAAATTCCATGGAAAAATACTTGCAGCTGACTTTTGCGCACCAATTTCGGCGCAGGACACCGGGCGGACACCTGGTAAATGTGGTCTCTTATGGTCAATCTTCCAATGATATGCCTACAAATACGTCACAATGCTGCAGACACCTTGGGGAAACGACAGAAAGGGCAGACTTACTCCTCTCGCATTCACAGCCATATAAGGAGACAATGGAAAACAGAGCCTCAAAAATCCTGCTCATTTCCTGGATGCCGTCTCATCTTGGTTTTGCCTGAAGCTCACGTTCTAGGGCACGCACAGAAAATATCTTTGTAGTTCTGGACACGTCAGAGTGTTTTCTTTCGAAAGCTATCAATTATATGCATAGTCGAGGATCTTTTTGTGACAAAATATCTTGTTTAAAACGGGAACGTTTTTCATCCAAAAATGAAATAGCGCCCCCATAGCATCAAGAGGATAAAGTACCTTTGGCACGATTACAGCCTCTAGTCTTCTTGGATATGATGCTACAAGCTTGGCAAACCAATATTTGGGAAGTTTCTCCCATTCTTCTCTGCAGATCCTCTCAAGCTCTGTCAGGTTGGATGGGGAGCGTCACTGTACAACCATTTCCAGGTCTCTCCAGAGATGTTTGATCAGGTTCAAATCCGGGTTCTGGCTGGGCTACTCAAGGACGTTCAGGGACTTGTCACTCCTGCATTGTCTCGGCTTTGTGCTTAGGGTTATTGTCCTGTTGGAAAGTGAACCTTTGCCCCAATCTGAGATCTTGAGCGCTCTGGGGCAGGTTTTCAACAAAGGTTATCTCTGTACATTGTGCCGTTCAGCTTTCCCTCAATCCTGACTAGTCTCCCAGTCCCTGCCGCTGAAAAACATTCACACAGCATGATTCTGCCACCACCATGCCTCACCGTAGTGATGGTGCCAGGTTTCCTCCAGACGTGACACTTCGTATTTCGGCCAAAGAGTTCAATCTTGTTTCTCTTGGTTTGAGAGTCCTAGGTGCCTTTTGGCAAACCCCAAGTGGGCTGTCATGTATGTGCCTTTTACTGAGGAGTTGCTTCCATCTGGCCACTCTACCATAAAGGTCTGATTGGTAGAGTGCTGCAGAGATGGTTGTCCTTCTGGAAGGTTCTCCCATTTCCACAGATGAACTCTGGAGCTCTGTCAAGGTGACCATCTGGTTGTTGGTCACCTCCCTGACCAAGGCCCTTCTCCTCCGATTGCTCAGTTTTGCCGGGCGGCCAGCTCTAGGAAGAGTCTTGATGCTTCCAAACTTCTTCCATTTAAGAATGATGGAAGCCAATGTGCTCCATCCTGCAGAAATGTTTTGGTATCCTTCCCCAGATCTGTGCCTCGACACAATCCTGTCTCTGCGCTCTACGGACAATTCCTTTGACCTCATGGCTTGGTTTTTGCTCCGACATGCACTGTCAACTGTGGGACCTTATATAGACAGGTGTGTACTTTCCAAATCATGTCCAATCAATTGAATTTACCCCAGGTGGACTCCAATCAAGTTGTATAAATATCTAAAGGATGATAAATGGAAACAGGATGCACCTGAGCTCAATGTCAAGTCTAATAGCAAAGGGTCTGAATTATTTTGTAAATATATTTGTTTCTACATTTGCAAAAAATAAAAAATACACTGTTTTCGCTTTGTCATTATGGGGTATTGTGAGTAGATTGATGATGATTATTTTTTTTTAAATCCATTTTAGAATAAGGCTGTAACGTAGTGTCATGACGTTGGCCTCTTTGGGTATAGCAAACCCATCCCCTCTCCCTGCCTCCCCTTTGCCTCCTTCAACCAGGCTGCTGTGGTCAGAGGTCATAAGTTCCTGAGAAGACCCTGCCACATCGCCACATAGTATAGAGGGAGTAAATTTTCATAGAGGACAAAGGAAATCCTTCCACCTCACAGAATTTGAGGTACGAACAAATTTCATGTTCCGGAGAAAGTATAAAAGATCAGTGAAGAATCCAGCTATGAACTGGTCCGTTTGTCACAACTTGGGGAAGATCATGGGAGACGGTGTGGCCACATTACCATAACGCTGTTTATATAATAGCCTCATATATGAGGTTTACATCTAATTGTTGTATAAGATGAATGAGTGAGTATGATACTGTTTGTATAATTGTGTAATATGAGTTTGGACTGTTTAATTAATGAAGAAAAATACAATTCCCTTTTGATTTGAACTAAATCAGAGGACCTCCGATGAGCCCAGTTAGGGTCAGACATCCTGGGACAGCCCTCTTCGGCCTTCAGAATAAAACCTCCACTCGGGTTTACGATCATCAGACCGAGCTTACCTCAATTACGAGATGGCTAAAGGTTGCAGACCATGCTTTTCTCCATTAGGATGATACAAAGGTTTTAGACCATTGCTGAATATTTTAACCATACCACGTGGTTAAACTCTTCCACTATCGATACCGACAGAATAAGAGCAAGTCGTTGATATTAATTACTAGTCTGCAGCTAGGATTTCGGTATCATTGATAGTGAAAAACGACAACCGCCGAAACATTCATTCTAAAACAAAACGAATGAATGTCACTCTGAACAATCCATAATAACCACAACAGAGAGAGAGAGGGAGAGAGACGGACAATTCTACAAAAGAAACAAACTTTTCACCAGTGATCAAGACGACACAATGAGCGTAAATATATATATATATTGATTGCAATTGTTCCTGAATGAGTGAGCGTTCATGTGCAAAGGATTAGCATTTCAATTGTTATAAATATCACTCTGTAGTGACTTCTTAGTCGACCCACAATTCCCCTTTGTCTAACAAACCCCCATGCCAGTTTAGCCCAGTAGGGCACATTCTCCTATCATTTCTTGTAACCATATTTACTGTTTGTTTATGCATTTCAGTTAATTACTTAGTTAGTAATAAATAAATGACTTAAGACAATTGATGTATGGATGACTCATAGTGAAGACTGGGTTCATGCAGATAACCAACAATTTACAACGTTTGGAATGAGACTAACGTGAGGTAAAGTAAATCATTCATTAATTCGAAGACTAATTGATCAGATAAAATATCTGAAAAGTTATTTTAGGAAATGTTAACTTTGTGATCTGAATATTTTTCATTGGTGCCCCGACTTCCTTGGAATTACGGTTACATGATTAATCAGTCTAATCGCATAATAACTAATTACAGAGAATCTTTGATAAAAACTATGTCTTCAGTTAATGATAGTAAAGACACGACAGTAGCAAAATGTGGAAAATGTCAAGGGGTCTGAATACTTTCCGAATGCACTGTATGTTAGCTAACTGGCTATGACTTTCCAACACAACACTGTAACTCTTCCAAGTTAAGGTAAGCTTTTGGTATTAGTAATTATTTTCTACTGGTGCCCGCCAGTGTAACTGCTTACTGACTGTACACTAACGCTACTGCATGATTGTAGCGGGTTTACTAAAGCGTTAGTTCTATTAGCTATGCTGACTATGACGGTACTTAAGGTAATATGGTGACAACGATGTAGGCTGTTTGTAGAGGTTTGGCTTGGAAAGGTTTTTCACCTCATCACATCCAGCTGATGTGTTGTGCGTTGAAGTCCACAAGCGAATGGGAAGAGGTGAGAGGAAGAGAGCGCATAGATGCGAGAAGGAATACATCATGGCTGCGTTGAAAGTGAACTGTGTTTACTTTCAAAGGTGTTTATCGATTCCACCGATTCTGTTGAAAAACGGTTTTTAAATGGAAGCAAATGGAACAAAACGGGGATAACCATACCTGAATTTGTCCAATAGAACTCTTGTTTGCAACTGTTGGACTAAGGATTATACTCTATATCAGCTAGATGCAGAGTGTTTGTCTCTTGACCTGTGTGCACCGAACGGCGTAAACTTTCATTCATAGGCTAGTTTGTAGCAACTTCATGATGGGTATAGGGAAAATTAGAGTATCATGTGTTAGCCTAAATCTATCGCTGTTACATTGGACTGGGTGAATGGAATATGAATGAGAGTCATCCAACATGCTTAAACAGGACTGACCGCCACTGTTGAAGAGACAAGTAAGAAGCAGAGATGATGAGGATGTTACAATAGCCAAGATGATAAAACATATACAATAAATAATTGACCTGTCAGGTCTTCTAGGAGTAGTGGGTTTGGAGTCAGGTGCAGAGAGCAGAGGGTAAAGGACAATCATATTTGTTCCGGTACAAAACGGTCACGCAAAAAACACTAGGTGCATAAAACTGACCGGCACAAAAAGGACCCCAACAGTCCGGAGAAAATACAAATACACATCCACAACCCAATAGAGGAACAAGCCCGCACAAAAGCAGGCGGGCATAACCGGCTTAAATAGCCCAAACCAAAATCCAAACAAGAAACAGGTGTAACCAATAAGACAAAACTACCAGAAAAGGAAAAGGGGATCGGTGGCAGCTAGTAGACCGGTGACGGCGACCGCCGAGCGCCACCCGGACAGGAAGAGGAGCCACCTTCGGTTGGAGTCGTGACATGACCATTGGGAAATCATTTCCTCATCAGTATTTTGCCTTATTTAATTTCCATTTAAATAGGCCCATCATGGTAACATTTTGATGTGCAAAACATGCTGTATATTTAAAGTATGTTCATTCATAGTCATACAACAGTCACTGTGCACGAAAATGAATAAGACATGAATTATTTAAACAAAACTTGTCAGGTTAAAGCAAGATAATATGATTTAGGGGATATGTTCTACAGTGGCACGTAGCACCTAGAGCCAAATCAAATATCAGGTATGTAGACAACATTAGATGAATGCCTGGAATGAGTTGGATTACTATGTACGGCATGTTGGGTAGTAACACAATATGGAGGTGTAATAGGATATTATTGAAACAGTAATAAATGCCAGGGCAGAGCTTAAAACTGTAGTTCATGTGGGACAGCTGACCAGACTGTCTTTTAACATGAAACAAGTCGTATTATAACTACAGCTTCTGACCTCAGGGTGTGTGTGTGTGTGTGTGTGTGTGTGTGTGTGTGTGTGTGTGTGTGTGTGTGTGTGTGCGTGCGTGCGTGCGTGCGTGCGTGCGTGTGCGTGCGTGTGTGTGTGTGTGTGTGTCAGAGAGAGAAAGCTGCGTGGCTTTAATAAGACTGTGTTTTAACAACCTCCAAGGCATCTTTCTGAGTCTCGTTTTGAAACCATGTGTCCAACTGCAATAATTCAGAATCTCTTCATAAAAACATCACAATCTTTATTGGGCTACACGTAAGCCTACTGCCAGTATGTACTTAAACACTTAGATGACATAGAGCTACCAAAATATTTTGCCAAGCTGATAAAGTATATCAAATGTCATCATCATCATTATTGCAGACCGTAGAAGTCTGTTCAATCATTTCCTGGTAATCAAACGTATTTCCCTGAAATCCTGTATTTTTCAGTCAAGTATCTGAGTCATCCTATAAAACATACCTCACATGAAACAATAATGACATATCGTCTGACTGTCTGTATCCCACGTATTTCCCGCATCCCAATCCAAATTACAGCAGGGGCACGTTCTGCACCCATGGGCTACACCAACTAAACCTGCTGACCAATAATAAGCAGACAATAACCTATAACCCTGCCCAAATAAATCTGCCCGTTCTCCCTCCCTCCCTCCCACCCACCAACACCTCTCTCCCTCCCTCCCACCCTTCATCCATCTCTCCCACCTCTCTATCCTTCACTCCATCTCTCCCACCTCTCCAGCTCCTCTCTATGGCATCCCTCTCTCCCCCACGTTCTCCAGGAAGGAGGGAGGGATGTAAGGAGGGAGGGATGGAGGAAGCAGAGAGCTAATGGACTGACTGGATTTCAGTGCCAGAGTATGTCCACGGTGGTGTGTGTTTGCGTGCGTGCATGAGTGTGGTTGATTAACACAGCTAGATAGGTTGGTCCTCCTGCCTCCCTGTTCATTTCTCACAGACAGAACAGGATGGGAGTGATGCTCATCTCGTCTCACCCCGTTTAACATGGACCCTCACCTCACATCATCGTCGTCTCCCTCCCGGACCCAGTCAGATGGACGGTCTTACTGTGCTTGTTACCGAAGCAGTGAATCACCCTAAAAGGGAAATCATGTAGGGCAGTCAACCCCATGCCCCACACCACAGACAGAGAGTTATGCGTCTGCTACTTGGTTAAAACACTTAAAGGATCATAGAAATTAGAATTGCTTCAACTGTCTGTATAATCGTCAATTTCAATTTCTACTTTGTGCAGACATAAGCCGCGACACAGAAGGCACTCTGTTTCCCTGTCTGTACAGAGAACAGAAGTGGGAATGACTTAGATTGAGTGTGTGTGTATTTTCAGTGGCAGTTGGAAGATGAGCATGCTGGCGATAAAGGAGTTTCAGTGCTCTTAAACAAGTTAAGCAGAACGAGAGACAGTGGGTGGAGAGCGGGGGCCAGGACCTGGGGGGCCAGGTGGCAGGGGGCCAGGGGGCAGGGGCTCGGGATGCGTCATGTGGAAATTATGGGCACGGTCTGGGAAAACAAAAGGCGGAAAATAAAAAGTTTTCGCAGTTCTCATGAATGGGAGATGACCCCGACGATATCAAATATTAAACCTCCTAATTCCATAGCCGTCTGGCTCTCTGAGGAGATAAACACAGAGGGCGGCGATAAGGTTTCATATTCTTTGTTGGCTAAATGCTCCGCAAAGAGCCCCCATCTTGTCTCTGACTGTGGGACGATTGGGTTTCCAACGTCACATCGTTCCAGCATACAGCATCCCCTCGTTGCTTCTATCCCATCGATAATCTATGACCACTCTGATAATTATAGGTTACCTGGTGTGTACAACATGGCACCGGGTAATAGTGGATAGGATGGATTCTGGCTCTGTAACCATCCAGCCTGGGGAATAACAGCCTCCCAGACTTCCACCCCCCCTTCTTGGCGTCTCTGCTTCCCTGCCTCTCTGTCTCACTGTCTTTCTGACTCTCTGTCTCACTGTCTTTCTGCCTCCCTCCTCTCTGCCTCCCTGTCTTTCTGCCTCTCTGTCTTTCTGCTTCCCTCCTCTCTGCCTCCCTGTCTTTCTGCCTCCCTGTCTTTCTGCTTCCCTCCTCTCTGCCTCCCTGTCTTTCTGCGTCCCTGTCCTTCTGCCTCTCTGTCTTTCTGCTTCCATCCTCTCTGCCTCCCTGTCTTTCTGCCTCTCTGTCTTTCTGCTTCCCTCCTCTCTGTCTCTCTGTCTTTCTGCCTCCCTCCTCTCTGCCTCCCTGTCTTTCTGCCTCCCTGTCTTTCTGCTTCCCTCCTCTCTGCCTCCCTGTCTGCCTCCCTGTCTTTCTGCCTCTCTGTCTTTCTGCTTCCCTCCTCTCTGCCTCCCTGTCTTTCTGCCTGTCTGTCTCACTGTCTTTCTGCCTCCCTCCTCTCTGCCTCCCTGTCTTTCTGCTTCCCTCCTCTCTGCCTCCCTGTTTTTCTGCCTCCCTGTCTTTCTGCCTCTCTGTCCTTCTGCCTCTCTGTCTTTCTGCTTCCCTCCTCTCTGCCTCCCTGTCTTTCTGCCTCTCTGTCTCACTGTCTTTCTGCCTCCCTCCTCTCTGCCTCCCTGTCTTTCTGCTTCCCTCCTCTCTGCCTCCCTGTCTTTCTGCCTCTCTGCCTCTCTGCCTCTCTGCCTCCCTGATTTTCTGCCTCTGCCTCTCTGCCTCCCTGTGTTTCTGCCTCTCTGCCTCCCTGTATTTCTGCCTCTCTGCCTCCCTGTCTTTCTGCCTCTCTGCCTCCCTGTATTTCTGCTTCCCTCCTCTCTGCCGCCCTGTTTTCTGCCTCCCTGTCTTTCTGCCTCCATGTCTTTCTGCCTCCCTGTCTTTATGCCTCTCTGCCTCTCTGCCTCCCTGTCTTTCTGCATCTCTGCCTCCTGGTTTTCTGCCACTCTGCCTCTCTGCCTCCCTGTCTTTCTGCCTCTCTGCCTCCCTGTCTTTCTGCCTCTTTGCCTCTCTGCCTCCCTGTCTTTCTGCTTCTCTGCCTCCCTGTCTTTCTGCTTCTCTGCCTCCCTGTCTTTCTGCCTTTCTGCCTCCCTGTCTCTTCCTTCCCAGCCTCCCTAACTCCCAGCCTCCCTGCATCTCCACCTCCCTGCTTCCCTGCTCCTGTGCTATCTCCTCTCAGCCATGGCTGAGAGCTGACAGAGGGCCTGTCCTCTCAATCATTCCCCCACCTATCCTGCTATCGGGTGTTACCGTGTGGACATCTCCTCACCTGTGAAATATTATCGCCTGGCTGTACTGCTTGGTCTCCTCACCGTCGATCTGCTCTGCTCTGACAGCAAGGCCCTAATAGCCGCTCTTGTTTCACACATGGATGCCAGAGCTCTGATGTTATTTATTCCCCACGTCTGTCATTATACCCTCCACCTCACTCTCTGTCTCTCTCCTCCTCATACGTTCTCTTCAATTCAAATTCAATTCAATTAAAGGGCTTTATTGGCATGGGAAACATGTGTTTACATTGCCAAAGCAAGTGCAATAAATAATAAACAAAAGTGAAACAAAAAATAAAAATGAACAGTAAACAAACATCACACTCACAAAAGTTCCAAAAGAATAAAGACAAATGTCTCTCAATTCAATTCAATTCAATTCAAGGGGCTTTATTGGCATGGGAAACATGTGTTAACATTGCCAAAGCAAGTAAGGTATATAATATATAAAGTGAAATAAACAATAAAAAATAACAGTAGACATCACACATACAGAAGTTTCAAAACAATAAAGACATTACAAATGTCATATTATATATATATATATATACAGTGTTTTTACAATGTGCAAATGGTAAAGGACACAAGATAAAATAAATAAGCATAGATATGTGTTGTATTTACAATGGTGCGTGTTCTTCACTGGTTGCCCTTTTCTCGTGGCAACAGGTCACAAATCTTGCTGCTCTGATGGCACACTGTGGAATTTCACCCAGTAGATATGGGAGTTTTTCAAAATTGGATTTGTTTTCGAATTCTTTGTGGATCTGTGTAATCTGAGGGAAATATGTCTCTCTAATATGGTCATACATTGGGCAGGAGGTTAGGAAGTGCAGCTCAGTTTCCACCTCATTTTGTGGGCAGTGAGCACATAGCCTGTCTTCTCTTGAGAGCCATGTCTGCCTACGTCGGCCTTTCTCAATAGCAAGGCTATGCTCGCTGAGTCTGTACATAGTCAAAGCTTTCCTTAATTTTGGGTCAGTCACAGTGGTCAGGTATTCTGCCGCTGTGTACTCTCTGTGTAGGGCCAAATAGCATTCTAGTTTGCTCTGTTTTTTTGTTAATTCTTTCCAGTGTGTCAAGTAATTATCTTTTTGTTTTCTCATGATTTGGTTGGGTCTAATTGTGCTGCTGTCATGGGGCTCTGTAGGGTGTGTTTGTGAACAGAGCCCCAGGACCAGCTTGCTTAGGGGACTCTTCTCCAGGTTCATCTCTGTAGGTGATGGCTTTGTTGTGGAAGGTTTGGGAATCGCTTCCTTTTAGGTGGTTATAGAATTTAACTGCTCTTTTCTGGATTTTGATAATTAGTGGGTATCGGCCTAATTCTGCTCTGCATGCATTATTTGGTGTTCTACGTTGTACACTGAGGATATTTTTGCAGAATTCTGCGTGCAGAGTCTCAATTTGGTGTTTGTCCCATTTTGTGAAGTCTTGGTTGGTGAGCGGACCCCAGACCTCACAACCATAAAGGGCAATGGGCTCTATGACTGATTCAAGTATTTTTAGCCAAATCCTAATTGGTATGTTGAAATTTATGTTCCTTTTGATGGCATAGAATGCCCTTCTTGCCTTGTCTCTCAGATCGTTCACAGCTTTGTGGAAGTTACCTGTGGCGCTGATGTTTAGGCCAAGGTATGTATAGTTTTTTGTGTGCTCTAGGGCAACAGTGTCTAGATGGAATTTGTATTTGTGGTCCTGGTGACTGGACCTTTTTGGAACACCATTATTTTGGTCTTACTGAGATTTACTGTCAGGGCCCAGGTCTGACAGAATCTGTGCATAAGATCTAGGTGCTGCTGTAGGCCCTCCTTGGTTGGTGACAGAAGCACCAGATCATCAGCAAACAGCAGACATTTGACTTCAGATTCTAGTAGGGTGAGGCCGGGTGCTGCAGACTTTTCTAGTGCCCGCGCCAGTTCGTTGATATATATGTTGAAGAGGGTGGGGCTTAAGCTGCATCCCTGTCTAACCCCACGACCCTGTGTGAAGAAATGTGTGTGTTTTTTGCCAATTTTAACCGCACACTTGTTGTTTGTGTACATGGATTTTATGATGTCGTATGTTTTACCCCCAACACCACTTTCCAACAGTTTGTATAGCAGACCCTCATGCCAAATTGAGTCGAAGGCTTTTTTGAAATCAACAAAGCATGAGAAGACTTTGCCTTTGTTTTGGTTTGTTTGGTTGTCAATTAGGGTGTGCAGGGTGAATACATGGTCTGTTGTACGGTAATTTGGTAAAAAGCCAATTTGACATTTGCTCAGTACATTGTTTTCATTGAGGAAGTGTACGAGTCTGCTGTTAATGATAATGCAGAGGATTTTCCCAAGGTTACTGTTGACGCATATTCCACGGTAGTTATTGGGGTCAAATTTGTCTCCATTTTTGTGGATTGGGGTGATCAGTCCTTGGTTCCAAATATTGGGGAAGATGCCAGAGCTAAGGATGATGTTAAAGAGTTTTAGTATAGCCAATTGGAATTTGTTGTCTGTATATTTGATCATTTCATTGAGGATACCATCAACACCACAGGCCTTTTTGGGTTGGAGGGTTTTATTTTGTCCTGTAACTCATTCAATGTTATTGGAGAATCCAGTGGGTTCTGGTAGTCTTTAATAGTTGATTCTAAGATCTGTATTTGATCATGTATATGTTTTTGCTCTTTATTCTTTGTTATAGAGCCAAAAAGATTGGAGAAGTGGTTTACCCATACATCTCCATTTTGGATAGATAATTCTTCGTGTTGTTGTTTGTTTAGTGTTTTCCAATTTTCCCAGAAGTGGTTAGAGTCTATGGATTCTTCAATTACATTGAGCTGATTTCTGACATGCTGTTCCTTCTTTTTCCGTAGTGTATTTCTGTATTGTTTTAGTGATTCACCATAGTGAAGGCGTAGACTCAGGTTTTCCGGGTCTCTATGTTTTTGGTTGGACAGGTTTCTCAATTTCTTTCTTAGAATTTTGCATTCTTCATCAAACCATTTGTCATTGTTGTTAATTTTCTTCGGTTTTCTATTTGAGATTTTTAGATTTGATAGGGAAGCTGAGAGGTCAAATATACTGTTAAGATTTTCTACTGCCAAGTTTACACCTTCACTATTGCAGTGGAACGTTTTACCCAGGAAATTGTCTAAAAGGGATTGAATTTGTTGTTGCCTAATTGTTTTTTGGTAGGTTTCCAAACTGCATTCCTTCCATCTATAGCATTTCTTAATGTTACTCAGTTCCTTTGGCTTTGATGCCTCATGATTGAGTATTGCTCTGTTTAGGTAGACTGTGATTTTGCTGTGGTCTGATAGGGGTGTCAGTGGGCTGACTGTGAACGCTCTGAGAGACTCTGGGTTGAGGTCAGTGATAAAGTAGTCTACAGTACTACTGCCAAGAGATGAGCTATAGGTGTACCTACCATAGGAGTCCCCTCGAAGCCTACCATTGACTATGTACATACCCAGCGTGCGACAGAGCTGCAGGAGTTGTGACCCGTTTTTGTTGGTTATGTTGTCATAGTTGTGCCTAGGGGGCATACGGGGGAGGGATGCTGTCACCTCCAGGCAGGTGTTTGTCCCCCTGTGTGCTGAGGGTGTCAGGTTCTTGTCCGGTTCTGGCATTTAGGTCACCACAGACTAGTACATGTCCCTGGGCCTGGAAATGGTTGATTTCCCCCTCCAGGATGGAGAAGCTGTCTTCATTAAAATATGGGGATTCTAGTGGGGGATATAGGTAGCACACAGGAGGACATTTTTCTCTGTTAGGATAATTTCCTTTTGAATTTCTAGCCAAATGTAGAATGTTCCTGTTTTGATTAATTTAATGGAGTGAGTTAGGTCTGCTCTATACCAAATTAGCATACCCCTGAGTCCCTTCCCTGTTTCACACCTGGTAGTTTGGTGGATGGGACTACCAGCTCTCTGTAACCTAGAGGGCATCCAGTGGGTCTGTCTCCTCTATACCAGGTTTCTTGCAAGATGACAATGTCTGTATTACCGATTTCTTTGGTGAAGTCCGGGTTTCTGCTCTTCAGGCCAAAGGCAGATGACCTCAGGCCTTGGATATTCCAGGATGAAATAGTAAAGGCTTTTTGTTCCATAAAGTGTCCAATGTTGTTGGTCGTGGTTTGGCCTCAGGCCAGTAAGTGTGAGCAGAGCCTGCTGAGCATCTGGTACATGCCATTGGCTTGGGCGAGTGTGAGAGTGGGGGTTGGGACTGTTTGCCCGCTCACTACCTGGGCGTATGTGTGGCTTCCATGTTGAGGCCCTCTTTGCGGGGGTGGGGTGCATGGGGTGGGCAGGAGTGGCATAGGTCTGATCTGAGGGGGCCTAAATGGGGTGTGGGCATGATTGACGTGGGGGTGTTGATTGGTTGGGGTAGGGGTGTGGATGTGTCTGGGTGTGCGGTGGTCTGGATGTAATTCCTCTTGGCGTGGGTCCTCTATGTGTAGGTCCAGGGGGGTCCTGCAGGTCTGGGAGGGTGTCTCGCTGGTCTGGGTGGGGTGTCTATTGATCTGTTGCTCCTGTGTGAAGTGTTGGGGATACGTTTGAGAGCGATGTCCTTTAGAGTTCGGGCAAAGATGGGCACTGCTGCCTTGTAGAGGTGGACCTGGTCATAGAGGCTGTTCAAGTCCAGGGTGGAGTGGTGGGCCAGGAAAACGTTTGGTTTTGAGGCACAGTCACGGGAAATACTTGCGTTTACCCGCTGTATTGTGGCAGGGTGGAAGTCTTTTCGTGGTAGCAGGGTGGAGATAACCACTTGTGCGTTGGGGAAAGTAGAAGAAGCCTTTTCAATCACTCCCTTCAGTGCTGTGGCCACTCTTTCCTGCTGGGCCCTCAGGTCGTTTGTGCCTGTGTGTATTATTATGTGGCTGGGTGAGCCTAGTTTGGCCTCAGACAGAAGGTCTATGGCGCTCTGGGTGTTTGGACACCAGAGTTTAGACACACTGTGTTTGGGAAAAAGTTTTTTTTTTCTTCTATATATTTCCCATTTGAGTCCATCAGTAGTACAATCTGTGTCTTGTGTTTGTCCTCAGTGGGAGTGGGGGTTGTCAGAAGGGCTATCAGGGTGGCTGACAGGGGGTGCTCAGGGGGTGAGAGCCGCTGGGCTTGGGGTTCTTCATTTGTCTGTTCTGCTGTGATGTCGAGATTTTTGTTGGGTGCTGAGGTGGGCTGTTCTGCTGGCTTCTCTGTGGGGGTGGCCACCTCTCTAGTGGGTTGTTCTCTGTCACACGCCGTCCCCCTCAACCTCTCCTCCATCCCCCTCAACCTCTCCTCCATCCCCCTCACCTTCTCCTCCATCCCCCTCAACCTCTCCTCCACCAGCAGTCTGATACTCTCCTCTAGTTGCCTGTTCTGCTCCTCTTTCTCCTGTTGTATTTGTCTCACCACTGTCCAAAGTGCAGATATGTCTCTGTCCACCTCCAGCTCTCCTGGTCTGGTTAAGGGGCTGTTGTTTTGCTGGGCTGTTGTCTGGGTCTGTGCTGACTGAAGTGTGATCACCTGCTGTTCCAGCTCCACCTGCCTTATCTCCAGCTGGGTGAATTTGTCTCTCTCTCTCTCTCTCTCTCTCTCTCTCTCTCTCTCTCTCTCTCTCTCTCTCTCTCTCTCTCTCTCTCTCTCTCTACCTCTCTTCTCTACCTCTCTACCTCTCTATACAGTACCTCTCTCTTTCTCTCTCTCTCTACCTCTCTATACAGTACCTCTCTCTCTCTCACTCCCTCTCTCTCTCTCTCTCTCTCTCTCTATACAGTACGTCTCTCGTTCTCTCTCTCTCTACCTCTCTATACAGTACCCCTCTCTCTCTCCCTCCCTCTCTCTCTCCCTCCCTCTCTCTCTCTACCTCCCTCTCTCTCTCTCTCCCTCTCTCTCTCTCTTGCTACCTCTCTATATAGTACCTCTCTCTTTCTCTCTCTCTCTCTCTCTACCTTTCTATACAGTACCACTCTCTTTCTGTCTACCTCTCTATACAGTACCTCTCTCTTTCTGTCTACCTCTCACTTTCAGTACCTCTCTCTTTCTCTCTCTCAACAATACATCACTCTCTCTCTAACTCTCTGTACAGTACCTCTCTCTTTCTCTCTCTCTACAATACATCTCTCTCTCTAACTCTCTGTACAGTACCTCTCTCTTTCTCTCTCTCTCTACCTCTCTATACAGTACCTATCTCTTCCTCTCTCTCTCTCTCTATACAGTACTCTCTCTTTCTGTCTACCTCTCTATACAGTACCTCTCTCTTTCTGTCTACCTCTCTATACAGTACCCTCTCTTTCTGTCTACCTCTCTATACAGTACCTATCTCTTTCTCTCTCTCAACAATACATCACTCCCTCTCTAACGCTCTGTACTGTACCTCTCTCTTTCAATTCAATTCAATTCAATTCAAGGGGCTTTATTGGCATGGGAAACATGTGTTAACATTGCCAAAGCAAGTAAGGTATATAATATTTTAATATTAATATCTTTCTCTCTCTCTACAATACATCTCTCTCTCTCTAACTCTCTGTACAGTACCTCTCTCTTTCTCTCTACCTCTCTATACAGTACCTTTCTCTTTCTCTCTCTCTCTACCTTTATATACAGTACCTCTCTCTTTCTCTCTCGCTCGCTCTCTCCCTCTCTCTACCTCTCTATACAGTACCTCTATATTTCTCTCTCTCTCTACCTTTATATACAGTACCTCTCTCTTTCTCTCTCGCTCGCTCTCTCCCTCTCTCTACCTCTCTATACAGTACCTCTATCTTTCTCTCTCTCTCTACCTTTATATACAGTACCTCTCTCTTTCTCTCTCGCTTGCTCTCTCCCTCTCTCTACCTCTCTATACAGTACCTCTCTCTTTCTCTACCTCTTCATACAGTACCTCTCTCTCTCTCTTTACTTCTCTATACTGTACCTCTCTCTTTCTCTCTCGCTCGCTCTCTCCCTCTCTCTACCTCTCTATACAGTACCTCTCTCTTTCTCTACCTCTTTATACAGTACCTATCTCTCTCTCTTTACTTCTCTATACTGTACCTCTCTCTTTCTATCTCGCTCGCTCGCTCGCTCTCTCCCTCTCGCTACCTCTCTATACAGTACCTCTATCTTTCTCTCTCTCTCTCTACCTTTATATACAGTACCTCTCTCTTTCTCTACCTCTTCATACAGTACCTCTCTCTCTCTCTTTACTTCTCTATACTGTACCTCTCTCTTTCTCTCTCGCTCGCTCTCTCCCTCTCTCTACCTCTCTATACAGTACCTCTCTCTTTCTCTACCTCTTTATACAGTACCTATCTCTCTCTCTTTACTTCTCTATACTGTACCTCTCTCTTTCTATCTCGCTCGCTCGCTCGCTCTCTCCCTCTCGCTACCTCTCTATACAGTACCTCTATCTTTCTCTCTCTCTCTCTCCCTCTCTATACAGTACCTCTCTCTTTCTCTACCTCTTTATACAGTACCTCTCTCTCTCTCTACCTCTCTATACAGTACCTCTATCTTTCTCTCTCTCTCTACCTTTATATACAGTACCTCTCTCTTTCTCTTTCGCTCGCTCTCTCCCTCTCTCTACCTCTCTATACAGTCCCTATCTCTTTCTCTCTCTCTCTATACAGTACCTCTCTCTTTCTGTCTACCTCTCTATACAGTACCTCTCTCTTTCTCTCTCTCAACAATACATCACTCCCTATCTAACGCTCTGTACAGTACCTCTCTCTTTCTCTCTCTCTACAATACATCTCTCTCTCTCTAACTCTCTGTACAGTACCTCTCTCTTTCTCTCTCTCTCTACCTCTCTATACAGTACCTTTCTCTTTCTCTCTCTCTACCTTTATATACAGTACCTCACTCTTTCTCTCTCGCTCGCTCTCTCCCTCTCTCTACCTCTCTATACAGTACCTCTGTCTTTCTCTCTCTCTCTACCTTTATATACAGTACCTCTCTCTTTCTCTCTCGCTCGCTCTCTCCCTCTCTCTACCTCTCTATACAGTACCTCTCTCTTTCTCTACCTCTTTATACAGTACCTCTCTCTCTCTTTACTTCTCTATACTGTACCTCTCTCTTTCTCTCTCGCTTGCTCGCTCTCTCCCTCTCTCTACCTCTCTATACAGTACCTCTCTCTTTCTCTCTCTCTACAATACATCTCTCTCTCTCTAACTCTCTGTACAGTACCTCTCTTTCTCTCTCTCTCTCTACCTCTCTATACAGTACCTATCTCTTTCTCTCTCTCTCTCTATACAGTACCTCTCTCTTTCTGTCTACCTCTCTATACAGTACCTCTCTCTTTCTGTCTACCTCTCTATATAGTACCTCTCTCTTTCTCTCTCTCTCTCTCTCTACCTTTCTATACAGTACCACTCTCTTTCTGTCTACCTCTCTATACAGTACCTCTCTCTTTCTGTCTACCTCTCACTTTCAGTACCTCTCTCTTTCTCTCTCTCAACAATACATCACTCTCTCTCTAACTCTCTGTACAGTACCTCTCTCTTTCTCTCTCTCTACAATACATCTCTCTCTCTCTAACTCTCTGTACAGTACCTCTCTCTTTCTCTCTCTCTCTCTACCTCTCTATACAGTACCTATCTCTTCCTCTCTCTCTCTCTCTATACAGTACCTCTCTCTTTCTGTCTACCTCTCTATACAGTACCTCTCTCTTTCTGTCTACCTCTCTATACAGTACCTCTCTCTTTCTGTCTACCTCTCTATACAGTACCTATCTCTTTCTCTCTCTCAACAATACATCACTCCCTCTCTAACGCTCTGTACTGTACCTCTCTCTTTCAATTCAATTCAATTCAATTCAAGGGGCTTTATTGGCATGGGAAACATGTGTTAACATTGCCAAAGCAAGTAAGGTATATAATATTTTAATATTAATATCTTTCTCTCTCTCTACAATACATCTCTCTCTAACTCTCTGTACAGTACCTCTCTCTTTCTCTCTACCTCTATACAGTACCTTTCTCTTTTCTCTCTCTCTACCTTTATATACAGTACTCTCTCTTTCTCTCTCGCTCGCTCTCTCCCTCTCTCTACCTCTCTATACAGTACCTCTATATTTCTCTCTCTCTCTACCTTTATATACAGTACCTCTCTCTTTCTCTCTCGCTCGCTCTCTCCCTCTCTCTACCTCTCTATACAGTACCTCTATCTTTCTCTCTCTCTCTACCTTTATATACAGTACCTCTCTCTTTCTCTCTCGCTTGCTCTCTCCCTCTCTCTACCTCTCTATACAGTACCTCTCTCTTTCTCTACCTCTTCATACAGTACCTCTCTCTCTCTCTTTACTTCTCTATACTGTACCTCTCTCTTTCTCTCTCGCCGCTCTCTCCCTCTCTCTACCTCTCTATACAGTACCTCTCTCTTTCTCTACCTCTTTATACAGTACCTATCTCTCTCTCTTTACTTCTCTATACTGTACCTCTCTCTTTCTATCTCGCTCGCTCGCTCGCTCTCTCCCTCTCGCTACCTCTCTATACAGTACCTCTATCTTTCTTCTCTCTCTCTACCTTTATATACAGTACCTCTCTCTTTCTCTACCTCTTCATACAGTACTCTCTCTCTCTCTTTACTTCTCTATACTGTACCTCTCTCTTTCTCTCTCGCTCGCTCTCTCCCTCTCTCTACCTCTCTATACAGTACCTCTCTCTTTCTCTACCTCTTTATACAGTACCTATCTCTCTCTCTTTACTTCTCTATACTGTACCTCTCTCTTTCTATCTCGCTCGCTCGCTCGCTCTCTCCCTCTCGCTACCTCTCTATACAGTACCTCTATCTTTCTCTCTCTCTCTCTCCCTCTCTATACAGTACCTCTCTCTTTCTCTACCTCTTTATACAGTACCTCTCTCTCTCTCTACCTCTCTATACAGTACCTCTATCTTTCTCTCTCTCTCTACCTTTATATACAGTACCTCTCTCTTTCTCTTTCGCTCGCTCTCTCCCTCTCTCTACCTCTCTATACAGTCCCTATCTCTTTCTCTCTCTCTCTATACAGTACCTCTCTCTTTCTGTCTACCTCTCTATACAGTACCTCTCTCTTTCTCTCTCTCAACAATACATCACTCCCTATCTAACGCTCTGTACAGTACCTCTCTCTTTCTCTCTCTCTACAATACATCTCTCTCTCTCTAACTCTCTGTACAGTACCTCTCTCTTTCTCTCTTTCTCTACCTCTCTATACAGTACCTTTCTCTTTCTCTCTCTACCTTTATATACAGTACCTCACTCTTTCTCTCTCGCCGCTCTCTCCCTCTCTCTACCTCTCTATACAGTACCTCTGTCTTTCTCTCTCTCTACCTTTATATACAGTACCTCTCTCTTTCTCTCTCTCGCTCTCTCCCTCTCTCTACCTCTCTATACAGTACCTCTCTCTTTCTCTACCTCTTTATACAGTACCTCTCTCTCTCTTTACTTCTCTATACTGTACCTCTCTCTTTCTCTCTCGCTTGCTCGCTCTCTCCCTCTCTCTACCTCTCTATACAGTACCTCTCTCTTTCTCTCTCTCTACAATACATCTCTCTCTCTCTAACTCTCTGTACAGTACCTCTCTCTTTCTCTCTCTCTCTCTACCTCTCTATACAGTACCTATCTCTTCCTCTCTCTCTCTCTCTATACAGTACCTCTCTCTTTCTGTCTACCTCTCTATACAGTACCTCTCTCTTTCTGTCTACCTCTCTATACAGTACCTCTCTCTTTCTGTCTACCTCTCTATACAGTACCTATCTCTTTCTCTCTCTCAACAATACATCACTCCCTCTCTAACGCTCTGTACTGTACCTCTCTCTTTCTCTCTCTCTACAATACATCTCTCTCTCTCTAACTCTCTGTACAGTACCTCTCTCTTTCTCTCTACCTCTCTATACAGTACCTTTCTCTTTCTCTCTCTCTCTACCTTTATATACAGTACCTCTCTCTTTCTCTCTCGCTCGCTCTCTCCCTCTCTACCTCTCTATACAGTACCTCTATATTTCTCTCTCTCTCTACCTTTATATACAGTACCTCTCTCTTTCTCTCTCGCCGCTCTCTCCCTCTCTCTACCTCTCTATACAGTACCTCTATCTTTTCTCTCTCTCTACCTTTATATACAGTACCTCTCTCTTTCTCTCTCGCTTGCTCTCTCCCTCTCTCTACCTCTCTATACAGTACCTCTCTCTTTCTCTACCTCTTCATACAGTACCTCTCTCTCTCTCTTTACTTCTCTATACTGTACCTCTCTCTTTCTCTCTCGCTCGCTCTCTCCCTCTCTCTACCTCTCTATACAGTACCTCTCTCTTTCTCTACCTCTTTATACAGTACCTATCTCTCTCTCTTTACTTCTCTATACTGTACCTCTCTCTTTCTATCTCGCTCGCTCGCTCGCTCTCTCCCTCTCGCTACCTCTCTATACAGTACCTCTATCTTTCTCTCTCTCTCTCTACCTTTATATACAGTACCTCTCTCTTTCTCTACCTCTTCATACAGTACCTCTCTCTCTCTCTTTACTTCTCTATACTGTACCTCTCTCTTTCTCTCTCGCTCGCTCTCTCCCTCTCTCTACCTCTCTATACAGTACTTTCTCTTTCTCTACCTCTTTATACAGTACCTATCTCTCTCTTTACTTCTCTATACTGTACCTCTCTCTTTCTATCTTTCGCTCGCTCGCTCTCTCCCTCTCGCTACCTCTCTATACAGTACCTCTATCTTTCTCTCTCTCTCCCTCTCTATACAGTACCTCTCTTTCTCTACCTCTTTATACAGTACTCTCTCTCTCTCTACCTCTCTATACAGTACCTCTATCTTTTTCTCTCTCTCTCTACCTTTATATACAGTACCTCTCTCTTTCTCTTTCGCTCGCTCTCTCCCTCTCTCTACCTCTCTATACAGTCCCTATCTCTTTCTCTCTCTCTCTATACAGTACCTCTCTCTTTCTGTCTACCTCTCTATACAGTACCTCTCTCTTTCTCTCTCTCAACAATACATCACTCCCTATCTAACGCTCTGTACAGTACCTCTCTTTCTCTCTCTCTACAATACACTCTCTCTCTAACTCTCTGTACAGTACCTCTCTTTTCTCTCTCTCTACCTCTCTATACAGTACCTTTCTCTTTCTCTCTCTCTACCTTTATATACAGTACCTCACTCTTTCTCTCTCGCTCGCTCTCTCCCTCTCTCTACCTCTCTATACAGTACCTCTGTCTTTCTCTCTCTCTCTACCTTTATATACAGTACCTCTCTCTTTCTCTCTCGCTCGCTCTCTCCCTCTCTCTACCTCTCTATACAGTACCTCTCTCTTTCTCTACCTCTTTATACAGTACCTCTCTCTCTCTTTACTTCTCTATACTGTACCTCTCTCTTTCTCTCTCGCTTGCTCGCTCTCTCCCTCTCTCTACCTCTCTATACAGTACCTCTATCTTTCTCTCTCTCTCTCTACCTATATATACAGTACCTCTCTCTTTCTCTCTCGCTTGCTCTCTCCCTCTCTATACAGTACCTCTCTCTTTCTCTACCTCTTTATACAGTACCTCTCTCTCTCTCTCTACCTCTCTATACAGTACCTCTATCTTTCACTCTCTCTCTCTCTACCTTTATATACAGTACCTCACTCTTTCTCTCTCGCTTGCTCTCTCCCTCTCTATACAGTACCTCTCTCTTTCTCTACCTCTTTATACAGTACCTCTCTCTCTCTCTTTACTTCTCTATACAGTACCTCTCTCTTTCTCTCTCTCGATGACTCTATATAGTACCCCTCTCTCTCTTTACTTCTCTATACAGTACCTCTCTCTTTCTCTCTCTCTCTATCTCTCTATACAGTACCTCTCTCTTTCTCTCTCTCGACAACTCTATATAGTACCTCTCTCTCACTCTCTCTCTACCTCTCTATACAGCAACTCTCTCTCTCTCTCTACCTCTCTATACAGTAACTAACTTTTTCTCTCTCTCTACCTCTCTATACAGTACCTCTCTCTCTGTCTCTCTCTCTGTCGCTCTCTCTCTGTCTCTCTCTCTCACTCTCTCTCTACCTATCTATACAGTACCTCTCTCTCGACAACTCTAAATATAGTACCCCTCTCTCTCACTCTCTAGCTACCTCTCTATATAGTACCCCTCTCTCTCTCTCTCTCTCTCTCTCTCTACCTCTCTATACAGTAACTCTCTCTTTCTCTCTCTCTCTTTCTCTCTCTACCTCTCTATACAGTAACTCTCTCTTTCTTTCTCTAACTGTCTATACAGTACCTCTCTCTTTCTCTCAATTCAATTCAATTTAAGGGGCTTTATTGGCATGGGAAACACATGTTAACATTGCCAAAGCAAGTAAAATAAATCATAAAAAAATGAACATTACACTCACTTCAAATGTCATATTATGTCTATATACAGTGTTGTAATGATGTGCAAATAGTTAAATTACAAAAGGAAAAATAAATAAACGTAAATATTTGTTGTAATTACAATGGGGTTTGCTCTTCACTGGTTACCATTTTCTTGTGGCAACAGGTGACAAATGTTGCTGCTGTGATTGCACACTGGTATTTCACCCAATCGATATGGGTGTTTATCAAAATTGGATTTGTTTTCAAATTTTTTGTGGGTCTGTGTAATCTGAGGGAAATATGTGTATCTGCTGTAATATGGTCATACATTTGGCAGGATGTTAGAAAGTGCAGCTTTCACCTCATTTTGGGGGCCAGGGGACTTTTATCTACCTCACCATCTCCCTCACCAACTTTAAACATCTGCTATCTGAGCAGCTAACCGATCGCTGCTGCTGTATATAGTCCATCGGTAAATAGCCCACCCAATTTACCTACCTGTTTTTATTTATTTACTTTTCTGCTCTTTTGCACACCAGTATCTCTACCTGCACATGACCATCTGATCATTTATCACTCCAGTGTTAATCTGCTAAATTGTAATGATTCGCCTACCTCCTCATGCCTTTTGCACACAATGTATATAGACTATTTTTCTTTTTCTACTGTGTTATTGACTTGTTTATTGTTTACTCCATGTGTAACTCTGTGTTGTTGTCTGTTCACACTGCTATGCTTTGTCTTGGCCAGGTCGCAGTTGTAAATGAGAACTTGTTTTCAACTAGCCTACCTGGTTAAATAAAGGTGAAATAAATAAATAAATAAAAAAGGTCTGTCTTTGGCAGCCTTTCTCAATAGCAAGACTATGCTCACTGAGTCTGTACAGATTTCCTTAATTTTGGGTCAGTCACAGTGATCAGATATTCTGCCACTCTATACTCTCTGTTTTAGTGCCAAATAGCATTCTAGTTTGCTCTGTTTTTTGTGAATTCTTTCCAATGTCAATTAATTATCTTTTGTTTTCTCATGATTTGGTTGGATTTAATTGTGCTGCTGTCCTGGGGCTCTGTGGGGTCTGTTTGTATTCGTGAACAGAGCCCCAGGACCAGCTTGCTTAGGGGGCTTTTCTCCAGGTTCATATCTCTGTAGGTGATGGATTATTTATGGTTTGGGAATCGCTTCCTTTTAGGTGGTTGTAGAATTGTTTTCTGGATTTTGATAATTAGCGGGTATTGGCCTAATTCTGCTCTGCGTGCATTATTTGGTGTTCTACGTTGTACACAAAGGATATTTTATTCATTATTTGGTGTTCTACGTTGTACACAGAGGTTATTTTATTCATTATTTGGTGTTCTACGTTGTACACAGAGGTTATTTTATTCATTATTTGGTGTTCTACGTTGTACACAGAGGATATTTTATTCATTATTTGGTGTTCTACGTTGTACACAGAGGATATTTTATTAATTATTTGGTGTTCTACGTTGTACACAGAGGATATTTTATTCATTATTTGGTGTTCTACATTGTACGCAGAGGATATTTTATTCATTATTTGGTGTTCTACGTTGTCCACTGAGGATAATTTATTCATTATTTGGTGTTCTACGCTGTACACAGAGGATAATTTATTCATTATTTGGTGTTCTACGTTGTACACAGAGGATAATTTATTCATTATTTGGTGTTCTACGTTGTACACAGAGGATAATTTATTAATTATTTGGTGTTCTACGTTGTACACAGAGGATAATTTATTCATTATTTGGTGTTCTACGTTGTACACAGAGGATAATTTCTTGGTTGGTGAGCGAACCCCAGACCTCATAACCATGAAGGGAAATTGGTTCTATAACTGATTCATGTATTTCTAGTCAGATTCTAACTGGTATGTTGAATTTAATGTTCCTTTTGATGGCATAGAAAGTTCCTTCTTGCCTTTTTATCTCAGATCGTTCACAGCTTTGTGGAAGTTACCTGTGGCGCTGATGTTTAGGCAGAGGTTTGTATAGTTGTGTGCTCCAGGGCAACGCTGTCTAGATGGAATTTGCATTTGTGGTCCTGGCAACTGGACCTTTTTTGGGTGACCATTATTCTTGTATTTTTTTGCCCAGGTCTGACAGAATCTGTGCAGAAGATCTAGGTGCTTCTGTAGGCCCTCCTTGGTTGGGGACAGAAGAACCAGATCATCAGCAAATAGTAGACATTTGACTTGTTTGAGTACATGGATTTTATAATGTCGTGTTTTTCCTCCCAACACCACTTTCCATCAATTTGTATAACAGACCCTCATGCCAATTTCTTTTTAAATCATCAACAAAGCATGATAAGACTTTGCCTTTGTTTTGGTTTGTTTGTCACTTAGGGTGTGCAGGGTGATTACGTGGTCTGTCGTACAGTAATTTGGCAAAAGCCAATTTGACATTTGCTCAGTATATTGTTTTCACTGAGGTAACATACGATTCTGCTGTTAATGATGACAGAGGATTTTCCTTAGTTTGTCTCCACTTTTATGGATTGGGGTGATCAGTCATTTGTTCCAAATATTGGGGAAGATGCCAGAGCTGAGGATAATGTTAAAGAGTTTTTGATAATTTAATTTAGGATACCATCAACACCACAGGCCTTTTTGGGTTGCATGGTTTGTATTTTGTCCTGAAGCTCATTCAAAGCAATTAGAGAACCCAGTGGGTTCTAGTAGTCTTAGTTGATTCTTATTTTTGAATTTAATTATGTATTTGTTTTTGCTGTTTTTTGTTATAGACATTTACATTTAAGTCATTTAGCAGACGCTCTTATCCAGAGCGACTTACAAATTGGTGAATTCACCTTCTGACATCCAGTGGAACAGCCACTTTACAATAGTGCATCTAAATCATTAAGGGGGGGGAGGTGAGAAGGATTACTTATCCTATCCTAGGTATTCCTTGAAGAGGTGGGGTTTCAGGTGTCTCCGGAAGGTGGTGATTGACTCCGCTGTCCTGGCGTCGTGAGGGAGTTTGTTCCACCATTGGGGGGCCAGAGCAGCAAACAGTTTTGACTGGGCTGAGCGGGAACTGTACTTCCTCAATGGTAGGGAGGCGAGCAGGCCAGAGGTGGATGAACGCAGTGCCCTTGCTTGGGTGTAGGGCCTGATCAGAGCCTGGAGGTACTGCGGTGCCGTTCCCCTCACAGCTCCGTAGGCAAGCACCATGGTCTTGTAGCGGATGCGAGCTTCAACTGGAAGCCAGTGGAGAGAGCGGAGGAGCGGGGTGACGTGAGAGAACTTGGGAAGGTTGAACACCAGACGGGCTGCGGCGTTCTGGATGAGTTGTAGGGGTTTAATGGCACAGGCAGGGAGCCCAGCCAACAGCGAGTTGCAGTAATCCAGACGGGAGATGACAAGTGCCTGGATTAGGACCTGCGCCGCTTCCTGTGTGAGGCAGGGTCGTACTCTGCGGATGTTGTAGAGCATGAACCTACAGGAACGGGCCACCGCCATGATGTTGGTTGAGAACGACAGGGTGTTGTCCAGGATCACGCCAAGGTTCTTAGCGCTCTGGGAGGAGGACACAATGGAGTTGTCAACCGTGATGGCGAGATCATGGAACGGGCAGTCCTTCCCCGGGAGGAAGAGCAGCTCCGTCTTGCCGAGGTTCAGCTTGAGGTGGTGATCCGTCATCCACACTGATATGTCTGCCAGACATGCAGAGATGCGATTCGCCACCTGGTCATCAGAAGGGGGAAAGGAGAAGATTAATTGTGTGTCGTCTGCATAGCAATGATAGGAGAGACCATGTGAGGTTATGACAGAGCCAAGTGACTTGGTGTATAGCGAGAATAGGAGAGGGCCTAGAACAGAGCCCTGGGGGACACCAGTGGTGAGAGCGCGTGGCGAGGAGACAGATTCTCGCCACGCCACCTGGTAGGAGCGACCTGTCAGGTAGGACGCAATCCAAGCGTGGGCCGCGCCGGAGATGCCCAACTCGGAGAGGGTGGAGAGGAGGATCTGATGGTTCACAGTATCGAAGGCAGCCGATAGGTCTAGAAGGATGAGAGCAGAGGAGAGAGAGTTAGCTTTAGCAGTGCGGAGCGCCTCCGTGATGCAGAGAAGAGCAGTCTCAGTTGAATGACTAGTCTTGAAACCTGACTGATTTGGATCAAGAAGGTCATTCTGAGAGAGATAGCGGGAGAGCTGGCCAAGGACGGCACGTTCAAGAGTTTTGGAGAGAAAAGAAAGAAGGGATACTGGTCTGTAGTTGTTGACATCGGAGGGATCGAGTGTAGGTTTTTTCAGAAGGGGTGCAACTCTCGCTCTCTTGAAGACGGAAGGGACGTAGCCAGCGGTCAGGGATGAGTTGATGAGCGAGGTGAGGTAAGGGAGAAGGTCCCCGGAAATGGTCTGGAGGAGAGAGGAGGGGATAGGGTCGAGCGGGCAGGTTGTTGGGCGGCCGGCCGTCACAAGAAGCGAGATTTCATCTGGAGAGAGAGGGGAGAAAGAGGTCAGAGCACAGGGTAGGGCAGTGTGAGCAGAACCAGCGGTGTCGTTTGACTTAGCAAACGAGGATCGGATGTCGTCGACCTTCTTTTCAAAATGGTTGACGAAGTCATCTGCAGAGAGGGAGGAGGGGGGGGAGGGGGAGGAGGATTCAGGAGGGAGGAGAAGGTGGCAAAGAGCTTCCTAGGGTTAGAGGCAGATGCTTGGAATTTAGAGTGGTAGAAAGTGGCTTTAGCAGCAGAGACAGAGGAGGAAAATGTAGAGAGGAGGGAGTGAAAGGATGCCAGGTCCGCAGGGAGGCGAGTTTTCCTCCATTTCCGTTCGGCTGCCCGGAGCTCTGTTCTGTGAGCTCGCAATGAGTCATCGAGCCACGGAGCGGGAGGGGAGGACCGAGTCGGCCTGGAGGATAGGGGACATAGAGAGTCAAAGGATGCAGAAAGGGAAGAGAGGAGGGTTGAGGAGGCAGAGTCAGGAGAAAGGTTGGAGAAGGTGTGAGCAGAGGGAAGAGATGATAGGATGGAAGAGGAAAGAGTAGCGGGGGAGAGAGAGCGAAGGTTGGGACGGCGCGATACCATCCGAGTAGGGGCAGTGTGGGAAGTGTTGGATGAGAGCGAGAGGGAAAAGGATACAAGGTAGTGGTCGGAGACTTGGAGGGGAGTTGCAGTGAGGTTAGTGGAAGAACAGCATCTAGTAAAGATGAGGTCGAGCGTATTGCCTGCCTTGTGAGTAGGGGGGAAGGTGAGAGGGTGAGGTCAAAAGAGGAGAGGAGTGGAAAGAAGGAGGCAGAGAGGAATGAGTCAAAGGTAGACGTGGGGAGGTTAAAGTCGCCCAGGACTGTGAGAGGTGAGCCGTCCTCAGGAAAGGAGCTTATCAAGGCATCAAGCTCATTGATGAACTCTCCGAGGGAACCTGGAGGGCGATAAATGATAAGAATGTTAAGCTTGAAAGGGCTGGTAACTGTGACAGCATGGAATTCAAAGGAGGCGATAGATAGATGGGTAAGGGGAGAGAGAGAGAATGACCACTTGGGAGAGATGAGGATCCCGGTGCCACCACCCCGCTGACCAGAAGCTCTCGGGTGTGCGAGAACACGTGGGCGGACGAAGAGAGAGCAGTAGGAGTAGCAGTGTTATCTGTGGTGATCCATGTTTCCGTCAGTGCCAGGAAGTCGAGGGACTGGAGGGAGGCATAGGCTGAGATGAACTCTGCCTTGTTGGCCGCAGATCGGCAGTTCCAGAGGCTACCGGAGACCAGGAACTCCACGTGGGTCGTGCGCGCTGGGACCACCAGATTAGGGTGGCCGCGGCCACGCGGTGTGGAGCGTTTGTATGGTCTGTGCAGAGAGGAGAGAACAGGGATAGATAGACACATAGTTAACAGGGTACAGAAGAGGCTACGCTAATGCAAACGAGATTGGAATGACAAGTGGACTACACGTCTCGAATGTTCAGAAAGTTAAGCTTACGTAGCAAGAATCTTATTGACTAAAATGATTGAAATGATACAGTACTGCTGGAGTAGGCTAGCTGGTAGTGGCTGCGATGTTGACACTACACTAATCAAGTCGTTCCGTCGAGTGTAATAGTTTCTACAGTGCTGCTATTCGGGGCTAGCTGGCTAGCTAGCAAGGTTGATTGCGTTCCGTTACTTTAAAAGAACGACAATAGCTGGCTGGCTAACCTAGAAAATCGCTCTAGGCTACACAATTGTCTTAGATACAAAGACGGCTATGTAGCTAGCTAGCTACGATCAAACAAAACAAACCGTTGTACTGTAATAGTTACTACAGTGCTGCTATTCGGGGCTAGCTGGCTAGCTACGTTAGAAGAACGACAATAGCTGGCCAGCTAACCTAGAAAATCGCTCTAGGCTACACAATTGTCTTAGATACAAAGACGGCTATGTAGCTAGCTAGCTACGATCAAACAAAACAAACCGTTGTACTGTAATAGTTACTACAGTGCTGCTATTCGGGGGCTAGCTGGCTAGCTACGTTAGAAGAACGACAATAGCTGGCCAGCTAACCTAGAAAATCGCTCTAGATAGAGACAATCAGATTGCTGAAGTGGTTTATCTACACATCTATTTTTTGGATAGATGACTCTTTGTGTTGTTGTTTGTTTAGAGTTTTCCAATTGTCCCATAATTTTCTTCAATTACATTAAGCTGATTCCTTCTTTTTCCATAATGCATTTATGAATTGTTTTAGTGAGTCACCATATAGTGAAGGTGTAGACTCAGCTTTTCTGGATCTCTATGTTTTTGGTTGCATTGGTTTTTCAATTTCTTCTTGAGGTTTTTACATTCTTCATCAAACCATTTGTCATTATTGTTCATTTTCTTAAGTTGACTGCTTGACATTTTTAGATTTGAAAGGGAAGCTGAAAGGTCAAATTTACTGTTTAGGTTTTCTATTGCCTCATGATTTATTATTGCTCTTTTCAGGTAGAATGTGATTTTGCTGTGATCTGATAGGGGTGTCAGTAGGCTGAACCCTCTAAGAGACTCTGGGTTGATATCAGTGACAAAGTATTCTACAGTACTACTGCCAAGAGATGAGCTATAGGTGTACCTACCGTAGGAGTCCCCTTGAAGCCTACCATTCACTATGTACATATCCAGCGTCAGACAGAGCTGCAGGAGTTTCTTTTGTTGGTTATGTTGTCGAGGTTGTGTAATTAGCATACAGGGAGTCTCTTCCCTGTTTCACACCTGGTAGTTTGGTGGATGGAACTACCAGCTTTCTGTAACCTAGAGGGCAAACAGTGGGTCCATCTTCTTTATACCATGTTTCGTGTACGATGACAATGTCTGTATTTATACATTCTTTGAGGAAGTCTGGGTTCCTGCTTTTTATGCCAAATGCAGATGACCTCAGACCTTGTATATTCCAAGATGAGATGCCTTGTGTTCGATAGTGTCTAGTGTCGTTTTTGTGTGGTTTAGGCCCTGACCATCACAGTAGGTGTGAGGTGTGAGTAGGTGTACCTCTCTCCGTCTCTGTTTCAGGCAGATGCCAACCCCCCCCCCCAAGCCGTTGTTTTAGGGAGGGTCCTGCGACCCCATTCACTGTCAGGAGACTGAGATTCTTTAGTTGCACAGATGAGACGAGGAAACCCTAAACCCTTTATTAGAAACACTTTGCACCTTTCAAGAACAGCGGAGCCACCGTAAATAATGACAGTAGCAGACCAGCCTGGGCCAGTAAGCCTCTGTGACTGATAGGTCTGCTTTGAGGAGCGGTGCCAGGGGTGTGTGTGTGTGTTTGCTTGTTTGCGTGTGTGTGTGTGTGTGTGTGTGTGTGTGTGTGTGTGTGTGTGTTTTGTGTGTGTGTGTGTGTGTGTGTGTGTGTGTGCGTGCGTGCGTGCGTGCGTGCGTGCGTGCGTGCGTGTGTGTGTGTGTGTGTGTGTGAGTGTGTGTGAGTGAGTGCGTGTATGCGTGGTTGGTGTGAAGAAACTGCTTATATTCTTTTGAGGTCGGGAAAGGGCTAATGTGTTGTCCACTCATTGGCTTCAGAGTGTGAAATGTAAAATGGCCATATGACATCAAAGTGGCATTGCTACACACATATTTCATGATTCATTGCTTCTTATGGAGAATTTTAAGGCGCCTACTCTCTGTTTCCTTTCTGCTTAACGTGTTGCATAGAGGAACAGGCGTGTTTTCTTAAGAGGCCCTTGATATGCCCCTATATGTCTTGGTGTCAGACCCCATTAGAAGTGGCTACCATTGAGCCCCTTTGAACACAACCTTTGGGGGCGGGGTCAACACTGGTGGTCAGGATGAGTAAATTAAAGCAGGACATGAAAATCATTGTAAGGGTTCATATTTACTAACATAAAGAAAAAAAAGTCTGTCTCATAATATATGTTCTCCATGTTAATCACGCTCTATATATAACCTGCATCGATTCCCTTAGAAAACCTGGGCCTGTCTTCATTCAGTGTCTCAGAGTAGGAGTGTTGATCTATGATCAGTTTTGCCTTTCAGATCATAACGGATAAGACAGCGGGGACCTTATCCTAGATCAGCACTCCTCCTCTGGTAAAGGCCCTGTAGGCTCACTATCCTGTCAGTGGCTGGGTCTAATGCACATCCACATGAGCTGGTGACATCTCATAGCCTCTGGGCAGTGCAAGGCAGAGAGCGCTTCTTAACGGAACACAATGTGTCATAATGTGAGGATAAAGACAATCAGTGTGAGTGGAGCATGCAGGGCAGCAGTAGAAATGCTGCCTGATATACTGTGTGCACTGGAAAAGATCTCATCTCAACCCATACAAGTCTGGGCGAAAAAATAAATACCTGCTGTCTTTTCTGAAAGAAAAGCTGGTGTATGTGTATTACGACTCAGCTGGGGTCTTTAGTAAAGCTAGGAGTGGAGTCACCTGCCACAGGCCTCAGGGGTACTTTACAGTACTTAGCCTGTTGGGGTGAATTAACATCTGCATGACATCACCGTTTTCAATAAATGGCAGGTAGGGCGGGAGGAACTGGGGAGGGAGGTACCATATAGTTGCCACACTTCATTGCCCTCATGAGAAGGAAATGATGTCACCTCCTCCACAGGTTTTGCAAGGACCTGTTACAAGCTGGACCCCTGAGACCAGGGGCAGCCGGGTTAATGAGAGGTGGGTATACAGTACTGTACATTCAATCACAGTCCTAGAGGTCCTGACGTATACCTGGAGAGAAACAGAGAGAGAGCACAGAAATCTGTTGTGCTGCAGCTGGAGGCAGTCTGAGGGTAGCATACCCCCTCCCCCCACATACACACAGACACACACACCTGTATTTGTGTTACTGTACGTGGTTGCCGTAGGAACGAAGAATCTTGGTGAAAGCAATGCTGCTTTAGAGATGTTACTAAGAGAAGTGCATTACCTCTACTACTCTGTTAGTGTGGGTGTCTACTTTACTTGGTTATGTTTTGATATTTTAGTGAAGTAGTCAGCTTCTGGTTAATGATTGACAGACAGCGTAATCATCTATCACCAAATTCAAACCAAGAAAAGAAAAAGGTTTTCACCAGCCTCAACAATGGCAAGAGTCATTGGAGGCTTTTTTTGTGCTAGCTAGCTGGACCAAGGTTTGAATGCTTGGAGTTTGCTGTGGTTTTATTTTCCTTAACAAGGGCGTTTGGGTGGGCGTGTCTGGGGAATAAAGGGTCTGTAGCAGTGGCCAATAAAACAGGCCAATTAACACCACCAGGCTGCATGAGGTATACGCTCAGTGCAAAGGTCTGAGTGCATTTCTCTGGGTATGCCAAAGCTAACAGTGGTGAGACTACGTGTGAATACTACAGGACAGAGAGGGACAGTGGCGATTAGACAGACACTGCTGGTGGAGTTCGATGTTAATCGGAAGGCATGCTAGTTATTTATGCGCATGCTGGAACGCTTGATTGAGTTTAGACTTGGAAATGTCTGCATGTTTGTGCCCCACCGTGGTCCACGCAGGTCCACCCTGGTCTACACTGTCCTAGAACAAGAGGTGCATTGAAGGTGACCATGTAATGTAGCCAGACCTGGTGTTGATGTACCTGTTCCCTCATGAAGCTCTAGCAGTATGACTGTGTTGTGAACTGCAGAAAATAAGTAACGATTAGCATCAGAATTGTCCAAGGAAATAGAGAAAGTGTTTATGTGAGACCAAGAGAGTTAGAGAGAAATAATAAGCCTTTTGGTTTGTGAGTACCTGCAGTTGAAAGGTGTTGCTTTTGGCAGTGTGAACCAATTAGCCATAATCTCTGTGATGATATCTCTGTCTCATCAGTCATGACATTCTCTGTCCTTCCAGCCATGACACCCCCCCCACCTGTCTGTGTAGAGGAGAAAGATGAAGGGTGGGTATGAGGACACAAACCCATGCACCCCATGCACAGATGCACACACACACAGATGCACACACACACAGATGCACGAACACACGCACATATACACACAGACATGCAGACATATACAGTTAGTTCCAATTCAGTGAGAAAACAGTAAAGCCATAAATTCTGATCTCGACTAAATTGCTCCCGAAAATAAACGTTCAAGGAACATTCCGGAGACTGCTTTTCCTCAGCGTCCACTGTTTTATTTTTCTCTTGCAATAATGTAGACTACAATGTCGTCTACTCCCGCCTGATCGACTTCATGAGATTTTCCTTCCTAGCTAAATCCACTATACCTGCTTCTTGTCATCAAACAAGCCCACTAAAAACATGCATCAACCTGATAATTAGCTTCAAATGAACCACAAGCACACAGTGATATAGATAGCTTCTACCTCTTAAAAATAAGCACAGTATGTTTTAAAAACCTCGGGGAACATGGGAACATCAACAAAGGACAGAAAGGAAAAACTGCATCTGTGCACTGTGGTAAACTGTAGTTATACCGTACTCTGCCAAAATCATATTGAAGTCATGAGTTGTTTTTAAATCAAGATTCAATTAAATGAGAGTAAAGTAGGAGTTGATCAGACACCTGCTCAAGACCCTATAGTTGGGTCAATGTGCCTCAGCTGTGGTCATGATTTAATCTCTCCAGTGTCTGAGCGCTGGCACAAAGAACCCCGTTCGGGCCGCAACTTTATAAATGTAGGATCCTAAACAACCCTTGAAAGATTGAGCTCATATCATCCCACGACAACTATAAAAACATATCATGGTTTCAGACACATTCATAGGCTTATGTCCTTCCATTCATTCTTAAATAAACCTGAACTACTTTTATTAACAATAAGGACCAGAAAGAGATCTACAAAGTGTAATGCTGTAAAACATTTTTTTATGAAGAAAATGCATTGGGTTTCAATTAGGTTTATTAGTAAAAAATAAATAAAATCAGAGGAGTAGTAAATAAAGTTTCAGACATGACATTGGTTTGAGCTTAACTATTTGCTATAAAATGTCAATTATACATGTGAGTGATTGCTCTTCTGTTATCATGGACAATTACCTTTCAATATATAAAATCAATGAAGAAAATAAATTGTACTTTCAATTTATTGTATTAACTATTCTATATAAAAAAACTAACTTTGGTATTTTGAAATAATAATAATAATTGAAAAAGGCTTTGAGCTTGAAATAAATAGATATCTGAAAAAGGGCACTTATTAACTTTGAACTATTTTTATAACTACTAAAGTAATAAATGGGCACAGAAGTCAATACAACGTCTATTCCACATTGGTTCAATGTAATTTTATTGAAATGATGTGGAAACAACGTTGATTCAACCAGTATGCCATTCTGCTGATATAATGCTGATATTGTCTGTTTAATAATCATAGACATTGTTATAATCATGCAACAAACAGCAGTATCATACTGTTTGAATATATCTATAATTGTTTTCAGCTATTTTTAATTGAGTAAATATCCATTTGGATGTTCTTATGATATTCCAAATATTATATTAAAAAAGAGTGTACATATGACAATTTAAAGATCCTCTTGTATACATTGCAAATGATTTATTCAACTACTTTTTGTAATGATTTGTGAAGTGCAAATAAACTCAACCGTATAATATGAAATGGGGTTCAATTCAAACACTTATTATAATATAATTTAGTTGAAATAATTTTGCTTAATTAAGTACCTCCTCATTCCTTGTTTTCCTGTCTCTTCTCACTACTATATTACTGTTCTCTATGGCAAAAAGATTTATATACTGTATCCCTGATCAGGATTTACCAGGGTTGGTGGAGTAGAATTCAACTCAGGCTGCAGGCAGTCACCTCGTTAATGGCCAGCTTGGTCTCTTATAGAATTCATTGATAATGGAAAGGAGTTATTATTGGACTTCGTGGGGAGAGTGTGGAGATCTGTCTGGTTGTTTTTCTGGTTCAGGGCTGGCGTTTGGAGAGATCAGTGGACTTCGTGGGGAGAGTGTGGAGATCTGTCTGGTTGTTTTTCTGGTTCGGGGCTGGCGTTTGGAGAGATCAGTGGACTTCGTGGGGAGAGTGTGGAGATCTGTCTGGTTGTTTTTCTGGTTCGGGGCTGGCTTTTGGAGAGATCAGTGGACTTGCTATCAGATGTTTTATTCAGGGTTAAGCAATAGGAGAGTTCAGTGGTGGAGTAGCTAGGTTGTTTTCTGGCCTCAGGGTAAGACTTGGGGAGACAGAGAGAGCCAGGGTGGTCGTGTATTACTCTGCACACAACACCCACCCAACAGGCCCATTTGTGTAACTTCTTACGTTTTCTGTTGATAAACTGACATTCCAATAGAGTTTCTTTGGCCACGGGCCCACAGTCCCGTACTGAAGCTTGTAAATTAAAAGAGTTGTGTAATGGGGTTGGGATCATGGGTGAAAATGGATTGCTTTGACTTGTCGTTGTACAAGGCTTCTGGGCTTTCTCCCACGGCCGGACTGAGGAAGGAGGGGGGAAACTATGGGACTATTCAATCAAACTCTGTATACAGGTTTCAAGAATAAGTCAGAAACATTTTCTCACTAAAATAATAATCATTGCTAAATTCGTACAAACAGCAAAACAATGTTTGCTGAGTCAAACAATAAGAAAGTCAACTCCATGCGTTCCAGCTACAGTACATGTTTGAGTCTCTTGGATGGTAGCTATGCAGAAGTAGGATCTGGAGCTGATGGAGACATTCAAGTCATGGACATATAGAGTATAACACTCCACATCTCACACACACACACACACACACACACACACACACACACACACACACACACACACACACACACACACACACACACACACACACACACACACACACACACACACACACACACACACACACACACACACACACACACACACACACACACAAACGCACATAGACACCCACTTCTGTCCGCCCAGTGGGAATGTGTTTTCTTAGATCATTTGAAGCCAAAATATTTGAGCTGCATGAGTTCTCTTATGAAGTTCTGCCAAGAGCGAGTAAGGAACCGCTGAGACCCTACAGACAACAGCTCCAGATTCCCAGAATTCAGCAGGGCCCAAACACCCACTTATGTTCCAGATCACAATGAGACAGGGGAAACACAATGTTCAGACAAATAGACGCGTCACAATGTGTGACAACAGGAAATGTATAGTTTTGATTTTAGAAATCACAGAGGGATACAAATGGATTGCAGCCATAATCAGTTTGACCCAAAGCAAAATAGCCAGAGGGCCAATTCTATGGTCATCAATCATCAATAAAGTATCTATTAAACAACTTTATCAAATAGAAATGTCATCGGGATGTTTCTTTATTTTGTGTATTTTTTATCAATATTTTAGATGTAAAAACATAATACAAGATAAATGTAAAAAAAAATATATATATATATATATTATTATTTTTTTTTTCACCACAGTGGTAACACATGACTTATTTATTTGACTAATCTTGCTGTAAGATCTGCCTCAATCAGTTTAGTCATGATGGATGAAGGCAGAATGGGTCAGGGTGCTTCTTCATCCTGGGAACTCAGCAGTGACTGACTGCCCTGGGGAAACTGCCCCGATGCTAATAGTACCTAACACTACCACCTCCAATGGAGACTGAGACAGCAACAGCGTCAGCATGAGATATGTTATGCATACTGTATTAGAAGGTTCCAATGGAATTGTTATAATGTAAATGCATGCTAGTACCTAAATGGTGCACTGTAAATTACATTGAACCTCAAATGTGATCATGAAATGTCATAAAATATAATGTGATACAAGATATTATATTGTCATAATTTAAATACTATTCTCTGAATTTTTCAACTGTATATAAATGTGCTCCTCTGTTATATGTATTTTCCCTAGTTCTTTCTGGCTCTGTTTCCATGTCTTCATGGTAAATAAAAATGAAACGTTTCTTTGGAAAATGCTCCTGCTGATCTTGTTGAAGGATGCTGGTCTGGTCAGGGGTTTTATGTGGGTAAGCATCATTACACTTAATATTCACTGTGTCTCTCATAGCAGAGCTGATGTCTGCTCCATCGGCTCTCAATACACAACAAACAGTTTGGACAATATCTAGCTCCTCAAAACTTCAGTTATTTTGGTTTGAAACTTTAAAATGAGTAAGAAGGTATACATTTAAGGAATATAAGGAATAAGGAATAAGGAATAAGGAATATTGCTCTCCCCACTGATCGTATATTGATCCCAGATGCATATTTTCTATCATAGCCTAAAGGATCTTTAATAAATTATTCAAAATGTTCATGACTTTGTCAATCAACTTGTTCCTAATAAATCTAAATAATTGTTTAATGTTTCTGTATCAATACGGACGTTTTAAAAATTCAAGTCCTTTGGGATCATATTGACTCCAGCCAAAAACACCTAATTCCGCCTATAGTAATTTGATGGATAAGACCTTAATTTGAACCTAGGTTTCTCTGGAGACATACTAACATGTTATCCATACCAGCAGAGTGTGGACGGGGACCTGTATCAGTGATCTTGTCCAGGCAGACAGATCATCAGCAGAGATTGTCCAGATAGACAGATCATCTACAGAGATTGTCCAGGCAGACAGATCATCTACAGAGATTGTCCAGATAGAAAGATCATCTACAGAGATTGTCCAGATAGAAAGATCATCTACAGAGGTTGTCCAGATGGAAAGATCATCTACAGAGATTGTCCAGGCAGACAGATCATCAGCAGAGATTGTCCAGAAAGAAAGATCATCTACAGAGATTGTCCAGATAGAAAGATCATCTACAGAGATTGTCCAGATAGAAAGATCATCTACAGAGATTGTCCAGGTAGACAGATCATCAGCAGAGATTGTCCAGATAGACAGACCATCTACAGAGATTGTCCAGATAGAAAGATCATCTACAGAGATTGTCCAGGTAGACAGATCATCAGCAGAGATTGTCCAGGTAGACAGATCATCTACAGAGATTGTCCAGGTAGACAGATCATCAGCAGAGATTGTCCAGGTAGACAGATCATCTACAGAGATTGTCCAGGTAGACAGATCATCTACAGAGATTGTCCAGGTAGACAGATCATCATCAGAGATTGTCCAGGTATACAGATCATCAGCAGAGATTGTCCAGGTAGACAGATCATCTACAGAGATAAAGCTCCCCATCTACTCGCCTAAGACTGTTCTTCTCTATTCCCAAATTACCTTTGGTGCATATAAAAATCTGTCAATGGTATACAAGGTCTGCCAATAGTATAAATACTTGATAGAACTGCAATGCAGAACTAAGATACACTCTGAATCTACACAGAGAGCTGTAGTGTGTATTCTCTGACAAGTAGTTATTCTCGGGCAAATCTCAAAAAGCATTTATTTGAATCCCGGTTTCTCTGGAGACAATATTATCATATGTGGAGAGGGACCTGTATCAGTGATTGTCTATGATTTTAACTGGTTAGACCTAGGTATGACCTTGTACAAAATCAGAATGAACTTACATATACTGTATGTGACTGTGCAGTCAAAACAGCTCATAAAAGTCTGTTCGTGGTATGAATACTTGGCAGAACTGTAATACAGAAACTAAGACATAATCATTTCAAGCCTTGCTCACAATTGTGTACGATCACAAATATCTCTCTATTATGCGTGGAAATCCCTTTGAGCTAATTTGCTAGTGTTTTTACTGTCTTTCATGTCCAACAATAATAACAATAAAAATAATAAAAATAAATAGATATGTTAAACTTGGGCAAACAAATAAAATCAGCATGCTCTAAATGTACACATAGTGCTGCAACATTTTTGCCACTTTTTGTATATTGCAAATTTTGGTGTACTGACCCTTTAAATGGCAGTCGTTTTTACCACAACAACGATAACATTTTTATTTACTTCAAAATTCTAAAAACGAAATGATACTACAATCGAATGATGGTAAATCATCTTTAGTACTAATGTGGATTGTAGTTTGGAAAAAAGTTGCTTATCATTTAAGGGGAAATGTCCATTTTTGTTTTACAGAATATACATATTAACTGTCATTTTGTTAAAACAAGGTAATTTTTGGGGTAATTTTTTTACTTCAGATAACATTATTTAGATAACATTATTTAGACATTATTTAGATGTTTTGATAAGAATTAACTTGATATTTTGCTATGATTGTTGCTTTTTCCAATAGTTTCCAATAATGATCCCAGTTGGTAATCCATGTATGTAAAATATGTTGGTAGTATGAGGGTTAAAAAAGTGTGGCATATTTTGTGGCATATTGTGAACTATGGTGATTTGAAATGAATGAATGTGCCTTTGTAGTGCATAAAGGTTTGGACATTCTTTAACTGTGATTCCACAGGTGGGTTTGAATTACACTCACTTGCTCTTTCCCCCTTTGGTAATTACAGTACTCAAGGTGATTGAAAAACATTGGTTTAATGTCTCCCGTTTCATGTCTCTCTATGCTCAACTGTAAATCTGTCTCAGCCTTAGGGCCGTTTTAACCAGCTAAGGGGTTACTTGAGGCGGAGGGGCCCTTACTAGTGTCCAACCTCAATTAGCCGATAAATTAATAATATTTATCGGTTGCTAGACAGAGTTTATAGTAGAAAATAGTTTGGCTCAACTTGCCTTGACCCATTTGACACTTGACCTTTGGGGTAACACTCCTCCAATCCTCCACCATCCTCCCATACCATAGGTCCAGCTGGGGACTACTACAGCAGAGCTCAGGAACATCGATCATCTCCCTGAGGAATTGGGGGGGTAAAGGGCATGCTCTCATGGCATTTCACCCCATGCAGCATAGTTAATAAACACAGCTGCAAAGCTCTGGCCTAGAAAACCTATATCTAACTTACCTTGGAGTTACCTAATACACCTTCCTGCTACAGAGCCTTTTTCTGGTTGTGCTTTCAATCACCCAATGCTTGGGCCTAGGTTAAGAACAACAAATCTTAGAGTTCTAGATTAGTTTAGCCTTCAAAACCAGGACTCCTCTTTTCAATTCTCCATCCTTTGATCCCTCTAACAGTTTACTCTTGCCATAGACTCTCTCCTGTTTCACCTCTCAATTCACTCTCAGGCCGTTTTTCAGACTATAGCCTAGCACTTTGCACTCTGGTCAGAGAGTGTGGAGTGGAGAAGGTGCAGTGAAGCAATTGTGGAGCGAAACCTGAGCCACGTTTAAACTGTGGCATAATAAACCCTGGGCAGTAAAGTAAAAGCCTCCCATGTTGATGCGCAGTAAAAACACGTGTGGTCTCAAATCTCCACTGTCAAATGGGGCATTACATAGGGGCTATTGCTAGCAGAAGAGAGAGATAACTTGATTTTGGTATAGTGCTGTACTCTACTGCACTATACAGTGCTATTATTGTATTAGTAGTAGCAGTAGTAGTAATACTACTTGTATTTGTATTATTTAGTATTATTATTATAAATAATATTCAGCATCATTGTAGTACAGAAAATGTGGCATTACTTGTTTTGTTAGTGTTATTAATATCCTAAAGAAGTGATTGTATTGAGTTGGGCATGTCATCTGGAAGTTAGCCATAGGAGTTTTTCAATTCAGAGACTAAATAGGAGCTGTCATTGTTTTTTACAGTGAGGGCCTCTCTTACCCTACTTCACTGACTAACTGACTGAGTGAAAAGTGCTTTCTCAGCACCGGCCTGTCTGGCCCTTCTTCCTGTGCCCCAGCTCTCACATCCCTGTTGTTATTAAGCCCACCAAAAGGCTCTGGTTCACCGGTGGTCTCCCTAATAACCGACGTGATGGACGGGATGGCTCTCACTGTTTGCCTGCCTGCCTGTGGCCTTGGGCTCCCACTTCCCCACCAGATGCCCATGCAGCACACACACACAAACACAAACACACACATACACACATGCAAACACGCCCATGCATACGTGCATGCACACACACAGAAGCACACACACACACACACACACAAAGAAACACATACACACACACTCCCTCCACTGTAACATACACGCATATAGAAAAAATGTTTAATTGCTGTAATTTGAGCATGAATGCATTAGAAGTTAATGAATTGAAACAGTCTAATTAAGAGAAAATATAGCATGACCACCAGTTATTTGGGGAGGCTGGATTGGCTTTTCATAAAGGCAATGTAGTGTTGAGGGGCATTGGGAGAAAAAGGGGTAACTTGAGACGTGGAGTTAATCTGGATAAGTAAAGACATGTTTACACCACAAACGAGGTCTGAATATTCTCCAGTGGCTGAATTATATTTTCAGGGGTATAATGAGGTGTATATGACTTTTAAATGAGATTTATATGATTCCTAAAGCATGTAAAAATGACCTAAACAGAAATATGATCCACGCAATAATTGCGAAAGGAGAAGGAGAAAACACATAACCATTTATACTGACTGTTCCCATATGAAGAGAAAACGTAGTACTCTAAATATGAAAGTGCTGACGATGGATATGATGATGATCATCATCTTAATGATGATGATGATGATGATGATGGTCAAGCATTGAAGGGGCGCTGGTCTGAGTTTAAGGAAGTTTGATGTAATGTAACAATTTTGCACAATTGTAGAGGCCTGCTGACAACACATTCCTCACACATTTGACTCCCAAAACCATTAGAGGGTCCAGATAAAACCCTTAAAGTTGATCACCTAAAGTCCCTAAAGGAGCTCGTAAGTCTACACTTGCTGAGAGCATTCTGGGTACCTTGGTCCCAAAGCAAATGGCAATAAAACCCTAGCTACAATATAAACAAGGCTATCTGGAACTGAAGTGTAAGATTAAAGAAAAACAGAGAAAAACAAATATTTCCCTGCTCCTTTTGGGCTCTCTATTTATAAAACGACACATTCCTTGCGATATTAGTAATTATCATTCTATGAAAAGAGCTCTTACTTAAAATATGTTATTTGGGGGGTGGTGGTTGGCTGAATTCTCCTTTTCCCATGGGGGTGTTGAAAGTATCCGTCTCAGGGCTGTGAGAGGGAAGGAGGAAGGAGGGTGTAGCTATGGAGTCCACCATGCTTTAACTGAGGCCCAGCCCTGACTTACCTCAAAAACAGAGCAGGCTCATGATTCCAGCCTCCAGCCTTGGACGGGCTGCTAAATTTCTCCACTCTGTTTCCCCTTTGGCAGCCACTGCTGGCTGGGATCTCTCAGGACCTAGAAATTGAACCACGGCCACTACCAGAATGAATTTATGAAGCAGCACTTTAGATGTGTCCACCGTGTTTGCATTTTCTTCCTCTCTGTCTTCCTCCTGCTCTTTCGCTCTCTCCCTTCCTTTCTGATTCACCCTCTATTCTGTAAAGTCACAGCAATCATACCTATTTTCTTGTCTTAGAAAGAGAGTGTCAGCCTCATCCTCTGAAAACACAAGTCACGTCAGATCTGGTCTGTTGAGCTTGACGGAGCAGTGTTCCAGACACAGATTAGACCATCCTTGCTAATATTTGAAAAATGTTAGTTTTAGTTAATTTTAAGCATCAGCCCATTAAAACAATTTCAGTAGTTTTTAGCTGTTAGCTTTTCCCATTTCATAACCTGGCACATTTAGCCCTGTGCTAACCTGATCATTTCCTGTAATAAATTCTGCATCCACCTATCAAAGATCTTAAACTTGTTGTCCACAAACAAATGGCATTTTTTTTAGATAGGTCAACTTGGCCACCAGCGAAACATACTGAAACATCCAAATTCAAGGTTTACTTTTGTTCCACTTCACTTGGTCTGTCTCAAGTGTAGAGTGCCAATATTGCATGATTATCGCATCCTTGACGAGGCTACTTACTAACATTACGTCAGACAAAGCTTGTTTTTCGATGGCATTGAGGAGACACCACATCAGTCATTGGCTTCATCAATAAGTGCATCGATGACGTCGTCCCCAGAGTGACCGTACGTGCATACCCCAACCAGACATGGTTGAAGACATGAATTACAGGCAACATCCACACTGAGCTAAAGGCTAGAGCTGCCGCTTTTTTTCTAACCCGCAAGCTTATAAGAAGTCCCGCTATGCCCTCTGACGAACCATCAAATAGGCAAAGCATCAATACAGGACTAAGATCGTATCGTATTACACTGGCTCCGACACTCATTGGATGTGGCAGGGCTTGCAAATCATTACAAACTACAAAGGGAAGCACAGCTGAGAGCTGCCAAGTGACATGAGCCTTCCAGACGAGCTAAACTACTTCTATGCTCGCTTCGATTTAAATTACACAGAAACATGCATGAGAGCACCAGCTGTTCCGGACGACTGTGTGATTACGCTCTCCGCAGCCAATGTGAGTGAGACCTTTAAACAGGTCAACATTCACAAGGCCGCAGGGCAAGACAGCTTACCAGGACCTGTACTGAGAGCATGCACTGACCATCTGGCAAGAGTCTTCACTGACATTTTCAACCTTTCCCTGTCCGAGTCTGTAATACCAACATGTTTTAAGCAGGCCACCATTGTCCATGTTCCCAAGAACACTAAGGTAACCTGCCTAAATGACAACCGACCCGTAGCACTCACGTCTATAGCCATGAATTGCTTTGAAAGGCTGATCATGGCTCGCATCAACATTTTCCCAGAAACCCTAGACCCACTCCAATTTGCATACCGCCCTAACAGATCCACAGATGATTTCTTTTGCACTCCACACTGCCCTCTCCCACCTGGACAACAGGAACTAACTAACTTATCAAATTTGATTTGATTTTCTCATCTATGACAAAATCCCACGTTTTTGTCTATCCCTTTCACACACATTTGTGTGCTTTCATATCAATAAAGATGTAGGATTAAACAAGTTTTATATTTGTATTTCGTACATTGTAAAAAAAAAAACATGCTACTGGTCTTGTCAAATAGCTGTAATTTACCCCTTAAGGACAACATTTCCACGTCAAGGGTACATTCTTAGGTCATAAAAGATTGTCGGAGGTCTTGGCTTGTACAGTGTGACAGGGTCTGATTTTTTTGGTGTGTGTGGCCGATTTTTTTGGTCTGTGTGGCTGATTTTTTTGGTGTGTGTGGCTGATTTTTTTGGTGTTTGTGGCTGATTTTTTTGGTGTTTGTGGCTGATTTTTTTGGTCTGTGTGGCTGATTTTTTTGGTGTTTGTGGCCGATTTTTTTGGTGTGTGTGGCTGATTTTTTTGGTCTGTGTGGCTGATTTTTTTGGTGTGTGTGGCTGAAGTTTTTGGTGTGAGTGCCTGGTTTTACGAGTCAATCCCTCCGACTGACTAATTGGAACACAATAAGTATTAACACAATAATACCACTATTGTGAATAGATTAATATAATAGCTCCATTTAAACATGTACATGCTCTGCAAGAAGAATAAATGTACATGCTCTGCAAGAAGAATTTCCCTTATAATCTTGTTTACATGACACAACTGAAATCAGGTTTTGATAAATATCTGATTATGATAAATGCACCTTCTGACACTAGCGACCATCTTATTTTGGGTAAGCATATATGTACAGTTTGTATGTGAAAAGTATTTCTAAGATTTCTAAGATCTTTCTCAAATATTTCTAAGATACTAAGATTCTAACTCACTTCACTTGCACATAAGCACAGAGAGAAAGGCTTGCGGTGTTGGTGCTGGCACATGCACAGATCAAATACACTGCTTCTTGACGTAGCCTGCGCTGGCTGACATGCCAATCGCAGAATGTGAAGACAGAACTGAAGCAATCGTACAATCTGGCCAGGTTTACATGAATATTTTTATTTGGTGACATTGCACAGTGTGACGTCATAATAGTAAAAGACTGAATTCGATGTACAATCTGCAAAGACCTTTACTGCTATCCGGTGATGGTGATGCACTAAGGTGGTGAGCCTGTGGATAACCGTGCGGCGGGCTGGTGGGAAAAATGAAATATTGTGTGGATGAAGGGAGCGTGGGTGAGTGGCAGGCATGTTGAATAAAGAGAAAACATTAAACAATAAACTACTTAACAGGGGATGGCAGGTATCCTAGCGGTTAGAGCATTGGACCAGTAACTGAAAGGTTGCAAGATCAAAACCCTGAGCTGACAAGGTAAAAAAAAACTCTGTCGTTCTGTCATTGAAAATAATAATTTCTTCTTAACTGACTTGCCTTGTTAAATTAAATAAAAAAGGAGAGGTAAACATTTATTAATTTAGCAGCGGAAAAAGACATGAACCTTCCCACGAGTCATGATTTGCTTTTTTGAAAGATAACATAAAGAACTTTAAAAGTGTTGCTACTGCTCTCCACTTTCTGGAGGACAATTGTTCAGTGTTGATTCTCCCGGAAAATGAATCAGAAGATGAAGAAATCCCTGATTTAGGTAAAATAAATAAATAATTGAACCAGACATGTATTTATTTTAACCTTTACTTTACTAGACAAGTCAGTTAAGAACAAATTCTTATTTACAATGACAGCCTGCTGGGGAACAGTGGGTCAATTGCCTTGTTCAGGGGCAGAATGCCAGGTTTTTACCTTATCAGCTCAAGGATTTGATCCAGAAACCTTTTGGGTACTGGCCCAACACTCTAACCACTAGACTAACTGCCACCCCAAATGGAACATGCATTGGCCGGGAATCAAATCTTGGCCTCCCGCTTGGCAGGCAAGAATTCTACCACTGAACCACCAATGCACCTTCACTGATGACAGTGATGAGGAAGAAATGTACATCAATGTGATGTTGTCACAGAAGAAGTTTACCAAGTTTTGAAATCAGTGGAATGCCCAGTGGAAACAGAGTATGATAGCTAAGGAGATGCAGAAAATTCTGCTGTTTCATTGCAAAAATGCGGAGGGAGTTGACGAGAGAACACATAACGGCTGTTGTCTCAGGATTACATCTTCAAACTAAGGGCAACCGTGATAGAGAGGCAGAAGCGTTCATCCATGCATACAGGTATGAGTCTAACTAGCTACATTTTCAGATATGATGTGTTTCAAATTTTTTACGTACTGTTAGCTAGCTAGCTAACGTTATAACAATTCATATTATATGTTACAAATTCTAGCTATCTGGCTAACATTAGCTAGGCTAGGGGTTAGGGTTAATGTTAGGGTTGGTTTAAGTTCAAGAGTTATGATAAAGAGTTAAGTTTAGGGTTAGGAGAAGGGTTAGCTAAAATGGTTAAGGTTAGGGGAAGGGTTAACTAACATGCTAAGTCGTTGCAAAGTAGCTAAAAAGCAGTAAGTAGTTGAAAAGTTGCTAATTATCTAAATTGTCCGTGATGAGATCTAAACTCACAACCTTTTATTTGCTAGAAGTTCACATTATACTCCCACCCATCCACCCTACATTTTGCCTTAAGTAACCGTTTGTCTTATGTAACCGTACCAAACGTAACATACTAATCACACCAGTGGAGGCTGCTGAGGGGTGGACGACTCATAATAATCGCAGGAAACGGAACCAATGCAATGGCGTCAAACACGTGGGAACCATGTTTTCGATGTATTGATACCGTTCCACTGATCCTGTTCCAGCCATTACCACGAGGCCGTCCTCTCCAATTACGGTGCCACCAACCTCCTGTGAATCATCTGCAAAAGATCATTCTGAAATAATTGGCTTTTAAGTTCTGAAACTTCATTGGTTTGAATCGTGTCAACAATTTGTCTCTTGAATTGTTCTGAACTTGTCAACTTGAATTGTGGTATTTAGAGTACTATACAGGGAGAGAACATTGAACTAAACCAGGCTATGTTAATAACTCAATTTTGACAATAATGCTATAGTCCCAAGCTCTCGAAATAGCCTACCAAATGTTGAAAATGATGAGGGGAAACCTCTCTAAGTTAGGCACACAAAAAAATCCTCCACCTCCTGTCAAAACATTGTTCCTCTGTCTGTGACTATCCTAGAGAGCATTTTCTATACTTGGGGTTAGGGTCGGGCACAGGCCATAGATTTTGACGTTATCACATGGTGGTGGATTATTAGCAATTGCGGGCAGGTGTGGATGAGCAAACAGCTGACTCATGCACTGCTAGTCCACAAGTCAAATAACTCACAGGTGACAAAGTAGATGATTATAAAATGCATGTACAACATTGTACAGTCCATGTCAATGTAGGACTACACATTTGATGTAATATAGCATATAGTAGGGACTCCAACAAGAAGCTCCAACAAGAAGCTGCACTTCTCTTTACAGCAAGCTAACACAATACATAAATAATAAATAAGTATTTCTACATTTCAAAGGAAAAAACTAAATCTCAACTGTGATTATAACTTGCATCAAATGACGAAAACCACCAGAATCCAGGCTCACAAATCTGTGAGCTATTCATCCAGTGGAGAAATGTTGTGTGTTTTAGTAAATTTGATTAACAGACAGTGCCATTTGACCACTGTTAAGGATGTTCTCATGGAAATGTGTTATTTCACGTCCAACTACGTCAACCATTTTAATTGACTGATACGGAATTTGAACTGGATATAATCATGGCCACCTGGTGAGGTTAGCGTAGGGCTAATTGTGCCAAGTTATGTAATGGGAACAGCTAATATGTAGCCTTTGATCACATGCAACTACACTGACTATTTTAATTGGGTGATGCTTAAACTTGAACCAAAACTTTTGCTTTTACTAATGTTCACAAGAATGGCCCCAATGTGTCTGGTAGCCACTGCCATATGTAAGGGCATTTCCTGTTTCCCATGACTCCCTGGGACACTGTTGGTGCCTGGCCTCCGGTCCCCCTGGCCCCTGGTCCCTGGCCAGCTGATTTAGACCCCTCAATGACCACCAACACCTCAATCACCCAAAATATATGGTATGTAACATATGTTTATGGTTAAATTATAAATTGGTATCCATAATATATTGTGTTTATCAAAATAATGTCATGCTCTAACAGTCCTTAAAAAAAAAACATAGAAAAAAAGATTGTCAAAAATTGTACATTTAGTTTCAGGAATAAAAAGAAAAAAAGAAGAAAAAGAAGAAAAAAAGAAACAGACAACAAATATGTCTCTTGGCACCCTGGGTTATTCTGGGAATTGAAGTCTAGACGATAAAGTGCTAAAAGCCACATTAATCACAGAGGAAAGACTGCTGGGCTACCCTGAATGGGAAAGATGGACGAACGGCACAGCCACTCTCTTAACATCTCACTAACAGCCTCATAATTCAAACTTTAAATGTCTGTAAAAATGTGTATTAGTTACTTTAAAATGAGATATTATGAGAAAAATGTATTAGTGGAATCTGAGTTTCAGTGTGTGACAACTTAAGTCGAAAGTAAATGGTCAAATGTTTCTCCAATTCTCTTCTATTCCTATTTGATTGGATGCTGGACTGTTCTCTGGATCTGATGGCGTGAGAGCTGTAAACAGACTGTTAAACAGTTGTCATCAGGAGGAGGCATGGCGAGGACACACTATGGGGGGAGATCATAAAAGGACTGTTACTAAAGTGTTCTTTACCACTGCACTGCATGTAAGGTGGAGGCGACACACACACACACATACACACATACATACAGACACACACACACACTCCACAACTCCTGGCAGAAAAAAAACATGTTTTGAGGGCGGTCTCAGATGCATGTGTTAGAAAATATAAAGGAGCAACCTTTTTTCTATACTCCTGTTGCAGTCCAGGAAAAATCCCTAGGGGAGGGAGGGAAGGAGGTAGGGCTGTGCTTTCCTGTGTTTTACAAAGTTCAGATGACTGTCATGATTAAGCCAAAGAGGATTTAGTGTGTAGAGGGAGATAAGAGCCGAGGAGTCTCTGTGACTGACAGGACAGGCCTTGGTAGGGGAGGGGAGAAGAGGGAACACAATCATACCGACTTCATTACAACACCTCGCTCCTTCACTACAACAATCTCATCTCCCTCAGTCTCTTTAATTTATCCTTTACTTAACTAGGGAAGTCAGTTCAGAACAAATTCTTATTTACAATGACATCCTAGGAACAGTGGGTTAAATGCCTTGTTCAGGGGCAGAAAAACAGATTTTTACCTTGTCAGCTCGGGGATTCTATCCAGCAACCTTTCAGTTACTGGCCCAACACTAACCACTAGTCTACCTGCCACCCCAGGTAGCCTTTCCCACTCTCTCTGACATGCTCTCTCTTGGTCTCTCAGTCTCTCGGTCTCTACTCTCTCACACCCTCTTATCTGGCTCTCTCTCCTTTCTCCTTCTCTCTCTCTTCTTTTACTGGTTACACCTCCCAAGTGCTTGTCAAATTCAATAGCCTCAGCAAGGTGTGATAGTGGTTAGCTTACACTTCCAACAAGACAATGCAAAACCACTATTTTGCCTTCTCATTATTTACTCACTCACTCACCTACTTACACATTCACTCAATCCCTCAGTCACTCTGTCCCCGCCCTTCCCTCTGTCCAACTCAACAGTGCCTCTCTGTCTTGCCGTCCTGCCCCGTCCTGCCCCCCAGCCCTCCCTCCCCTTGTCTTCTCTCCCCCCTCCCCACAGTCAGTCAGTCTGAAATAAATCGTGGCTGGTTGGGGCTCAGTTGTAATAAATCAGTAGCTGTCTGGGGCTGGAGCCTGCCCAGTCAGACTGTCACTGCCTGGCCTTCACTCAGGATTAATTAAAGGCCTGATATAGAGCCCAGATGTGCTGCTGGAGCAGGGGAGCACTGGACCCTTTCTCTCTGAGCCATGCAGACCCACACTGGAGACACGTCTGTAGCTATGTATGCACACACACGCATGCATGCACGTACTGTATGTAGACTAGTATGCCCACGTGAACGAATATGCATACATATACTTTCTGAAGCAATCCATACCTCTATTTTAATGCATGCTTTATTTAACATACCTCTATTTTAATGCATGCTTTATTTTACCTCTATTCCCCACTACAACTGTTTCATCCTCTCACTGTTTCATTCCCTCTCTTCTCTTCCTCCTCTGTCTCTTTCCCTCTTTCTATTCTCTTCCTCCTCTATCTTATTCTCTCTCTCTCACACTCTCAGCTTCTGCATTCTTTCCTCTTCTCTTCCTCTGTCTCGCTCGTTCTTTTTCTACCCCCCCCACCAATGAAAAGAGGTGGAGATAAAGGTGGGGGGGGAGTGACGAGTGAGAGGGGCGACTAGAAGAGTAAGATATCACCATCTTTCTGGTCATGGTTGAGCGAGGTTAACCCTTGGTGGCCCAGGGCCCCTGGCCTGTGTCTCTGGAGAGAGTGGGGGGGGGGGGTGGGTGGGGTAGCATCAGGGCAGGTGTGGCTCGCGGGACTGTGGACTGATTTCTAATAGTTGCTGAGTGGTCTGGTCGTTCCCCTGCTCTGTGGCGAGTTGCTTATACAGGAAATTAGTGGTCTGGGCTTTCCTTTTTCACACAAACCTTTCCAGCACATATACTGTAGCCTCTCTCTCTGCATTGTTGCTAACATAACAGCTCTGGCCTGCAAAGCACAGGAATGCCATTCTTCACTTTCAGCACGGAACAATAGAGACATGTAGGACTCAGTTATTTTACGTTGACTGAATGCTATGCTATTTCCGTAATACCTGGTTACAACATCCGTATGTTTAGAAAATTAGGAACTGGCTATTCTTTCCAGTTTTGTGGTAACCAATGCCATCCTTAATTACAAGGATATCTATTAACCTTAGTTTTGGCCTCAGGCAGTGGACTTTTCACCATGGTGCACATTTATTTGCCTAGTCCGTGGGATGTCAGCACCAGAAACACATTTATTGTCTAAAATACAGGGGACGTATGAAGGACTGCCCTCATCCTGTCTCATATCTCTCAGTGGAAGAAGACCGAATCCAATACGGTGGGGAGGCAGGGGGCCCATCCTATACCTGCAGCCAGCCAGGGATCATGGCTAAAACAGATTGAGCCTGTCCGTTTTCCAGTGTCAGATATGATATAGCTGCTCGGAGCCTAATGGACCTGGAAAAAGAGGTAAACATGTCCTCAACCCTGTGAATTCCATTACATAGAGAAGTTGATTTGTAACCGTAGGTAGCAATAAGACGGAAACTATACTTCTTTAAATGAATAATCTCTAAGACTTAAACCCTATATTCCAAGAAAGAAGAAGGAACACATATGATCAACTAACTAATATGAATGGTCGATATAACAGCGCATCAGCAAGTTATAGTGTATTATTTGAGATTAAACAGATGATCAAGCAATCATTCAACACAGTGTTCGCAATTAGACTAAATTTCCTCAAAAGGGTGAATGGTTACAGTAGGTACCCAAGCCTTGAAAGAGAAAGAAGAGGAAAAAAACGTGCCCCCTCACCCTTTCCACCCTTTCAATCCTATCCCCGCCCCCTCCTCCCTGCCGATGGGCCACCCCTGATGGCTGTCACACCTGGTGTTGAAGGGAGTAGGGTGTATTTTATCTGCTCCAGGGCCCGTAGGGGGGGGCCGTACATCTTCCCCCAGACTAGTGTTGGGAGGTCAGGGAAAACCCCTCTGTTTATGCCCCTGTCCGTCAACACTGCACATATCCCTGGAGCCTCAATCCTGTTTTCCCTTGTGAAAGAAAGTGAGACCAGTAAGAATAGTGGCACGCTTTAGGAGTAAGTTGGAAGGTTGGTATGTTCAGTTTGGAAGTCAGGATACCTGACCCATTTGACCGGCATTGAGATTGCTTTTAACACTGAGGCATCGGAAAGTCGCTGATTATTTTTATTCAAAGGGGAAACTTATCATTGTCAGTTTGGAGAAGAAATAATACATGTAACCGTTTTACATCTAACAGGTTAGAAATTGTGTCAAAATAACTCTAACTACAGCTACAAAAATGTATTGACTGGGATAATCTTTTTAGGACATATTCTCACCCAGAGTAGTTATCTCAGGTTTGTTTGGGCGAGGAGTGTGCCCAGTGGCCAGTAAGTGCCCTGTTTATCTACTCTGCATTGCACTACTGCTTCTGCCTGCACGCGTGTGTGTGTCTGCGATTCTGGGATAGGTCCCATGGGCTGAAGGACCACACATGCAGGGAACGTGAACTCAGAGCTCACACCAGTTTGTCCATGAAAAAAAACATGAAAACGTATCCAGCAGTGTCCAGAGTCACTATTACCTAGAAACTGCAGAGGAGAGCTGCTGACTCTTGTCCTTTAACAAGTTGGGAAGATAATATAACGATCCAGTTTGAATCTGAATTTTATCGCGCAGAAACATAATATGCAAACTACAATCACATAACCACTATACTGATAAGCAGTGCATTTAGTTTATGGCACCACTATTTAATAGTTTAATGCTGTCATGATTTCACTCTTTATAACAACAAGCCACTGTGTCATACAGAGAAGTGAGGGAATTACAACCGTGGTTCACAGTGATTCCACCCGCATCCAGTTGTTCTTCCTATACTTCACAATGTAGCAAACATTTAGTCATTTAGCTAATTAGAGTTAAATAACCAATTTAAGATTATTTATAGTCCAATTAAAATTCTGCCAATATGGTCAATTGCTGCAATAAAAGAACAGATAATTTTAGTCTTGATTGTAGTAATACTTTTTGAAAATGTGAGTAATTCAGATACATTTCAACAATATTTTCATGCAGAAATAGAATTAGAAAAATGTCAACATAACCGCCTGAAAGTAGAGGGAGAGAGGGAGGAAGGAAGGGAGAGAGGGAGGAAGGAAGGTAGAGAGGGAGGAAGGAAGGAAGGGAGAGAGGGAGGAAGGAAGGGAGAGAGGGAGGAAGGAAGGGAGAGAGGGAGGAAGGAAGGGAGAGAGGGAGGAAGGAAGGTAGAGAGGGAGGAAGGAAGGGAGAGAGGGAGGAAGGAAGGGAGAGAGGGAGGAAGGAAGGGAGAGAGGGAGGAAGGAAGGTAGAGAGGGAGGAAGGAAGGGAGAGAGGGAGGGAGGAAGGAAGGGAGAGGGAGGAAGGAAGGTAGAGAGGGAGGAAGGAAGGGAGAGAGGGAGGAAGGAAGGTATAGAGGGAGGAAGGAAGGGAGAGAGGGAGGAAGGAAGGGAGAGAGAGAGGGAGGAAGGAAGGAAGGAAGGGAGAGAGGGAGGAAGGAAGGGAGAGAGGGAGGAAGGAAGGGAGAGAGGGAGGAAGGAAGGAAGGGAGAGAGGGAGGAAGGAAGGGAGAGAGAGAGGGAGGAAGGAAGGAAGGAAGGAAGGAAGGGAGAGAGGGAGGAAGGAAGGAAGGGAGAGAGGGAGGAAGGAAGGGAGAGAGAGAGGGAGGAAGGAAGGAAGGAAGGGAGAGAGGGAGGAAGGAAGGGAGAGAGGGAGGAAGGAAGGGAGAGAGGGAGGAAGGAAGGGAGAGAGGGAGGAAGGAAGGAAGGAAGGAAGGAAGGAAGGAAGGAAGGAAGGGAGAGAGGGAGGAAGGAAGGGAGAGAGGGAGGAAGGAAGGGAGAGAGGGAGGAAGGAAGGAAGGGAGAGAGGGAGGAAGGAAGGGAGAGAGGCAGGAAGGAAGGGAGAGAGGGAGGAAGGAAGGGAGAGAGGGAGCGAAGGGATGGAGAGGGAGAGAGGGAGGAAGAGAGGGAGAGAAGTAGAGAGGGAGAGAAGGAGAGAGGGAGAGAGAGAGTAATGTGGAGCGGTCTGTTGAAATTTGACTCACAGGCTTGCACTCTTGCTTCTCTCTCAGGGACTCCCCTACTTGGCTGGGACTTAATTGTGTCCCCGATATAAACAAGGGGGTTAGTGTGAGAGAGGCCCGGCAGCTGAGGGGCTCAACCAGAGGGGCAGACTGGGGATTGAGTTCAGAGAGAGAGGACTTAACGCAGAAACTGATATAAAAATATGTGGGAGAGTTGGGGAGATAGACAAGCAGAGTGAAATAGAGTGAAGAGTTAATGGCTCCTAAAGTAATGAGGAAAATGGTAGGAGAGAAAGGTACTGTTCAAATTGGTCATAAATTAACAAATGTCAGACTTTGGGGCGGGAAAGGGTATTTTTGGTAATTTGAGGGCACTTATTCTTGTGTAACACTGACCATTTATTCCAGCAAATACGGTAGCCCACACTCGGCATGACAACGCCATGATTCACTGAATGCAACAATTTCAATGATTTTACTGAGTTACAGTTCATATAAGGAAATCAGTCAATTTAAATACATTCATTAGGCCCTAATCTATGTTTTTCACATGACTTGGCAGGGGCACAGCCATGGGTGGGCTTGGAAGGGCAAAAGCCCACCCACTGGGGAGCCAGGCCCAGCCAAACAGAATTAGTTTAACCCCACAAAAGGGCTTTATTACAGACATAAATACTCCTTAGTTTCATCAGCTGTCCGGGTGGCTGGTCTCAGATGATCCGCAGGTGAAGAAGCCGGATGTGGAGGTCCTGGGCTGGCGTAGTTACATGTGGTCTGCGGTTGAGCGGCCGGTTGGACGAACTGCCAAATTCTGTAAAATGACATTGGAGGCGGCTTATGGTCGAGAAATTAACATTGCATTTTCACGTGCTACGTGGTTCAGCACTCTGCGGTCCCGTTCTGTGAGCTTATGTGGCCTACCACTTCGTGGCTGAGCCGTTGTTGCTCCAAGACGTTTCCACTTCACTATAACAGCACTTACAGTTGACAGGGCCAGCTCTAGCAGGGCAGAAAGGTCACTGAGCTCTTGAGTAAGACCATTCTACTACCAATGTTTACCTGTGGAGATTGCATGACTATGTGCTCGATGGACAATCCTGCAGTCAGCATGCCAATTGCGTGACAAAACTGCACATTTTAGAGTAGCCTTTTATTGTCTCCACCAGGTGCACCTGTGTAATGATCATGCTGTTTAATCAGCTTCTTGATATGCCACACCTGTCAGGTGGATGGATTATCTTGTCAAAGGAGAGATGCTCACTAAGAGGGATGTAAACAAATTTGTGCTAAAAAAATGTTACATTTCTGGGATCTTTTATTTCAGCTCATTAAACACTTAACATGTTTCCTTCATATGTATGTATATATATATATACAAAAGTTTGTGAACACCCTTTCAAATTAGTGGATTCGGATATTTCAGCCACATCAGTTGCTGACAGGTTTATAAAATCGAGGAAACACAGTCATGCAATCTCCATAGACAGTAGAATGGCCTTACTGAAGAGCTCAGTGACCTTCAACATGGCACTGTGATAGAATACCACTTTTCCAACAAGTCAGTTTGTCAAATTTCTGCCCTGCTAGAGCTTTCCTGGTCAACTGTAAGTGCTGTTAAAGTGAAGTGGAAGTGTATAGGGGCAACAAGGGCTCAGCTGCGAAGTGATAGGCCAAACAAGCTGAACCACGTAGAGTGCTGAACCACGTAGTGCATAAATGTCATCTGTCCTCGGTTTCAACACTCACTACCGAGTTCCAAACTGCCTCTGGAAGTAACATCAGCAAAATAACTGTTCATCGGGAGCTTCATGAAATGGGTTTCCACGGCCAAGCAACCGCACACAAGCCCAAGAGTGGAGTGGTGTAAAGCTCGCCGCCTTTGGGACTCTGGAGCAGTAGAAACGCATTCTCTGGAGTAATGAATCACGCTTCACCATCTGGCAGTCCAACGGACGAATCTGGGTTTGGTGGATCACAGGAGAACGCTACCTTCCCGAATGCATAGTGCCAACTGTAAAGTTTGATGGAGGAGAAAAATTGGTCTGGGGTTGTTTTTCATGGTTCTGTCTAGGGCCCTTAGTTCCAGTGAAGGGAAATATTAACGCTACAGCATACAATATGGCATTCCAGATGATTCTGTGCTTCCAACATTGTGGTAACAGTTTGGGGAAGGCCCTTTCCTGTTTCAGCATGACAATGGCCCCGTGCACAAAGCAAGGTCCATACAAAAGTGGTTTGTTGAGATCAGTGTGGAAGAACGTGACTGGCCCTCACAGAGCCCTGACCTCAACCCCATCTATCACCTTTGGGATGAATTGGAACCCCGACTGCAAGCAAGGCCTAATCGCCCAACATCATCAGTGCCCGACCTCACAATTGCTCTTGTGGCTGAACGGAAGCAAGTCCCTACAGCAATGTTCCAACATCTAGTGGAAAGCCTTCCCAGAAGTATGGAGGCTGTTTTAACAGCAAACGGGGGACCAACTCCATATAAATGCCCAGGATTTTGGAATGAGATGTTCGTCAAGCAGGTGTCTACATACATTTTGGTCATGTAGTGTATTTATATATAAAAATCTGTTGATACCTATAAAAAAATACAATATAATAATTCAGCTATTTGTATCTAAGCTTTTGTCTAACTTTTACCGAATTCTAAGCTTTTTAGTCAGGCTGGCATACCGAGATTTGTCAGTAAACTAGCTCCAGAGGGGGGCTCCAGTACCAGACAGTAGTTCTTGGCCCTTTCTCCACAGAGGTGAAAACAGCCTCTCTGAACATCTCTTTTACAGATGCTCCTCTCTAACAGATTCGTTCCAGTAAATAGACATTCTGGCGTTTGATTTCATTATCAGTGATCCCTGCTTAGAGCCCCCAAGCTTATATCTCTCTCCCTCTCTCAGAAAACCCCTCTCACATGCCGGGGATCTGTACCATTTAATTTAGTTTCCAACTTGGCCCAAAAAGTGTGAAAAGACACACTTGTAAAGTTTTGAAATGTGCCTTTTCAGATGTCAAAAGACACTTGGAACATGCCTCTAATATATGTTATAAAACGAATCAAAAGCACTACATGCTAAGGGGAACATTAATACGTTGAGGGAACAGGACATACCTGAAGTGTGTGTTAAAAATTCACAGAGGCTTGTTACTGCCTGTTCCCTTGGCTGTCCATGTACTATCCACATCATATGAGGCATAACAAATGAGCTGGAAGCTAGAGAGCTGTCTCCCTGAAGTTTGCCAAAGAGGCCGGGGCTGCTGGATGAGGCTACATTGTAGATAGGGCTACACGAGGCTACATTGTAGATAGGGCTACACAAGGCTACATTGTAGATAGGGCTACATGGGGCTACATTGTAGATAGGGCTACATGGGGCTACATTGTAGATAGGGCTACACGAGGCTACATTGTAGATAGGGCTACATGGGGCTACATTGTAGATAGGGCTACACGGGGCTACATTGTAGATAGGGCTACATGGGGCTACATTGTAGATAGGGCTACACGAGGCTACATTGTAGATAGGGCTACATGGGGCTACATTGTAGATAGGGCTACATGGGGCTACATTGTAGATAGGGCTACACAAGGCTACATTGTAGATAGGGCTACATGGGGCTACATTGTAGATAGGGCTACACGAGGCTACATTGTAGATAGGGCTACACGAGGCTACATTGTAGATAGCGCTACATGGGGCTACATTGTAGATAGGGCTACACGGGGCTACATTGTAGATAGGGCTACACGGGGCTACATTGTAGATAGGGCTACACGAGGCTACATTGTAGATAGGGCTACACAGGGCTACATTGTAGATAGGGCTACACGGGGCTACATTGTAGATAGGGCTACACGAGGCTACATTGTAGATAGGGCTACACGAGGCTACATTGTAGATAGGGCTACACGGGGCTACATTGTAGATAGGGCTACACAGGGCTACATTGTAGATAGGGCTACATGGGGCTACATTGTAGATAGGGCTACACGAGGCTACATTGTAGATAGGGCTACATGGGGCTACATTGTAGATAGGGCTACACGAGGCTACATTGTAGATAGGGCTACACGAGGCTACATTGTAGATAGCGCTACATGGGGCTACATTGTAGATAGGGCTACACAGGGCTACATTGTAGATAGGGCTACACGGGGCTACATTGTAGATAGGGCTACACGAGGCTACATTGTAGATAGGGCTACACAGGGCTACATTGTAGATAGGGCTACACGGGGCTACATTGTAGATAGGGCTACACGAGGCTACATTGTAGATAGGGCTACACAGGGCTACATTGTAGATAGGGCTACACGGGGCTACATTGTAGATAGGGCTACACGAGGCTACATTGTAGATAGGGCTACACAGGGCTACATTGTAGATAGGGCTACACGGGGCTACATTGTAGATAGGGCTACACGAGGCTACATTGTAGATAGGGCTACACAGGGCTACATTGTAGATAGGGCTACATGGGGCTACATTGTAGATAGGGCTACACGAGGCTACATTGTAGATAGGGCTACACGATGCTACATTGTAGATAGGGCTACACGGGGCTACATTGTAGATAGGGCTACACGAGGCTACATTGTAGATAGGGCTACACAGGGCTACATTGTAGATAGGGCTACACGGGGCTACATTGTAGATAGGGCTACACGGGGCTACATTGTAGATAGGGCTACACAGGGCTACATTGTAGATAGGGCTACACGAGGCTATATTGTAGATAGGGCTACACAGGGCTACATTGTAGATAGGGCTACACGGGGCTACATTGTAGATAGGGCTACACGAGGCTACATTGTAGATAGGGCTACATGGGGCTACATTGTAGATAGGGCTACATGGGGCTACATTGTAGATAGGGCTACACGAGGCTACATTGTAGATAGGGCTACACGAGGCTACATTGTAGATAGGGCTACATGGGGCTACATTGTAGATAGGGCTACACGAGGCTACATTGTAGATAGGGCTACATGGGGCTACATTGTAGATAGGGCTACATGGGGCTACATTGTAGATAGGGCTACATGGGGCTACATTGTAGATAGGGCTACACGAGGCTACATTGTAGATAGTGCTACATGGGGCTACATATCCTCATAGCATGATCTTTATTTGTCTTATACCCAGCCCTCTGTGTCAAATCCATACCACATGATTGGAATGATGATGTTGTTCCCATGAATATTACTAAAATACCACTACACCTCTCACCAATAGCTTGTACTACTTCTACAAAATTACTACTACTGCAACTATTGTTACTTCTTCTAGCATTTTATCACCGTTACTCTCTTACATTTTGAGATAAACAGAGTTTACTGTGTGTGCAATTATTAATACTGTTAGTTGTAATTAGCCATTCATAATTAATAAGGAATAAAATATCAGTATACGTGTACACGTTTTGTGTGACAGCATGTTGCACTGTACCACGTGCACTGCTTTTATACTGAAGTATGTGTTCGAATGATATACTACATGAAATATCGACATTCACTGATGATGAGGCCGAATTTACTGATGAACTGCAGAATATTTCTACAAGCTGTTGGGCTATTTCAGCAATGGGATATGAGAGTTCCCAGGAAATTTGATAGTTCACGTGGCATGCTATTTCAGCCATGCTGCCCTCTAGACTGGGACAAATTGTGTCTTGGGCAGCTGCCAGGGTGTTAAATGCCCAATTTCAGTCCATAGCTATTTAGGCTGCAATCATAGAAGGTTGAGTCAGTCTCAGCACTTTGTTCCTCATCCATTTTGTTTTCCTGCATGACAGCTAAATGATGGCTGATGGGCTGACGTAGACTCAGACTGTGTGTCCCACGACCTTGACCTCTCTGTGGATGACCTATATGGGGGTTAGGGATCTGGAAATACAGATGTGACATCATACTGAACTGAACCCTGGGATTACTGCAGGACCATGACTGGGACCAGGTCTTGATTTATATGGAGTTTTCACGTGTGTAATTAGTAGGTGGCCCAAACATATATTTTGTCAAATCTGAATTCCCATGGATGATTTTCAGAACGTGATTCTGATTTGATTCTATCTTGACTAGATTTGATCAACAAATGTAATTATCTGACATTGTGTGTGTTTGGGTAAGTGTGTGTTTGAATGTGTGTCTGGGCTGGTGTCGGGCTCATCTAATTGAACAATGCAAAAAGTAAAACGCCACTGTGTGAAAATCCTAAGCACCAGCAGTATGGTTGCTTTACAAGTCACCCCAAACACAGCAGTATCATACTGTCTATGTCCATCACCAAACTGCCCCTATAACGCCCAACTGGCATACAGCCTGACTCATGGTAACAGAGATTCTATTAACAGCCCCAGGTATCAAAGACAGTCCCAGGAATAGCTTAGTGCTTATCTCCACTGCTAAGGGGGTACAGTGGGCTGGCCCGAAGTCCCCTCTAGAGCTGGGGTTGAGTTTGGGGGCAGAGGGAGGGGAAGAGAGGGGGACGGAGAGAGGGATGGAGGTGTGGGGTAATGACAGAAGCTACCCACACCCCCCAGCCCCTCGACAGGCTGTAATGACAGGCAGTTTGGGGTGCTCCCCTACCAGGCTGAAGATGAAAGCTAATGCCTCCTCTTTGCCTATTGTGTAACACCAGCCCTCAGCTTTCACATAGACCTCACAGGGAATTCTACAAAGTCAACAAGAGCAAGATTTCAAAGAACTGTGAAAAAGATAGGAAAGAAAATGTTTCACAAACCTTTTGGGGTCAATTCGGTTATTAATACATGACGGTTTGTGCCTTGTCGGTTATAATACAAATGCAGAGCCACTCACTTTTTGTCCTGTTTCTTGTCTTGTTTGTTTATCTAGTAAGTCAAATGTTATCTTTTAAGTCAAATGTTAATTTTAGTGTAAAATAAAGCTATTAAAATTTTGAATGAAAATCTAAAGATTTTATGTGAAGACAGGCAACATCTATAGTGTATTTTGTGAAGAAATGTGAATCAATTTTCATTTGTGATGCATTGTCACATCAATGATCATATATAATGATTGGTGATGTACAAAAAAGGGTTTGGGTCAAGTATTAGGTGTTTATGTTAACAATGATTGTATCTTGGATGTTGACAAAGGCATTTGCCCTCTACTTGAGAACACTTGAGCCCCAGTCAGTTATCACTAAAGAGGGTCTTGCAACCAAACTCTCTGCTCCCCATGGCATTTCAAACCATCTCTTTCTCTCTCATTTCTATCTTGTCTCCTTCTGCAGATGCTCTTGTGATCCTCTCCAACCCTAAAGCCTGCTGAGAGAAGGGATTTATTAACAACAGGCAGGGACTGGTGACAAGACCATCTCCATCTCACCCACTACCCCACTGGGGCCTCAGCTGTACTCCCGGAGAGCACCGGGAGAACCCCCCAATACTAAACTCCATCCAACTTAACAACTTTATGTTGTTTAGACCATGAGAGATATGGAGGGATTAATAGATAGGGAATGTCAATGACAACGGAAAGATAGGGATAGGGCACCCTTTCACAGCGTGTGTGTTTGTTTGTGTGAGTGTGCGTGCGTGCAAGCGTGCGTGTTCGTGAGTGTGTTGGGGAAGGCGCATCTGGTCTTCATTAGTGGGGGAGTGGTGACAGGAGGTCACTCCCTCAAATCACCCTTGTCCACAGCATCAGACCATCCAGACCCTCCTTGGCCCTGATGCCTGTTGGGGAGTAAACCTGTCTCTCACGTGCCTGTTTAGAGTCCAACTTGCTCCATTACTATAGGATCTACCGCTACCTTAGGGACAGCGCTTAGCTGTTATTATTATTGCTTAAAAATGATCTATAAGGTCCTTCAGTCGAGCAGTGAATTTCAAACACATATTCAACCACAAAGACCAGGTAGGCTTTCCAATGCCTCGCAAAGAAGTGCACCTATTGGTAGATTGGTCAAACATAAACGAAGCAGACACTGAATATCCCTTTGAGCATGGTGACGTTATTAATTACATTTTGCATGGTGTATCAATAAATCCAGTCACTACAAAGATGCAGATGTCCTTCCTATCTCAGTTGCCGGACAGGAAGGAAACCGCTTAGAGATTTCACCATGAGGCAAATTGTCACGTGTGCTCCCTCAACAGGCCTCGAGGTCACCAAGCTGATCGTTATTGCGCACACCTGTCACCATCGTTACGCACATAATGACACCTGGACTCCATCACCTTCTTGATTACCTTCCCTATACATGTCACTCCCTTTGGTTCCATCCTCAGCCATCATTGTTTCTGTTTCAGTTTCCTGTCTGTGCGTTGTGCGTGTCTCTTGTTTTGCATTATGTTCTCATTTATTTATAAAAACACTCTCTGAATTTGCTTCCCGACTCTCAGTGCACATCGTTACACCAATGGTGACTTTAAAACAGTTACAGAGTTTAATGGCTGTGCTAGGAGAAAACTGAGATTGGATCAACAACACTGTAGTTTCTCCACAATACTAATCTAATTGACAGAGTGAAAGTTAGGAAGGCTGTACAGAATAAAATATTCCAAAACATGCACCCTGTTTGCAATAAGGCACTAAAGTAAGACTGCAATGTGGGAAAGCAATATCCTTTTTGTCCTGAATATAAAGTGTTATATTTGAGGCAAATCCAATCCAACACATCACTGAGTACGACTCTCCATATGTTCAAGCATGGTGGTGGCTGCATTATGTGTGTGTTTCAAGCATGGTGGTGGCTGCATTATGTGTGTGTTTCAAGCATGGTGGGGGCTGCATTATGTGTGTGTTTCAAGCATGGTGGTGGCTGCATTGTGTGTGTGTTTCAAGCATGGTGGTGGCTGCATTATGTGTGTGTTTCAAGCATGGTGGTGGCTGCATTGTGTGTGTGTTTCAAGCATGGTGGTGGCTGCATTATGTGTGTGTTTCAAAAGGGATTGGTGGCACCTTCATGTGGGATTACAAGCTCGTGGTAATGACCGGAATGGATTTAGTGGAACAGTATCGAATACGTCAAACTCATGGTCTCCAAGTGTTTGATGCCATTCCATTTTCTCTGTTCTAGCCATTATACCTCCTGTTGTATGTGTGTAATTCTTAAGCACGGGGGAATTTTTCAGGATAAAACAATTAATGGAATGGAGCTCAGGCAAAATCCTAGAGGAAATTCTTGAGTCAGTCTGATTTCCACCAGACACTGGGAGATGAATTCACATTTCAGCAGGACAATAACCTAAAACAGAAGGTCATATCTACACTGGAGTTGCTTACCAAGAAAACAGTGAATGTTTCTGCGGGGCCGAGTTATTTTGGACTTAAATCTGCTTGAAAATGTATGGCAGGACTTGAAAATTGTGTTTAGCAATGATCAACAACCAATTTGACAGAGCTTGAAGAATTTTGAAAAAAAATGAATGTACAGATATTGTACAATCCAGGTGTGCAAAGCTCTTAGAGACTTTCCCAGAAAGACTCACAGCTGTAATTGCTGCCAAAGGTTATTCCATATATCAATAGAAAACTTTTGATTCCCAGAAGGAAGAATAATTAGAAGAAAATGGCACCAGCTAATTCTAGCTAAATTGTTCCAAAAAACAACTTAAAATGTGCAATGATAGGTTGAAAGGTGAAGCATCTCATCTAGTCCATGAGCCAGACCCACACATTTTCTCCGTTATACCTTCTTTGCTCCGTTATACTTCTTGGCTCTGTAATACCTGCTTGGCTCATGGACTAATCCTTGAATTCATAAATCTGTTTACTTATATTTAGCATTGGTGATTTGCTACCTAGACTGTTAGCACCGATTCAAATTTGCTTCTTGTTTTAACTGTGTTCACACAAATTGTCACAGTATGGCGGCCGATCTCACAGGAATATGTTCAGATCTGGCTGGGACAAGGCTAAAAAAAGGAAGCAGGACATTTTAATCTGTGGTTTAGCAATTTAGGAAATTAGCTTACTAATGTTTCATTTGTGAAAAAAATATGAATTAATGATGGAGAGCAATACATGTACAGCTAGTGTAGGAATTCCCCTTTAAACCTATCATTTACTAACTGATTTATTTTGCAAATTTTAATTAAAACCTACGTTTTTTCTTACAATTGTGGTGGAATTTCAACAACGAAAAATCTCACCAAAGAAAATTAGAGATGGATCTAAACCTGTGGTAAGTTTTTATAAATAACCAATGCATAGTGCAATGATTCGACAGGTCAGATGAGTAACTCATGATTTCTCCTCCTGTTAGAGCAGCTATTCTCAGATCCATTTAGTGTGACATTGAGCCAACCACATCACATCAGTTATCATGGTCAGACAGTAGCAGAAAGCCACTCCATTAAATGGAAGCTAAATATTTACAAAGGGTTTCAGGGTGGGTTGGTTTGGGGTGAAAGTTTAATGTTCAAAAGGCTAGTTAGAAAGTGTGTGTTTTTTTCTGTTAAAATGTGTGTAGATGACCTATATTTGTTTGCATACCTCTTCCTTCACCAATACGTTTGTTTTCATAATTAACAGAATTTAATATTCATTAGACAATGATTCGCCTCCTAAATTAATACAGGTGTGTAAGCTTAATTTGATCACTCTGTTATCGCAATTAATCGCAGATAATTTTCCTGCGCGGCAGGAAATGCAAACTTGTAGTGTATTCAAGGTCTAAAAAGGATCTAACGTTTGTAATTTCCACTTTAATGTTTCAGACCTGATTTGGCCTAACAATTATTTTTTTACAACCCTTAGAAATATGTCCATTTCTTATTATCCACATAATAATAAATTTTCTTGTTGCTGCAGGAGTATTTTCTTGCTGTGCAATCTGGCCTCAGATCAAAATAATATTTTTACTAAAATCCATGCCACTCCATTTAGTGTTACTTTATGTTAGGTTACATTACATTGGCCTACAGTACCAATGGAATAGCAGTCATACAATATAATACGAATTGTAGGATATATAGTATACTACGTCTCGATCACATTTGACCTGTTTAGTATTATATATAATGTTCGACTGCTTTAGTATGATATTCCATGTTAGGTTAGGGGTTAAGGTTAGGGTTAGGTTTAGGGGTTAGGTTAAAGGGTTAAGGTGAGGGATAGGTTTAGGGGTTAGGTTAAAGGGTTAAGGTGAGGGATAGGGATAGCGAGCATGCTAAGTAACTAAATATGTGCAAGTAGTTGTGAAGTTCCTAATTAGCTCAAATGCTAAAGTTGTCCGTGATGAGATTTGAACACACAACCTTTGGGTTGCTAGACATTCGTGTGACAGTATATGCGGCTCAGTTGGTAGAGTATGACACTTGCAATGCCAGGGTTGTGGGTTAATTTCCCACGAGAGACCAGTATTGAAAACAAAAATGTATCCCAAAAATGTATCTCACTCTCACTTGAAAAACCACCCTCCTTTTCTTTTGACCTATTGTCCATACCAAATGTAACATATCATACTAATGTCAATGTCCCGGATTTACGTTTACTATGTTATAACAAAATGTAATGTAACCTAATGTAAAGTAACATACAATACTAAATGGAGTGGCATGGATTTAATTCAAATATAGTAAGTTTTGCTCTGAGACCAGGCTGTGCTGTGAGTGACTGGTGAAATGAAGTTAGTACATCCGTACAGGATAATAATAATCCACAACCATTCAAAAACTGGTTTAGTTAAATCCCAAGTCAATTATTTAACCCAGCCTTCACTCAACCCCCCCCCTCACAACCACTATCCCCCTCACTGACCACCTCCCATGCCCGCCACCACTCCCCCATGCTCTGGTCAGATTTACAGCAAACCGTGTGTGTTCCACCATATTTGTGAAATCCCCATGTGTCATGCTCGCCCCCACCCCACTCGGCTGCTTTGAACCCTGCCACTGGCTTGAGAGCACCCATAAATCGGACACACTCACAGAGGAGGACCCTCTTTACATAGGAGCCTCATAGCTGAACTATGCCACAGCTAAATTAGTTGAGCCCAGCGATTTGTCAAAACTCCTGTCCCTCTGTAATAAATGACTCTGGAGAGAGAGTGGAGAGAGCTGAGGCGTTCTGTACGCCGTTTGCGTTTCAAATAAAGATGGGTTCCATTTGGATTGTGTCAGTGATAGTTAATAACAAGATGATCCTGTTTAAAGGACTGATAGGGGCAAGTCTGCCTGACAACCAGGGTCATGTCAGGAATGTTTTTCTTTTAGATTTTTTGAAATGTTCATATTAATATAGTTTAAGCATTGACTAAGCAACACTCACAAAAAACAAGAAGTTAAACATTTTGGCATGGATTTTGGCATGAATTAATTTCACATTAATCATTGTAATCTATAGTGAAATGTTTCAATATCCCACTGCATGGGACATAGTAGAACAAATATGGAGTGTTCTGTTATGACATTACATCTAGAACATTTTGTTATAGTATATTTCCTGACCTCCCTAGTTTTTCTTCACTAAAAGTGAAATGAGCTTGGAAAAGTGGGAAGAGGTGTCCCATCAGAAGCCTTGACTAACTGTTCGTTATGACGTTGAGTTCTCTTTGCACTTACAGTGACCCTTCGCTACCCCTACTTACCTCTGTAACAGTTCACTGGCTCAACACCACGGTTTCTTCTCCATTCCACCTTCTTATTCTCTTTCTCTCTGCTTGTTCCTTAGTCAGCATTAAGCCCTTCTGTGAGTTTCCTGCATCCCTGTGGTTTCTATTAGTGGGAAAAACAATAATACTAATAATAACTCTGCCTCTGTTATTCAACATAAAAATGTATCCTTTGAACTAGTTATTGTCACATTTCTGGACATACATTTTTTTGTTGTTGTTGGAAGTGATTAAATAAAAGCTGTTGCTATTTCTGATGTCAACCTGGTAAGACAATATCTAAATTCAAGTTTCCCTATAATTATTCAATCTTTCTTTTATGACAAGCAACCTCACATTGCTTCAAGAAACCTCACACGACAAGTCATGGCCATGCGATATGTGTGCACACCCTTCAGAACTAACCTTGTGGCGTTCAGGTTTTCCAGCCACATCTCATCGGGAGCCAAGATTCTTCACCCACCCCGTGTTCCTTCTTCTGAGTGAGCTACTTTGTGCTAGCGGCTCAAAATTGCATCCAACTACTTAATTACTGTGTAAGAAGCTAACACAGGTGTGGAAGCCCAGCCACCACCACTGGAGCCCCCTCCACGGAAGAAGGCCACTCTTGTCCTGTGGAGGCCGACTGGGAAGGTCAGGTCCATACCAGCTCTTTGAACTCTACTTGGCCTGTTGGGGGCCTGAGCAGAAAGAGGTATTTTAAAGGTGTGGAAATTAAATGTCCCACATCAATCACGCATTTCCACTTTTGAATTATTCCGCAGCCACCACTGCCTAACTCCTGTCTGCTTCCTCCTGGATACGGGCGTGTATATAGTGTCTGTGTCTGCCTGTGTGTGTGTGTTCCATCGTCCATGTGTGTGTGTATAGCAACGGGTAGAGAGAGGGGGCTAAATGTGGAAAAGCATCTATTTTTTATGGATTGTTGGTTTGTTTGTAGCCATGGCAGCGTAAGGTGGCTACCTACCTAGGGTAGTTGGAGCTCCAGATGTGTAGCTTGCCATGGGAGGACTCTGCAGTGCAGTGTATGATGGGAGGGGAGGGGGCAACAGAGAGCAGCTCTCGTGGCGTCTGAATGCCACAGACAATGAGTGCTCTGTTTGGGTCGGCCATGCTGTACTGCTGGTATGGATCAGGTGGCCCTGTTTTATTCCAGGTTTTTTGGCCTCATTCTCCCTGCCTGGTCTGCTTTTCTCCTTTCAGCACGTTCTTTGCATTTCTGGGGCCTGGGTGCCTGGGCGAGTGAGCCGGGCCAATGGGTTGGGTTTCACGGGGCTGGCTGTGCTGGCTGAGAGGGCCTGTGCACTGATGGAGCACTGACTAATTGAGTGAACAAATGAGAGCACGGTTACACACACACACACACACACACACACACACACACACACACACACACACACACACACACACACACACACACACACACACACACACACACACACACACACACACACACACACACACACACACACAGGCGACCCTTTAAGAGAAGCTTCCTCTGTCTCTTTTTTCACTGTGCCTTTCTCTCTCTCCCTTTCTTTCTCCATTTGTCTTCCTTCCTTTCCTTTTCGATATTCCTTCGCATTTAGTTGGCTACTGAGGATGTAATTGATTGTAATGTCTGTAATTTGTCATTGAGATAAATGTCTGTGCTTTACTCTTATTGATTTACTTACTGCATCCTCAATATTTCCTCACACATCCAGAAGGCTTGATAACAAACAATAGAAAATGTCCTTATTAAATATTTTCCAGTATGAGAACCATAGATTATTAGATTTTACATGAGGAAAATACCATATTAAGAAAACAGGTATTATATGAAACTATGCATTATTTTGAATATATTACATGGTCTGTACTTCATGATCTGAGACAAAGCCCTTTGTTGAAACATATTTTGACTGTGAAAAATTCCAGTTTCTCAGGTTCAGCTTCAGAGTCCTCCAGCTCTTAGCTCTGAGCCAAAGGGGACTTTGTAGTTGTGTGTGGCCTGCACAGGAAATTAAGAAACCACTGCAGCTTTGTGCATTTTCGTGTGCGAATTAACTTGGAAGAGTGGATTTAAACAAGAGTGGAACAGGCTTCAGCATCTGTGTGGCCAAAGTCAGCTCAGTATGTAAATACAGGAATGTCTTATTTGACAGAGCAGGTTAACCCCAGAACAATGGTCGCCACAGAAATGATTTTAGGAGGTACTTAATGGTTTTCGTGTTTTTCATCTCTTGGTTTTTCTGCATTTCATATTTCTTTGAGCACATGTAGAGAATATGCTAGTAGTTTTTGTCATTACACATCTTGCCGCTAATATTGACAATACAATAACAATAGCATGCATGGCTTATAAATTATTATCTTCAAAAGAACCTTACAATATTCAACATTTAAAAAAAATATAAATAAACATTGAATGCAGGGGAAAAAATAAAATAAATGCAGCAATTCAAAACAAACTTTGGGTAAAACTATTTTCATAGATTTTTTGGACTCGCCTGAACCCACTTGATACTTTAACATGGATTATAACTGTTATGATTATTGATACTTTAACATGGATTATAACTGTTATGATTATTGATACTTTAACATGGATTATAACTGTTATAATTATTGATACTTTAACATGGATTATAACTGTTATGATTATTGATACTTTAACATGGATTATAACGGTTACTTTCATATCAGCAGCCTAGCTTTGTTCATCCAGGGGGAAATTATAGCCGGATTAGCTGCCATTTCTGTCTGTGTTTGGGGATCTTAATACCCCTGGAGAGAAGGTTTGAGTTTGAGTTATATATTTAAAATTCCTCTTAAGAGCATATGTTACATGACTTAGCCTGAATACCAAAATGGGAAGTAGAGTGAAAAAGTAAAATAGTACAATAATCAAGATGTATTATATTGCAATGTTATTACATGGTTGTTTCAATGTAATTACAATTACAATATGATAGAACCATATTAATGGATGCATTAAGGTACATTGATGTAAGTAAACTGTATAGTTCAAGATTTTCAAAATATTCAATTCACCCGTCAATCTGCTGAATTTCTCTAATTTTCAATGAGACAATTATAATTCCTTTCCCATGTAATCACTGACTAGCTATTGTAAAGCATTTAGCATTGTGAACGAAATGTTATGGATACTAATTAAAGAGAGAATTCCATCCCCGATTGCTCTGTCAGTGCACATGACAACATCGCAAAGCTAGTGTGTCCATTCTAACTCATGGTGGAACTGTGACAATATTTTCCAAAAGTTTTGAGCCGAGACTTGATGCTACTCAATATTATATTTCATACAAAATGTTCAATGTTTATTACAAAAATAAAATAGAAATGTTGGGCATAAACAATTCCATTTCCAAATGTATGTGCAAGATAAGCTCTATGAGCAGACCCATAAATATCACTGTATAAAGTGAGTATTGATTTCTTTTCTCCCTCACTTACACATTCCCAATTCTTTCCCAAACTCCTCCCTCCGTCTTCCATAGAGGAGAGAAAACATGAGAGGATTAAGGTCAACTGAGACCTGGATCCATGAAACTTGAAGGAGTTAAACCAAACAAATTGCACTGATTCCGGCTTTCTTCCTAAGTACGGAACCATTGTTGTAGCAGTGAAAAACATATCCGTGAAGACTTTACAAGGGTTTGATTGATGCTGGAGCAGCCAGGTCAAGTTCTGGCACATATCACACTCTACCTATTCTCTCTCTCATTTCTGCTACCTCTCTCTCTCATTTTCTCTCTCTCATCCTCTCTCTCTCACATTCTCTCTCTCTCTCTCTCTCTCTCTCTCTCTACATATCAACGGAATATAGAAAGCATATTTTCTCAACAAATAACTCTGGGAATTGTATTATTTCTCAATTGAAGAGACCTACAACAATGTAGAGTTTTGTAAATGTGTCATTTATATCAAAGATTATATCTGAGGGGTGGATTTATCCAAACAACATTCCTGAGGTAGGTCGCCCCACCGTCACTATTATGTGTAACCTTTATTTAACTAGGCAAGTCAGTTAAGAACAAAGTCTTATGTACAATGACGGCCTAACCCGGCAACGCTGGGCCAATTGTACGCCACCCTATGGGACTCCCAATCACAGCCGGATGTGATGCAGCTTGGATTTGAACCAGGTACTGCAGTGACCCCTCTTACACTGAGATGCAGTGTCTAAGAACACTGCACTGCCCGGGAGCCCTAATCAGCTCTGAATTTTTATTTATGGAAATATTATGAGATTTGCCAAATCCATTGCTTTAGAATGGTATCGGCGCCACACACACAATACAAAATGTATCTATATTATTAGTCAAAACTAATAATAATTTAAATATTGATATGTTCCACCTCAGCAGAACCCACTTGAATGAACTGATGCCCTCCACAAATGGTCAAATAATATACAATACCAGAGACCTTCTTACAGAAAAACTGTTTTGACAACAAAGTAGACAACTGGTACATAGGTTGGTCAGTAGTCAATTGATATTGGAATAAAAATGAAAAGACTTTTGAAATAAATACCTTATTTTCAGTTTTATTATAAAGACATTGATAATAAATAATCTTAAATTGGAATTTCAGGTTACTTTCTGAATAGGCTGACATCAATTTCAATTGACCCCAACCCAGCTGTCTGTAACAGTGGACAAACTCCCTGTGCCCTCTAAGTTGAGTTCTCTCTCCAAGAGGCAGAGGGGACCATGGGAAAGCATGCATGCCGATTAATCACAGGTAATGAGCTGGAACAGTGGAGCACAGAGTCAGGCTGCCTGCCCCTTATGACCGTCTCACTCACACACAGAGAAAGAGAGAGAGAGAGAGAGAGAGAGGGAGAGAGGGAGAGAGAGAGATGGAGAGAGGGAGAGGGAGAGGGAGAGGGAGAGGGAGAGATCTACGTGAGTCACTTAATTCTTGTCACGTTACTATACTGGAAATGCAATACTTAATCTCAGAGTTGTGGGCATTAATATGATCACCCAGAGGTGCTTTTTCACTCCATTTTGAACTATCCAACCTTTCCAACCTATTATCATAATAAATACTGGACAAAAATATAAACTCAATGTAAAGTGTTGGTCCCATGTTTCATGAGCTGAAGTAAAAGATCCCAGACTTTTTCCATATGTACAAAAGCTTATTTCTCCCAGATTTTGTGCACAACTTTCTTTACATCCCTGTTAATAAACATTTCTCCTTTGCCAAGATAATCTATCCATCTGACAGGGGTGGCATATCAAGAAGCTAATTAAACAGCATGATCATTACACAGGTGCACCTTGTGCTGGACACAATAAAAGGCCACTTTAAAATGTGCAGTTTTGTCACACAACACAACGCCACTGTAAAGACCGACGCTGGAGATGAGAAGCAGGTACAGGGAGTCAACATTTAATCCAGAACATACAGGTAACAGGACAGGAACATCGTCAGCACACAGGTATACAAAGACATGCGACCATTAACGCTGAAGCGGGGAACAGTGCGGGGGAAAAGACAGATATAGGGGAGGTAATGACAGAGGTGATTGAGTCCAGGTGAGTCCAATAATCGCTGATGCGTTTGACGAGGGGAAGGCAGGTGTGAGTAATGATGGTGGCAGGAGTGCGTAATGCTGGGGAGACTGGCGGCAGGTGGAGCGGGAGCAGGTGTGACAACCACAGATGTCTCAAGTTTTGAAGTGCTGACTGCAGGAATGTCTGCCAGAGTTGTTGCCAGAGAATTTAATGTTCATTTTTCTACCATAAGTCGCCTCCAACATCGTTTTAGATAATTTGGTAGTATGTCCAACCGGCCTCACAACCGCAGACCACGTGTAACCACCTGCGGAATCATCTGACCAGCTGATGAAACTGAGGAGTACTTCTGTCTGTAATAAAGTCCTTTAGTGGGGAAAAATACATTCTGATTGGCTGGGCCTGGCTCCCCAGTGGGTGGGTCTATGCCCTCCCAGGCTCACCCATAGCTGGTCTATACCCTCCTTGCCCAGTCATGTGAAATCCATAGATTAGGGCCTAATGAATTTGTTTCATTAAATTCAATACATTTATTTCAATAAATTATTTCAATTTATTTCAATTTCCTTACATGATCTGTAATTAAGTGAAATCTTTGAAATTGTTACATGTTGCATTTATATTTTTGAGTAATAATATAATTTATAATAATATAATTTTATAGAAAAACAGCATTTTCTGCATTCAAATTGTACAGTATAGGCAAAAAACATTGACTGCTAAGGTACTGTATACACAACATAAGTGCAGTAGAAGATGGCAAAGATGTTGCTTGCATTGAGAAACCAGTCAAATGCAAACATCATCTCTAAGTATCCCGTAGCCAGAATTAAAACAAGGAATGTGCCAAATTTCTATCCTCAATAACAATACAAAGTGCAATATAACTGTCGTACTCACTTCTTGGCATGATAGGGACTCCTGGGACCAGAGGACTATAATGGACAGTTTAAACAAACAAGAAAGCCAAATGATGAAGGAGAAGATGAAGAAAACATATTTAAAGGGATGTCACTCAGTATATTGAATTTAGAGGACATTATTTCTCACTCTTATACAATGCTGCTACTCTTTAGCAGGGGTCTGCACAAAATAATATCAAAATAATCAGGTCCCGATAATTCCTATATGATGTGGTTGTAGTGTTGCTAGCTATTCCTGCTAGTAATCAAAATGCAATTTGTAATCATTAACATTCCTTTTATCCAAGAACAATGTTGATGTCATTATGATGGCAATTGTTGTCTATCGAATAACAGTTTCTCCATTTAAAATGAATTGTCTATATAAAACATATCTCTATAGATATACTGTAGTAGATCAATCTCAAACACACCATATTTTAAGATCACGCATGCCAAGGAAGCTATCCCAATATTCTGTCCCAGCTGTTATTATTTCATATGTTACATGTGGTGACCCACACATATGTAGTTTCCCTCTCTGGCTACTGGCTACAAGCTACAGCTGTGGCTCTGTTACTGTACCAGTAATCCTGGTGGCACATTTAACAGATGCTTGCAAACACACATTATTATTATCATTCCTGGGGGCACATATATCTTTTTGTGGAGCTTATGACCCACTGGCCCCGGGCCCTGGGCCCCTGTCCTTGATCCTTGGCAAGTGAGGCTAGAGATAGAGACAGCTAGTGGAGTGACCCACAAATAGCGATTGTAATTGAAATACTTGCAAGGTCAGAAAATAGTTCCATTTGTTAGCTGTGTAATTATTTACGGTCCATGTAGGCAGAGGTGAAGTAGGTGTGTCCATCTGTCTGTGTAGAATAAAGGGATTATATGGTATGTGTGTGTGTGAGTAATAGACATTGCACTTGAACAGACATTGCATTTGAACAGTACAGTATGTAGTAAACCTTATATTTGTGATCTGCAGTTGCTTCATCCATTGTTGAACTTAGAAATGAATGACATGCACACATTGATTCTTGAAGAATACAACTTATAAATGCCTCAAGAGCTTAGTTCAACTGTCATATCCCATCAGGACCCAACATATAAGCTTGTTTTACTCTCAATGTTTGTAAACAAATTAAATGTAAACACACACTGTATAGCGTCAAAATATGGTTAAGGGGTCCTAAAACTCCAAATCAAATAGCTAAATGATCCATGTATGACCATCTTAACACAATTCCATATGTTAGCTAAGTCAAAATGATAAAACACTGAATGTTGAATGACTGAATGATGACTCCTTGCTGTCCCCAGTCCACCTGGCCGTGCTGCTGCTCCAGTTTCAACTGACCTGAGCCCTAGGACCATGCCCCAGGACTACTTGACATGATGACTCCTTGCTGTCCCCAGTCCACCTGGCCGTGCTGCTGCTCCAGTTTCAACTGTTCTGCCTTATTATTATTCGACCATGCTGGTCATTTATGAACATTTGAACATCTTGGCCATGTTCTGTTATAATCTCTACCCGGCACAGCCAGAAGAGGACTGGCCACCCCACATAGCCTGGTTCCTCTCTAGGTTTCTTCCTAGGTTTTGGCTTTTCTAGGGAGTTTTTCCTAGCCACCGTGCTTCTACACCTGCATTGCTTGCTGTTTGGGGTTTTAGGCTGGGTTTCTGTACAGCACTTTGAGATATCAGCTGATGTACGAAGGGCTATATAAATACATTTGATTTGATTTGAACACAAATATAAATGCAACATGTAAAGTGATGGTCCCATGTATCACGAGCACAAAGCTTATTTCTCTCAAATGTTGAAGTACTGCACTTCAGGAAAAATACTTTAAAGTACTACTTAATATTAAGTAGTTATTTGGGTATCTGTACATGACTTTACTATTTATATTTTTGACAACTTTTACATTTACTTCACTACATTTCAAAAGAAAATATTGTAATTTTTCCTACATACATTTTTCCTAACAACCCAAAGTACCCGTTACATTTTTCCTAACAACCCAAAGTACCCATTACATTTTTCCTAACAACCCAAAGTACCCGTTACATTTTTCCTAACAACCCAAAGTACCCGTTACATTTTTCCTAACAACCCAAAGTACCCGTTACATTTTCCCAAACAACCCAAAGTACCCATTACATTTTTCCTAACAACCCAAAGTACCCGTTACATTTTTCCTAACAACCCAAAGTACCCGTTACATTTTTCCTAACAACCCAAAGTACCCGTTACATTTTTCCTAACAACCCAAAGTACCCGTTACATTTTGAATGCTAAAGAGACAGAAAAACGGTCCACTTCATGCACATACAGTTGAAGTCAGAAGTTTACATACACTTAGGTTGGAGTCATTAAAACTTGTTTTTCAACCACTCCACATAATTCTTGTTAACAAACTATAGTTTTGGCAAATCAGTTAGGACATTTACCTTGTGCATGGCACAATTGATTTTACCAACAATTGTTTACAGACAGATTAATTCACTTATAAATCCAGTGGGTCAGAAGTTTACTTACACTAAGTTGACTGTGTCTTTCAACAGCTTGAAAAATTCCAGAAAATGATGTCATGGCTTTAGAAGCTTCTGATAGGCTAATTGACATCATTTGAGTTAATTGGAGGTGTACCTGTGGATGTATTTCAAGGCCTACCTTCAAACTCAGTGACTCTTTGCTTGACATTATGGGAAAATCAAAAGAAATCAGCCAAGACTACAGAAACAAATTGTAGACCTCCACAAGTCTGGTTCATCCTTGAGAGCAATTTTCAAACACCTGAAGGTACCACATTCACCTGTGCAAACAATAGCATGCAAGTATAAACACCATGGGACCACACAGCCATCATACCGCTCCGGAAGGAGACTCGTTCTGTCTCCTAGGAATTAACATATATGTGTGCGAAAAGTGCAAATCAATCCCAGAACAACAGCAAAGGACCTTGTGAAGATGCTGGAGGAAACAGGTACAAAAATATCTATATCCACAGTAAAACAAGTCCTATATCAACATAACCTGAAAGGCCACTCAGCAAGAAAGAAGCCACTGCTCCAAACCCGCCATAAAAAAGCCATAACTACAGTTTGCAACTGCACATGGGGACAAAGATCGTACTTTTTGGAGAAATGTCCTCTGGTCTGATGAAACAATACTAGAACTGTTTGGCCATAATGACCATCGTTATGTTTGGAGGAAAAAGGGGGAGGTTTGCAAGCCGAAGACTACCATCCCAATCGTGAAGCACGGGGTGGCAGCATCATGTTGTGGTGGTGCATTGCTGCAGGAGGGACTGGTGCACTTCACAAAATAGATGGCATCATGAGGCAGGAGAATTATGTGGATATATTGAAGCAGCATCTCAAGACATCAGTCAGGAAGTTAAAGCTTGGTTGCAAATGGGTCTTCAAATAGACAATGACCCCAAGCATACTTCCAAAGTTGTGGCAAAATGGCTTAAGCACAACAAAGTCATCCCATAGAAAATGTATGGGCAGAACTGAAAAAGTGTGTGCGAGCAAATAGGCCTACAAACCTGACTCAGTTACACCAGCTCTGTTAGGAGGAACGGGCCAAAATTCACCCAAGTTATTGTGGGAAGCTTGTGGAAGGCTACCCGAAACGTTTTACCCAAGTTTAGCCATTTAAAGGTAATGCTACCAAATACAAATTGAGTGTATGTAAACTTCTGACCCACTGGGAATGTGATGAAAGATATAAAAGCTGAAATAAATCATTCTCTCTACTATTATTCTGACATTTCACATTCTTAAAATAAAGTGCTGATCCTAACTGACCTAAGATAGGGAATTTTTACTTGGAGTAAATGTCAGAACTTGTGAAAAACTGAGTTTAAATGTACGTGGCTAATATGTATGTAAACTTCCGACTTCAACTGTATCAAGAGAACATGTGGTCATCCCTACTGCCTCTGATCTGGCGGACTCACTAAACACATGCATCTTTTGTGAATAATGTCTGAGTGTTGGAGTGTGCCCCTGGCTATCCGTCCATTTTAAAAACAAGAAAACGGTCTGCTTTGCTAAATATAATGAGTTTGAAATGATTTATACTTTTACTTTAGATACGTATGTATATTTTAGCATTTACATTGACTTTTGATACTAAAGTACTTTTTTCCACCACTGTGCACAAATTTGTTTGCATCCCTGTTAATGAGCATTTTTCCTATGCCAAGATAATCCACCTGACAGGTGTGGCATATCACTCTAAAATGTGCAGTTTTGTCACACAACACAATACCACAGATGTTTCAAGTTTTCAAGGAGCTTGCAATTGCCGTACTGACTGCAGGCATGTCCACCAGATCTGTTGCCAGAGAATATTAATTTCTCTACCATAAGCCGCCTCCAACGTCATTTGAGAGAATTTGGCAGTACGTCCAACCGGGCCGCACAATCGCATACCACGTGTATGGCGTTGTGTGGGTGAGTGGTTTGCTGATGTCAATGTTGTGAACAGAGTGCTCCATGGTGGTGGTGAGGTTATGTTATGGTCAGGCATAAACTGCATACAAAATTGTATTTTATTGATGTACATTTCAATACACAAAAATACTGTGAAGAGATCCTGAGGCCCATTGTGAGGCACGTCTGTGACCAACAGATGCATATCTATATTCCCAGTCATGTGAAATCCATAGATTAGGGACAATTAATTTATTTAAATTGACTGATTTCCGCTCATGAACTGTAACTCAGTAAAATCAATGACATTGTTTCATGTTGAGGTTATATTTTTGTTCAGTATAAAACAATTTCAACCAATGATATAACTTTTTAGTACTGATTAATGAACTATAATGATCTATACACTTCTAATTCACAAATACAAATGACTTATTAACCCTTTCCATCCCTTTATCCTGTATTTTCTAAAGAAAACCTTCATGTAAAGTGTTACCCATATATTTCTGTGAAGAATCCTGCAGTCAATGCATCATTTTTCTCAAGAAGTCAGCCAGACTGAGATGGTGGCCAATAAAATCTATTGAGCCACAGACCCCTGGTGAGTTTGACGATCACAGCTGACATCAAACACTGACGTTCTGGTTCAGAGGTCGGTGTGATACTAGAGCTTCTCTGACCAGCCCCTCTTTTCTCTCTCGCTGCTTCACCATAAGCACCCCTATTCATCCCAACATCTCTGTGTGGGCTGCTAGGACATAATGTTATTTCTGTCAGAAAAACAACAACTTTAAGCTGTCATACCGCTGGAGGTCCTTTTAACAACCTTCCCCAGCCTCTGTAGAGCAAAAGGGCAAAACTCTGGAGTGGGCTTATAAAATAAAAATTGAGAAGAGAAAATGTTGTTGACTTTGGATTTCACTTGTTTCTTTTCATCACAGGAGTAAGGGGTCAAATGCATTTTATGGGCAGTGTGGCTGACATTTAGATTTCGGAGAGCGCTGATTTTCAGCTTTGATGTCAACCCCTGCAATTTTCTCAAAAAGGTTGTGATATGTCGGTGTGGTATGTGCAATATTACTGTATTTCTCCCTGGCGATAATTTACATCGCCGGGGGATATAACACAAGTTTCAAACAGTTTAGAGCAAAACAAAAGAGAAGACTCCAGAGATTTTATAAATGTCATAAACGGAAACACAAAGTCCATATACAGTGCTTTTGGAAAGGATTCAGACCCCTTGACTTTTTTACACATTTTGTTACGTTAGAGCTTGATTCTAAAATGGGTTAAATAAAAACAATTCCTCTGCAATCTACACACAATACCAGATAAAAACAAAGCAAAAACAGTTTTTCAGATTTTTTTTGTTACTTTATAAAAAATAAAAAATAAATACCTTATTTACATAAGTATTCAGACCCTTTGCTATGAGACTCAAAATTGACCTCAAATGCATTCTATTTCCATCCTTGAGATGTTTCTACAACTTGATTGGAGTCCATCTGTGGTAAATTAAATTGATTGGACATCATTTGGAAAGGCACACACCTGTCTAAAAAGGTCACACAGTTGACAGTGCATGTCAGAGCAAAAACCAAGCCATGAGGTTGAAGGAATTGTCTGTGTAGCTCCGAGACAGGATTGTGTCGGGCACAAATCTGAGGAAGAGTACCAACAAATGTTGAGAGTCTTGAGCCTTGAGGGTCCCCAAGAAAACAATGGCCTCAATCATTCTTAAATGGAAGAAGTTTGGAAACACCAGACTCTTCCTAGAGCTGGCCGTCCCGGCCAAGCTGAGCAATCGGTGGAGAAGGGCTTTGGTCATGGAGGTGACCAATAACCTGATGGTCACTGACATAGCTCTAGTGTTCCTCTGTGGAGATGGGAGAAACTTCCAGAAGGACAACCATCTCTGCAGCACTCCACCAATCAGCCCTTTACGGTAGATTGGCCAGATGTAAGCCCTCCTCATTAAAGGCACATGACAGCCAGCTTGGAGTTCTCCAAAAGGCACCTAAAGACTTTCAGACCATGAGAAACAAGAGTCTCTGGTCTGATGAATCCAAGATTGACCTCTGTGGCCTGAATGCCAAGCGTCACATCTGGAGGAAACCTACCACCATCCCTACGGTGAAGCATGGTGGTGACAACATTATGCTCTAAGGATATTTTTCAGCGGCAGGGACGAGGAGAATTGTCAGGATTGAGGAAAAGATTAACAGAGAAAAGTGCAGAGAGATCCTTGATGAAAACCTGCTCCAGAGTGCTCAGGACCTCAGACTGGGGTGAAGGTTCACCTTCCAATAAGACAACGACCCTAAGCACACAGCCAAGACAATGCAGGAGAGGCTTCGGGACAAGTCTCTGAATGTCCTTGAGTCTGGAATTGAAACCGATTGAACATATCTGAGGAGACCTGAAAATAGCTGTGCAGTGATGCTCCCCATCCAACCTGACAGAGCTTCAGAGGATCTGCAGAGAAGAATGGGAAAATCTCCCCAAATACAGGTGTTCCAAGCTTGAAGCGTCATACCCAAGAAGAATCTATGCTGTAATCCCTGCCAAAGATGATTCAGCAAAGTACTGAGTAAAGGGTCTGAATACTTATTTAATTGAATTTTATTTTTTATAAATTAGCAAAAAATTCTAAAAACCTGTTTTTGCCTCATCATTATAGGGTATTTTGTGTAGATTGATGAGCGGAAAAAACAATTGAATCAATTTTAGAACAAGGCTGTAACGTAACAAAATGTGGAAAAGTTAAGGGGTCTGTATGCTTTTTGAAGGCACTGTACATACAGTACACGCAAAGCTGTAGAGGATAAAATAAGATGCTTTGGAGATCTCTTTCGCACACACACACACACACACACACACACACACACACACACACACACACACACACACACACACACACACACACACACACACACACACACACACACACACACACACACACACACACACACACACACACACACACACACACACACACAGTCTCCATATACCCCCTCTTCCACTCCCTCCAGTCTTACTTCGACCTGTGTGATCTCTAGTCCACAAGAAGCTCTGAAGCTTCTTTGCGGTTTCAAAAACATAGGACTTTTTTGGTCTGCAGTCAGACTCTGGAGTCAAGCCTAACAAAGCACATGGGTAATTCCCAGCATGCATTTTAAGAGCATGTTTTAGCACCAAAATGGTTATTTATCACCAAAACATGAAACAAGTATGAATTCCTCCTTCGGAACTCTAACTTACAAGCCAGACTCAGTAGTTCAGGTTCTAACAGTGGAGATCTAATATTGTAATATATGGCAACAGACATAAACTCTCTCGGGTTACTAATTTGAATCCTAGGCAAATTAAAATTTTGGTGTCAAAAATTCTGAAACCAACCATGCCATGTGTTTGTTCTTCTCTTTCTGTGCATGTGAAAATCCATTTGGAAGCAATTTCAACTGTGTAAATATAAGTATTATTTTAATTGCGATAATTATGGGTTAAACTGTTAGACCACTGGCAAGGTGCTCCCAGGCTTCTGACAAGAAGACAGCCACAGTCCTCCCAAGTCATTTGTCTTCTCTTCTTCTCTTTTTCTTTCTGTTCTCTCTCTTTTAGACTCCCTTGAACACAGATTCATACATATGGATGCCTACACACACATATTGTCTGTAACTTAGTTCACTCATTTCAAAAATAAGATGAATAACAAACAAGTGTATGCCCTGTAGAAATATAAACAAAGTAGAAAAATATATATTTCATATAGCAACTCATTGAATTATAATGCAGTGTTTATGGTATGGATTCTTAGCCATAGCGTATTTTATGATGAATCACTAATGGATTTCTTATTTTAATAGAGGAAACTACGTTTCAATGCTCAAACAGTTTGTTGGCTGACCTCTTCGTGGTTTCCCCTTTTCCTGACCCCCACATCACAATAGAGACATAGTAAGGCAGGCTCGGGTCTGGTACAATTGAACCTTCAACAAACCTTAGAGGTGGGTGGTACAACACACATTTTATATACCTGTGTGAAGCCTCGTAAAAACTCAATTAGCCACATAGTAGCTGCAATTTAAATCATAGAAAACGATAACTCCAAATGTAATCTACTGTCAATATATTTAAAACCTTTAGACAGGACATATTTTTCCCTCGGATCCTTCGCTATCCAAGGACTGCGAGAAAGAAAGAAGCAAATTGTTTATCTGCTAGAGCTTTGAACAGGGATTTTCAAGAGAAAATATCATGTAAACTATATTAGGATTTTTGTGAGAAAGTGAAAGCGGTAATCGTCCACATTCCAACAGTTTCAATACATAAAATGAGACCGTCAGCCGTGAACAACCCAGATGTTAACAATTTGTGTAGCAGATAATAATCAGACTACATGCAAAGCAGCGTTCTCTCTGACAGGCATTATGCTGTGGCCCATGCTATAAGGGATTTGAGACGTTCAAGCGCATGGTTAGTTTAGTTTAAATAACCTTGGGAAGAGGGAAAAACTAGACCTCCACTAACCCACATTAACCATCTCAATCAAAAAGCAATCATCATATATTGTGATGAAAACATACTGTACATACTGTACACAAAACACCAGAGTTGGGCACTAAAGGTTCAAAAGGTTTTTCTCGTCGGGGCATGTGAATTGGAAAAACTCCTGACCTAAGGCAGATCAAACCCTTTCAAACTACCACAGACATTGTGACTATTCAGTCTGAATCTGATATCAAAAACAGCCAGAGACAACTACTTTAATACTCTGTTGTTTAGTGAAGTACTATAGCAGGGCTGAGAATTACAATGAGAATGATTACTACGTCATTAGTTTTCAGTTTTCCCCTCCCCACTCACACCACTCCCAGACAGTCCAACACAATTCTTGCTTGAGAAATTGCTATTTGATAAGAAGCTATTCTTGGTTCTTTTTTGCCATTTTAATTGAACATAATCATATAAAGGTATTTCAGAAATCAGTGGATATTGAGATAAAAAAAAATGGCTGCATTAGACCTTTAAACATTCATTTCAATCTATACACACACCAAGGTTAAGCAGTGGACTTTGAAAAATAGAACCAAAATGTAGAAAAGTATTTAAATGTTATGTCATAGAACCTATTTCTTAATCTGATTACAGTGCTCTTCTGCAATTATTTATTATTTAAGCTTTATGTAAGGCAAGGTTACATTTAATTAACACTATACACAAGTTTTTGTTGTTGTCCAGGTCTCCATCTGGCCACCAGAGGTTGGTTCCCTGGTGATCACAAAAGGGAAATGATTTTCTGTAAAATCCATATATTAAATTATTAAATTAAATACTTTCAACCATTTCACTGAAATTAATTGATCAACTTTCATGAAGTATATTTTATTGAATGTCATAAATTATATTGCACTCTATTCTAACCAAACCTGCATTACTAGTTCATATCAGTAGGTGTCACTATGCACTGGCTAGACGAAAAAGACTGATGCCATGATGGCTGCCTGCCTCTGTATTTGTGAAAGTTATGGTGGTGCTAGAATGAATAAATTCTCTCTTTCTGCAGTAGCCATCCATTTGTTATGGTTGGACAAATGTGTCCATATTGTCTGTGTAGACTGCTCTGCGGCGGAATCTGTAGGTTTCTATTTTTAAGACTAAAATTTGCACCACAAATATTTGTGAATTACCACCAGCAATGGAAATAAAATAATAATATGTGACCAACCGCCTTGATTCATTCTTATGTAGCAAAATTTGAAATGCTGATATTTACATTGGATAAAAATAGAGACTCCGTGCTAGAAAATGGTATGTCATACATTGCATTTGAGGACCATTGGGAAAGTAATTTTGCTTTGAAAGATGATAAACTTGGAACCCTACTTTTGAGAAAATGACCCTTGAATGTTTTGGTACACCTACTGGAGAGCTCTTCTTTGTCCAAACCCATTCAACATAGTTTACACCTTCTTAAGCCTTAGCCCCACCCATCTATCTAAGGATTCACATGTGAGGCCATGTGGTAAACACACGCTATATCAAATCTCAGTTTATTTGTCACAAGCACAGGATACAGAAAGTGTAAACGGTACACTGAAATGGTTACCTGCATAGTAGCAAGATCAAAAACAGAAAGTGTCCAGATAAAAATATGTAATAATTATTAAATGACGCTTACCTGACACACTTGTCTAAATTGATGGGTCACATGAAGGAAATGCTATGACTGCCCCTCAGCAACATCTAGCTAAGTGGATGGTTCACTATTGTCTAGACATGTACACATGTTCATGAAATACAATAGATGGCTGTAATCACCCCTAGACACACCAGCCAAAGTGGAGTCTTTTGTTTAGAGATGTAGCTAGCTGGCTAAACAATGAATCGGCATAATGCCAACTCATACTACTACCAATACAAGCATTGTCATAGCTGTAGTATGAATCTGCAGGTAACTAAAACTAACAAACTAGGTTCAATGTTAGTGTAACAGTATACAGTATCCACACTATACACCTCGCCCCGACCTGGGCACGAACCAGGGACGCTCTGCACACATCAACAGTCACCCTCAAAGCATCGTTACCCATTGCTCCACAAAAGCACGGCCCTTGCAGAGCAAGGGGAACCACTACTTCAATGTCTCAGAACAAGTGACGTCACTGATTTAAACGCCACTAGCGTGCACCACCACTAACTAGCTAGCCATTTCACATCGGCTACATTAGCTAGCTAACATTTAGGCTATAACTAGCAAAGCAAATGGGTTTCTGATACTACACAGATCATACACAAAACGTTCACAAGCTAACTAACAGTACACTTTAACTTCAATGAAAATGACTTTCTGACAAAATTAGAAACTTATATCTGAAAATGCAGCTAGACTCGTAGTTTTGTTAGGTAGCTATAGATTTGATATTTCTAGCAAGTTTTAGAGGTTGAGTAAACTGATTTTATTAACTGATTTTATGAACACATACCATGTTTAACATGAAATATTTTCTTTGTGTTCGCTCTCTCATGAGTCAGGCAACCAGACAGGCAGGAGACGAGTGTGAGCAAAGAAAGAAACCAATTGCAGAGTCAAACAACAACGTGCTGATGCAACCAAACATAGTTGTTGAGAGGTGTGGCGGATGAGGCTCTCTAGGCTGGAGCTAGGAGATTACTGTGACTGACAAGTGAATCCACCTGTCGCAGCGAGCGGGGGGGTTACCCGTGGAATCCCAGGGACAGGGTTGCATTCACTAGACAAAACAAAGGCAAATGGTCTAAAATTGGAGTAGGTACTACGTCAACTTATCCAATAAGAAACACCTGCTTTCCTTTCATTATAAAACATTTTTCTAAGAGTTTCTAATAAATATCTGGCGCCACACCAGATTAAAAAATTCTGTCTTGCCACTAATTTTCCGCCGGCTCTGCAAAACACACATGTGCATTTGAATTCATCTTAATTTTTTCCCAAAGAAAATTTCCAGCATCCAAGTCTGTAGAGGCCCAGTGTGGACTAAATGACTAATACTGCAATAACCTACATTGTCATGAGATTATTTAAAGCAAACAAAGTGTCAACGGCACGTTTTTTTTCATTGTATTATTTCATAAAATGATGATTAAATATAAAATGTAAGGAATATTTAACAATAAAAAATCTAAGCTGGTACAGGGGAAATGGTAGTGAGTGAGTCAGTGACTTGGCAGCTAGAGACATATATGTTACTAACCCATGTGTGAACAGAATAATAATACATGTACATCCGATGACAGGTTTTCAGACGCAGCTATGGTATATGTCTCAACATCGTCGCCCATTCCAAACCACAGACATCAGGAGCAACTGGAACGTCCTTCTTCATGATTTACTAGATGGGTCCCCATCTCCCTCGGCAACAGCTTCACTGTCAAAGCAACAGCTGGGCACGTGATATTTCATTTGCTGTCAAGCAGGCAACACTGGTTGAGTTGACTGTATTGTATGTCTTTTCATTGGAGCTCTATTCTTACATGGCCGATCTGGTTTCATTTCAGGTTGGATTGCCCCTTCAGCATTGCCGAGCAGCAATTGGGTTACTCTCAGATTTCCAGAGAACTCTGACATTTTTCTGAGAAGTCTTATGAAATATAGGGTCAGTACGCAGTTACTGCTTGAAGTTACGTATATACTCATTCTGGCTACATACAGATGAACACGTCATTTTTCAAATATTTGTGGTATACTGTAGTACACAGAATTTGAGCAATAGTACACAAAATGACGATAACTACGAGCATAAAATATTAATGAATATTCACAAAGCGCAGCACTGAGCAACATCCAACCTGAGCATACAGTGCATACATAAAGTATTCAGATCCCTTGACTTTTGATTTTTTTGTTACCTTACAGCCTTATTATAAAATTGATTAAATAAAAAAAAATCCTCAAGAATCTACACACAATGCCCCATAGTGACAAACCCGAAAACAGGATATTCGATTTTTTTGCTAAAATAGAAACAGATATTCAGAACCATTGCTATGAGACTCGAAATGGAGCTCAGGAGCATCCTGTTTACATTGATCATCCTTGAGATATTTCTACAACTTGATTGGAGTCCACCTGGGGTAAATTCAATTGATTGGATTTGGAAAGGCACACACCTGTCTACATAAGGTCCCACAGTTGACAGTGCATGTCAGAGCAAATACCAAGCCATGAGGTCGAAGGAATTGTCTGTTTAGCTCCGAGACAGGATTGTGTGGAGGCACAGATCTGAGGAAGGGTACCAACATTTTTTTGCCAAATTGAGCAATCGAGGGAGAAGGGCCATGGTCAGGGAGGTGACCAAGAAGCCGTTGGTCACTCTGACAGCGCTCCAGAGTTCCTCTGTGGAGATGGGAGAAACTTCCAGAAGGACAACCATCTCTGCAGCACTCCACCAATCAAGCCTTTACGGTAGAGTGGCCAGATGGAAGCCACTCCTCAGTAGTGACAGCCCACATGACAGCCCACTTGGAGTTTGCCAAAAGGCATCTAAAGGACTCTCAGACCATGAGAAACAAGATTATTTGATCTGATGAAATGAAGATTGAACTCTTTGGCCTGATTGCCAAGTGTAACGTCTGTAAGAAACTTGGCACCATCCTTACAGTGAAGCATGGTGGTGGCAGCACCATGTTGTGGGGATGTTTTTCAGAGGCAGGAACTGAGAGACTAGTCAGGATTGAGGGAAAGATGAACGCAGCAAAGTACAGAGACACCATTGATGAAAACCTGCTCCAGAGTGCTCAGGACCTCAGACTGGGTCGAAGGTTCACCTTCAAACAGGACAACGATGGGAGAAACTCCCCGAATACAGGTGAGCCAAGCATGTAGCGTTATACCCAGCAAGACTTGAGACAGTAATCGCTGCCAAAGGTGCTTCAACCAAAAACTGAGTAAAGGATCTGAATACCTATATAAATGTGATATTTCCGTTTTATAATTTGTATAAATTTGAAGAAATTTCAAAAATACTGTTTTTGCATTGTCATTATGGGGTATTGTGTGTAGATTAATGAGGAAAAAGAACAATTTAATACATTTAAGAATACGGCTGTAATGTAACAAAATGTGGAAAAAGTTAAGTGGTCTGAATACTTTCTGAATGCACTGTTCATAAACTAATGAAAGATATATGCACCGAGATACAATCAGTATCCCAAACCTTAGGTATAGATGTCACTGATTCAAGGTACGTCTAACTTTACACCCAACTGTTCCTCCCCTTGTCTTCGTATACATGTAGGATCTGATTGACAGCTGGCTGGTGAGTGGCAGTAGTAAGCATTCAATCCTGTGGACCAGGGAGTATCAGGTCTCTGTGGAGCTGTCGGTTACCAGAATGGATTCCAGTCCTCGCTCCAGTACCATCCCAACAGGTGGTGCTCTCTCCAGCAACGCGATAAGAACTCTCAGTATCCTCAGATTCCTCCTGAGACTGAAGTGAGAGAGCTCCCACTATCTTGAAATTCCCCCTGAGACAGGGCACACCCGTTCAATAGCCCCTAGGGGAGGGGTCAAGTGAGATAGGTGATATGGGGTGAGGGAGGATTGCTGAGGGGTGAGGGCGGGGTGAGGGTGAGTTGGGCAAGGGTTTGGGTGAGGAAAGAAATAGAAAAGGTATGGGGTCACACTCTCAGGCCATTTATACATAAGGTAGATGATACTGGGTGTAAAAGGTTTTTGGGGGATATAGAAGAGAGAAGGATGACTATCAGAGAGGTAAAGTGATGGTATAGTCACCACAGTAAGCGTCGGTGCGTGTGTGTCTTTGTACAAATGTGTGTGTGCTATACACAGGGATCCAGAGGTGGGTCTAACGGGAGGTCACGCATGCTTTGTGTCCCCCAGGGAGTCGTGCTGTGTGGGGTTAGACAGACAGAGGACAGAGAGTGGTGCCCGGTGCCTGGCCTGTGTTGGAGACTGGAGGTGCAGTTCCCGGGCGCCACACAGCTGAGCTCATGAAACACTATGCCGTCCCCCTGGCCGGGGTGGGGCGTGGGGGGCGAGTGGAGAGGGCACCTTGGCCATCAATCACCCAGGGAGGGGTTGGGACCCATGCCCCACGGATCAGCTCAACAGGCAGGAGGAACCAGGGGGGAACAGGGGCCAAGGCCACATGAAAGGCATCGAGTGTCACCCCTCAGCATGGGGAGGGAGGGAGGGGGGGGGATAACAACCAGAAGGTGTGGTGCCACGTAACTGGAGAGATGAAGGAGCACAGAGACAAAGAAAGGAGAGGAGACGCAACAGGGGAGAGCAGGGGAAGGACACGACAGAGGGGTGAGAGGCCTATAAAACAAGAGGTCAAGCTGGACACTGGAGAGACACAGAGAGAGAGAGACCCAACCAAATCATGAGAAAGCAAAAATATAATTACTTGACCCATTGGAAAGAATTTTTGTACTTTAACTATTTGCACGTCATTACAACACTGTATATTACCATAGTGTAATGAGTGTAATGTTTACTGTGCATTTTATATTGTTTGTTTCACTTTTGTTTATTATCTATTTCACTTGCTTTGTAAATGCCCTTTGAATTGAATTGAGACAGAGAGAGATGGCTGGAGAGGTGAAGGTTATAGTTGAACCCCTCTGGTTTCCCCCTGTGTGGGCCCACGCACCCCTCTGATTTGCTGTCCTTTATCCCGGCTTTCCAAAATAGAGGAAACATTTTGTTCCTGTCCTAGCCTGTGGGAAAGAGAAATGAGGGAGCGAGAGGAAGAAAGAGAGAAAGACTCCACAGCTATTAATACAATTCCACCTAAAAGCTTCCCTGTCCTCCCACTCAGAGGAAGCTCCTAAAGTGAACATGTCTTAGGGCCTGCATGCATGGTCAGCAGGGGAAAATGGGGAGCAGACTGTGGAAAGAGAGAGAAGGATAAAGGAGGAAAAAATTTGTAAAAAATTCTGTGAGTTTTAATCTCTCTGCCCACTGCCATTGTGAGATACTGAGATGAGCTCATCCATCTATGGTCGTTTTGCAGCATGCAGACTCCCAGTAGGAGTGTTCCTATCGGCCCCAGTCCTCTCTTCTACTCCCCATTTTCAACTATTTGCACATTGTTACAACACTGTACGTACTTTTGTGAGTGTAATGTTTACTGTTCGTTTCACTTTTGCTAATTATCTAGTTCACTCGCTTTGGCAATGTAAACATATGTTTCCCATGCCAATAAAGGCCATAGCATTTAATTGAATTGAAAGAGATTGATAGGCCCTTGCACTCGTCACCTCACGTTGTATGTTACTACAGCCTGGCCTCCTGGACAACAGCACTTTATATTCCACGTGTCTTAAACGTTTCCATGCTTTCTCCCAGCCAAGCGTCGGTCGGTCAGAAGTCATTTTATGTCTCCGCTATGGTTCCAGTATTCTGGCCAGGAGTCGTGTGATCCACCCAGACAGGGCTGCATGCGTGTTGGCAGGAGTTACAGACCCTGGGTGAGACGACGGCCCGGCGAGCGGCACCCAGACACACGTTCTGCTCAGACTGTCTAGTGATGACAGACAGGCAGCAGACACACCAGGTACCAGTCAGAGTCCATCAGGAGTCAAGCCCTGATACACTTAGTATTGTGATACAATAGAGGACTGTATTGGTTTGGTTCTGTATTGGTTCCAAACAACGCGTAATACACAGACTAATTTCATTATACCTTCATTCATTTGTATCATCAATGTAACAATTGCAAAGGTTTGGTTGAACCGTCATGATTTTTGAGACCTTGGCTTGCAAGCTAGACGTAAACAAACAAAAATGTATTTCAAAATGAGTCATTAGATATTTTACCAAGAGTGCAAACTGAAGCAATGGAAGGAAACGTGAGGCGGGTGAATTGCCTGGCTATGCCCCCTCTCACCCCATCTCCTGCCCCAGTCCAAGTGCACCCGCCTCGGGGTAGCCTAAGCCAGGCACAGGGAAAAGGAAGGGTAAACACTGACTAGGCTCCTTCTCTACTGCCAATATTTGTTTAATGCTTAGCATTTGTAATAGAGAGAATTTCTATAGAAATGATGAAATGTATGCTTTTACACACAAAACAAAGTACATAAAGAACACTGCATACCATGCACATTCTGATAGTCAAAGCCACAAGGAGATTCCTTGAAAAATGATTTATTTCAGATTTACAGCAAACCTGTTTTGTATGAAGAAAATGAAAACTTTCAAAACTCTCACTGCCTAAATAAAATGCATATTTTTCATAGCCTGCCCAGAGTTCCTGAATCAAAATCATGTGTTGCATTTTTTGGGTACACATATTTTGGGTAACCAGACAATATTTCAAAAATCAATATTAGTCACGCACCTCTCATATTAGATTTGTTGTCAGTGGTGCGTTGGGTAACATGCTTTTTAAAGAGAGCACCTGTGACACATAAATCTGCAACAAACTCGAAGACCAGTATGTTACATTTCTAATAAGCGTCACTGAGCAGGGAGGGGGGTTAGTGAAAAAGAATGGCTACTGTATGGGTCTGTAATCAGAGCCAGCTGTGGCCGGCCATGTGGGCTACACTCCGCTCTGCTATGAGAGGGGAGCGTGTTACTGGAAGATTTGCGCCAGAGAAAAGCTGGCAGGCACATCATAAATCCAGCTCGTTGGGTTAGGTTGCATTTCGAGGAGGCCCGAAACAAGCAAATTGACTTTTGATTAGTGAAAAATCCCTTCCCAGCGCACGGTACGTATTGGATGGGTCTCTATGGGTTACTGCCGGACACCAGCCGTCTCTCTCAAGCACGGCAGAATGATTATCTCCTGTCTAGCCTGCCCTGCCACCAATCACACACTTCCCAGGATACTTAGAGGCTCAACAACATTTGACATGATGTAGTTTGGAGAGAAATGGATGAGAACGAAGACAACAACATCAAAACGTAATTTCTCAATACTTAACAGTGCCTTGGCAGATCATTAATATGTTACTACAGAATACTGGAGTTTGTTTGTTGAGTAACGACAGCCAAACTCTGAGATATGGATATGAAGTAGTTGCAATGATATGATGGAGTACTAGACCTGTGTACAGGGAGACAAGGAGGAAGAGGCACCACAGGAGAACAGGCCCTAACAAAACCAGAGCACAGGAACCAAACAGTAACTCTGAGAAATGGAGTGACATTTTATGGCGCATCCCACATAAAAAAATATTGTAGTGTACATAAATACTGTGGTATTTACTGTAGTAAGTATTGTAGTGTTTACAGTCAACTATATTATAAATACTGTAGTAAAAGAAAACTGTAGCATATACTATAGTAATTACTGTAGTGATTTTACAGATTGTAGTATTTACTGTAGTGTTTCTGCAGACATTACTGCAGTATTTAATATAGTGTTTCTGTTTTATTATATTTGACAAGGAGGCTTTCTCATTCAGGAAACATACTGGTAAAATAGCATAAAAGCAAATGTTCCATAACCTGTAGGTAAGTAGGTAGGTAGGTACAGTAAGTAGGTAGGTAGGTACAGTAAGTAGGTAGGTAGGTAGGTAGGTAAGTAGGTAGGTAGGTAGGTAGGTAAGTAGGTAGGTAGGTAGGACTGGGGTCTGAACAGATAGTTCAGAGCTTCTGCTTTTTCTATAACCTGTAGGGAACACAATATATGGTATATGCTTGGCATGTATGTTTCTCACATATGAGTGACACATATGGGGAGGGAATGGGCGGGGTATATGAAAATGAAATACTGTAGAATTTACTTTAAGTGTGGTGTTTTGTCGATTGTAGTGTTTTTGCAGAGTTTCCTGTTGAAATTTTAAAAATATAGCATTTACTATAATATTCTATAGTGTATCTCAAAATTCTATAGTAAGTACTACACATGGTCGAGTGATACATGTTCCCCCAAATCACAGTGTGTAATAGTATTCTACGGTATTCTACAGTTTACTACATAATTCTACAGTACAGTAAGTGCTGTAGTATTCTATAGTAAGCTGTAGTATTTTTTTCATGATGGTAAAAACTGCCCCCAAAAGGATTTGTCTCCTCTGCTTAAATTATTAAAGAAGCCAAAAACAAACAATACACTATCAGTCTTTCTCTCGCCATACCGCAAAGCATCGCATGCAAACATGTGGATGCATGAAAAAGAAAGGCAAAAGAGCATTCCTATCCGAGCAATCGCTGTAAGCACTACATCAAGTTTATTAACATCCTCAAATCACAGCCGGTATGGGGGGGGGGGCTTGGGTTGATAAGAACACTCTTCCTGGGAGTGTAGAATGGCCCTACATGGGTGAGAGTTCATCTCAGAATCTCAGAATGGTAGTGGGTGATGGGAGGGCAGAGAGGTTAACACTCACAGAGCTTTTTTACTCCTTTTCCCTTTTCCTTGTCTCATTCCACGGGCTGCTCCCCCTTTTCCCCTGCTGACCATGCATGCAGGCCCTAAGACATGTTCACTTTAGGAGCTTCCTCTGAGTGGGAGGACAGGGAAGCTTTTAGGTGGAATTGTATTAATAGCCGTGGAGTCTTTCTCTCTTTCTTCCTCTCGCTGCCTCATTTCTCTTTCCCACAGGCTAGGACAGGAACAAAATGTTTCCTCTATTTTGGAAAGCCGGGATAAAGTACAGCACATCAGAGGGGTGCGTGGGCCCACACACAGAGAAAACTAGAGGTGAAACTATAAGCTCTCTCTCTCTTCCTCTATCTCAATCAACAGAGCTCCATGCAGCAGCAACTCCAGGGCCCCAGGCAGGGCGCTTTGTGTGGGCCTGAGGCTGGACCCAGGGAGCGAGAAGCAGGGCGGTAAATTCACACACATGCCTCTCCAGCATCACGCTTCCTGCCACTCTATAATCCCTGTCTGAAATTACGACCCAGTACACTGTTAGTCTCCCCAGCTACAAATATCTGATAACGCTACTTTTCTAAACGGGGACCAGCCCACCACAATTGCTCATTAGGAACATGATACCGGACATGTTCATTGAGGTGCTAGTAGAGAATATAATATATTATAAGAGTGATGGATTGAAATCTACCACACAAGTTCTACCCTTGCTTTGTCCTTTTTTGGAGCCTGTGTAGGGGAGAGTGGGGTAAGTTTAGATTTTTTTTACATTCAGCATCACTCCATCAAGGGAAATACAGTATATTTCAGGATGTTGTGTATCCCTAGAAATAATCAGAATTCAGGGAACGGGGTAAGTTTAGCTGCAGGACAGGGTTAGTTAAGCCGCCTACAAATTCCTGTACTGAATGAAATATTACCACTATCTTTTTAAAACCATGTCTATCTTTATTTCCCAAACACAATTTAACACAATTACAATCACTTTTTTGTCTATGAATAATTTTAAGTATTTTTTATTTTTTTTATTTTTTACATTGAACCTTTATTTAACTAGTATTGTATATTTTAACACAGGCTTAACACCTAACAAACACATCGTACTTTTTAACATAGGCCAGGCCCTGTTGTTACCTCATCTCCCAGCGATAATACCTTGCATTACGCCTGGGAAGAAAACCCTTACATTTTCTCAACATGCCATTTGCTCAACTATTGGTTCAATTTACCCTGAGGCAAACATTTTGACTATATTAGCCCACACATATACACTTTTATGCTATGTTTAGGACCTCATGTTGAGCTTACAGAGACCCCAACTGATATAGCAATCTTTGAATGATCGACTTTTTTTTTTTACATACAAGCATCATAAAACCCCTAACACAATACATTCCTTTGACTATTGTTTTTTGACCTAACTTGCTTACCACTTTTTCCATTTAGTTTCTTCCTTCACAGACTCCATGAAATGATGACCTCTTCCTAAATATTTGGTCAAATGACACATTTTGTGTAAAGTTTCCTAGAATTAAAGGTGGCTCAACTTACCCCTTTGGCTCAACTTACACCCATCTCCCTATAATAAATGGCTGAATATCAGTCGGTCTTGGTAAATTGGTTAAACAAAAACGTGCCCTTTGTATTACCCGCCTCAGGTATTTGAACCAACTAATTACTTGTATAATGATTTCTAACAAGAAAACAAGTTAGCTAATATTGAGAGTGCACCTGTCAATTCCCTGTCTGATGCCAAAGGTACCATCGTTTCCAAGCTTGTGGACAGGGTTGTGGAGTTGAGGCAAATTAATGTTTGGGACTCAGGGTCTTAGTGTCCTGCCTTGGATGGATGAATGGTCTTACAGGGGTCAGTGGGTCAGGGTGAGAGGCAGAGGGAGAGAGGCTGTCCTGTGCCTGGCTGGACTGGGCTCGGCTAAGGCTGGGTGGGGGTCCTGGCTTGTAAGAGTTCAATCAGATCATCTGGGCCAATCTGTTCCAGACGGGGTATGTGACACATTATTGGATCCAGACCTGACACTGCCTTTGTGTATATTACATTACCAGACACCAGTCTTACTTAAGCTTCATTACCTCCCCACCCCTCCGTCCACACAGAGAGAGAAGGAGACTGCGGTGGAAAAACGACTCAATTGTCATACTTGAGTAAAAGTTAATATACCTTAATAGAAAATGACTCAAGTAAAAGTGAAAGTCACTCAGCGAAATACTACTTGAGTAAAATTCTAAAAGTATCTGGTTTTAAATGTGCTTAAGTACAGTGGTGGAAAAGTACTAAATTGTCATACTTGAGTAAAAGTTCAAAATAAAAGTAAATCCTATATATCAAATTCCTTGTATTACACAAACCAGACGATGCAATTGTCTTGTTATAAAAATGTACAGCCAGGGCCACACTCCAACATAATTTTCAAACCCATAATTTGTGTTTAGTAAGTCCACCAGAACAGAGGCAGTAAGGGATGATAATGCGTTATATTGATAGGTGCATGAATAGGACCATATTGCTGTCCTTTTTAAAATTTTATATTACCTTTATTTTACTAGGCAAGTCAGTTAAGAACAAATTCTTATTTTCAATGACAGCCTAGGAACAATGTGTTAACTGCCTGTTCAGGGGCAGAACGACAGATTTGTACCTTGTCAGCTCGGGGATTCAAACTTGCAACCTTTCAGTTACTAGTCCAACGCTCTAGGCTACCCTGTCTGAGTATCCAAAACTTTTGGGTGTCAGGGAAAATGTATATATTTTCTTTAGAAATGTAGTGGAGTAAAAGAAAAAGTTGTCAAACAATGCAAATAGTAAAGTAAAGTACAGAAACCCCAAAAAGCAAAGGAAGTATTTTTACTTTACACCCCTGGAGGTAGAGGGATGCGCCGAATACAACACCTTACAATGAAATGCTTACTTACGAGCCCTTAACAAACAATGCAGTTTCAAAAAATACAGAAAAGAATAAGAGAGAAATGTAACAAGTAATTAAAGAGCAGCAGTAAAATAACCATAGCGGGACTATATACAGGGGGCTACCGATACACAGTCAATGTGAGGGGGCACCAGTTAGTTGAGGCAGTATGTACATGTAGGTAGAGTTATTAAAGTGACTATGCATAGATAACAACAGAGAGTAACAGTGGTGTAAAGAGGGGGTGAGGGGAGGGGAGCACTGCAAATAGTCTGGGTAGCCATTTGACTAGATGTTCAGGAGACTTATAGCTTGGGGTTTGAAGCTGTTTTGAAGCCTCTTGGACCTAGACTTGGCGCTCTGGTACCACTTGCCATGCGGTAGTAGAGAGGCCAGTCTATGACTAGGGTGGCTGGAGTCTTTAACAATTTTTAGGGCCTTTCATTGACACCGCCTGATATAGAGGTCCTGGATGGCAGGAAGCTTGGCCTCAGTGATGTACTGGGCAGTTGACACTACCCTCTGTAGCGCCTTGCGGTCGGAGGCCAAGCAGTTGCCGTACCAGGCAGTGATGCAACCAGTCAGGATGCTCTCGATGGTGCAGCTGTAGAACCTTTTGAGGATCTGAGGACCCATGCCAAATCTTTTCAGTCTCCTGAATAAGTTTTGTCGTGCCCTCTTCACGACTGCCTTGGTGTGCTTGGACCATGTTAGTGATGTGGACACCAAGAAACTTGAAGCTCTCAACCTGCTCTACTGCAGCCCCGTCGATGAGAATGGGGACGTGCTTAGTCCTCTTTTTCCTGTAGTCCACAATCATCTCCTTTGTCTTGATCACGTTGAGGGGGGGGGGGGGGGGGGTTGTTGTCCTGGCACCACATGGCCAGGTCTCTGACCTCCTCCCTATAGGCTGTCTCGTCGTTGTCTGTGATCAAGCCTACCACTGTTGTGTCATCGGGCAAATTTAATGATGGTGTTGGAGTCGTGCCTGGCCATGCAAGGAGGTGTTTAGTCTCAATGTCCTTAGCTTAGTAATGAGCTTTGAGGGCACTATGGTGTTGAACACTGAGCTGTAGTCAATGAATAGCATTCTCACATAGGTGTTGCTTATGTCCAGTTCCCATGGTTTTGTTGAACAGTATAGATCATTTTCATTCCCGATTCCGATTCTGTTCCTTGAAAATGTTCTTTATTTCCAGTTTTCTGTTCTGTTCCCTGAACCGATTCCAACTCATGGGAACAGTTGAACTCGGCTTGACCGGGAGAGAATCTGACAAATGTGAGGGGAAAAGTGCTGTGAGGGGAAAAGCCTGAGTAATGCAGTGGTTCTGTGTGGAGACAGACAGATGAACGTACTGGAGAATTGTGGAGCGCGTTTCCCAGTCACACTCTGGGGAGGGACAGCCCAGACCGGAGACCCAGCCAGCGGCCCTGGGCTCAGCTCAACCTTCATACAGCCCAAACAGCCGCCCAAACAGCCAACATACACACACAGACACATAGACAGACTGATACACACAGACAACCAAAGCGATTTCAGGACGTAGCACCGCCCCGTGGAGGTGTATTCAATGGATCTGAGAAATATCAAAATGTCTGTGTTTGAGGATTTTCAAAAGGAACTGAAGTCTCAACTGATGGGGTTGCCATACTGTTGAATATTGAAAAGTGATGCTATTCCATCAATTTTCCCCTTCACTTCAAAGAAGGCATCCGATCAGCCAACATCAGTGCAGCAGACAATAACATAGCTAAAGTTACCTTGCTAGCTAGCTAGCGAACTACATTTGTTTATCTAAAACAACATTTAGCTAGCTTTCATAATATGCTGGCAAGACATTCCAAAGCATTCCAGAGCCAGCTGCTATCTGGCGATGCCAATTGTAACTTTGCAAGCTAACTAACTTCCGCAGAGTCTAACGTGACTAACATTATGTGTTCTATTTAGAGTCTGATCGCATTATCTGCAGCGGCATCACCAGGAACTAGTCTAAGTCCCCTTCTAAAATCTTACTAAAATCTACTAAAGGATTAGTTGATTGTTCATGCAGGCTTGAAGTCTAAATTGGACAAAAATAGGTTTTAGTAAGGAGGGGATGGTGTGGAGGACTGAATGGTGTCTCTATGGGGGTGGGTATTGTCTGAACGTTAGCATGCATGATCTATTGACAGTAGTAGATTATTTAGGAAGAATTTCACTTCTTGAAACTGTTAAACCATTGTCTTTCTCTCTGAGTCAACTACTCACCACATTGTATGTGTTGCAGTGCTAGCTAGCTGTAGCTTCTGCTTTCAGTACTATTCATTCTCTGATCGTTTGATTGGGAGGACGACAGCACAATACCCTCTTGAGAAAACAAAATCACAAATACACTAAACTGTCTACAAGACAAGTGCTCCTCAAACTTTTCACTCCATTACAGTCAGGTCTTTGGCGTGGGGGAGAGGTGCTGTTAGTATACTCTTCTAGCCTATTCACTCTGTTGTTGGCAGTGCTTGTCTACTCAAAAGCACAACTGTAGGTGCTCATACACAACAATACTCGACTAGACTGTGTACAAGTCAAGCACCCTCAAACTTTGCACATCTTTGCGAACAGCCCATCTCAATGCCCCTTTATTGACTCTAAGTGGAACCAGTCTATACCAGTCTACTGTACCCTTTTTTGTTTACAAATGATTTAAGGTATAGTTATGCATCTTCATGATCAGTCTTCATTTTTTATTTGCAGTACATACGCATCTTCTGCAAGAGGTCGAAGCAGTAGGTGGTGAAGAACATCGCCAAATCCTGCTAAACCAGCTGCAATTACCCATACACAAGAAGAGTTTCACCAGCTGAAGAACATTCCAGAACCTGCCGGGAACATTCAACCAACACAATATACAACATCCATATTCAGCTAGACCGATGTTGTAGTATAATATAGAATGCCTAGTATTCTAACTACTGCATTGTTTATATATATATATATATATATATATATATATATATATATATGTTTATATATATATATATATATATATATATATATATATATATATATATATATTGCTAGCTGTTGTAGATATGTGTATAATGGTGCTTTATAAAATATGTTTTACAAGTGTACTGACAAGTGACAAAAACATTTCAGAAACCAATAAAGTGTTGAATTCAACTTCTGAATCAGTCATTTTTTAAATTCATGAAATGTATTTGGTTAAACAGGCTTCAATCTAAAAGAAGTGATGCAATGAGTTTTGTATTGTTTAAACTTTAATTTGTTGGTAACTAAATATGTTTCAATAAAACAGTAAATTAGTCTGTCAATATAGCATATAAGTAGACATGGCTTGTATTTAAGACAAAGTTTATTTTCTCTCAAGACCGAGTTGAGTTTAAATAGTGGTATGCAGCATTTCCCCTTGGATACAAAGAAGTTGATGCTAAGAAGTATTTCTGTCTGTAATAAAGCCCTTTCGTGGGGAAAAACTCATTCTGATTTTATTTATTTATTTTATTTATTTATTTCACCTTTATTTAACCAGATAGGCTAGTTGAGAACAAGTTCTCATTTGCAACTGCGACCTGGCCAAGATAAAGTGTAGCAATTTGACACATACAACTACACAGAGTTACACATGGAATAAACAAAACATACAGTCAATAATACAGTAGAACAAAAGAAAACAAAAAGTCTATATACAGTGAGTGCAAATGAGGTAAGATAAGGAAATAAATTGGCCATGGTGGCGAAATAATTACAATATAGCAATTAAACACTGGAATGGTAGATCGGCAGAAGAGGAATGTGCAGGTAGAGATACTCGGGTGCAAAGGAGCAAAATAAATAAATAAATACCCGTATGGGGATGAGGTAGGTAGATAGATGGGCTGTTTACAGATAGGCTAAGTACAGGTGCAGTGATCTGTAAAATGCTCTGAATGCTGGTGCTTAACTTCTTGAAACTCCCCATCCCGGATCCGGGTTTGTGACTAAAGCCTCAGGCTCATTAGCATAACGCAACGTTAACGATTTCTGAAAATCGCAAATAAAATGAAAATAATGCGTCTGCTCTCAAGCTTAGCCTTTTCTTAACAACACTGTCATCTCAGATTTTCAAAATATGCTTTTGAACCATAGAAATTGACTAATTTGTGTAAGAGTATGCAAAGCTAGCATAGCATTTTGAGTAGCATTTAGCACGCAACATTTTCACAAAAACCAGATAACCAAATAAATAAAATCATTTACCTTTGAAGAGCTTCTGATGTTTTCATTGAGGAGACTCTCAGTTACATACCAAATGCGCAGTTTTTCCTGAAAGCGTCTGTGTGTAGGAGAAATCGTTCCGTTTTCTACATTGCGTCTGGCTACCGAAACGAACCGAAAATTCAGTCACCTACAACGTAAAACTTTTTCCGGATTAAAACATTCATGGTCAATCGTTGTGTACTGTCTTTATTCCTACTGTAGCAGCATGGTGTAGAATATTACTCCAAGATTAATATGAGTTATAAAGCCAATGTCCTTCCTGTCACGCCTGTTCCAACTGTCCCTCTCTGGCGCTAGAGGGCGCCAGGCTGCCAACCATTACGCACACTTGTCACCATCATTACGCACATTTACACTCACTGGACTCACCTGTCCTCCTTCACTTTGTTGATTGCCTTCCCTATTTCTGTCTGCTTCCCTGTTTGTTTCCTGTTTCAACATTAATGTTGTTATGTGTTCATGTCCATACGCTGTCCTGTCCTATGTCCGTTGCTAATTAAATGTTCACTCCCTGTACTTGCTTGTCATCACCCTGCGCCGATCCTTACAGAATGCTGACACCACTAAAATAAGCATCAGAGAGTTTTTGTTTTGGTTGGTGACGTCGGGTCTGGGTGCCGTTGCTGAGGGAACCGGGAGTACCAAAGCTAGCTCGTTGGGCTTCCATGCCTTAGCTGGCTCAAGAGGTCTTCTTGCCTTGGTGGGCTCGGCAGGCGCCCACCCCACGTCAAGCGTCAGTCGCACCATCAGGCTCCCACGCCTCAGCCAGTTCATCTGGCTCACACGCATCAGTGGGATCGTCGGGTTTTCAAGCCTCAGCCGGCTCGCCAGGCTCCCATGCCGCTGTTGGTTCATCTGGCATCTACTCCTAGCCGGCTTGTCCAGCGCCCATGTCTCAGTCGGCCCGCCAGGCTCACCCAGGTGGGACGTAGGGTGGTGCCCCTAGACGGGGGGGGGGGGTATTGTCACGCCCGCTCCCGCTCTCCCTCTCTGGAGGCTGTCCTTCATTACGCACACATGTCACCATCAATACTCATTAGCCATCCCTGGATTCACCTGGACTCGTTCACTTTGTTGATTGCCTTCCCTATTTCTGTCTGCTTCCCCATTTGTTCCCTGTGTCAGTATTAATGTTGTTATGTGTTCATGTCCAGACGCTGTCCTGTCCTGTTCCATGTCCATTGCTAATTAAATGTTCACTTCCTGTACATGCTTCTCATCTACCAGTGTCGATCCTTACACTTCCTTTACTCTTCCCCATCATCATCAAAACATTTCTACAGTATTTCTCCTAATGAGAGGCACTGAGGCTAGCTAGGCTAGTTAGCTAACTAGCTGTAACTTTAGATTACAGTACAATTTATGTATAGCAAACACAGTTAGCTAGCTAAATAGCTAGCTAAACTTGGCTAGCTTGGCTTGAAGTGGTACTAGTAAAAACCCGTTATGACCGAATCAATCACCAAATTGCACTGTACTGAACAACACTGCCTCGTGTAAAAAGAAAGGTTATAATGCTAGCTAGCTACCGACAGCAAAACAACTTACTCATTTGTCATTTGCCCTCCTGAGGGCTTGTCCAGCTGATGTAGGCTGCAGCCACTGCTTGATTGTCTCGCAATTCTCAACACCTTTCAGTGTATTCTGGCTCCAATAAATAGGGCTGTATGTTCCTATATAAAATTGCATAAAAAAAATGTTTCATCATCCAGCTCTTCTTGGAAAGATGAATCATCGAAAGCAGCCAATGCAGCTAATTATTTAGCAATCTAGGATAGACAGTGCAAGGAAACATAGCTCCAGTGAATCAGTAAACTAGTACCGCCCCCGTTTTGAAAAGCCTGCCTTCGAGGGTGGAAATAAGGAAGTAGGGCTCCCGTCAGGCTATTGTCTTCACAAAGCCAGGGAAAATGAGTCAACCTCCAATATATCATTTGCAGATAAGAACATCATTGAGACAAGTCCAATGTCGTTATTGAACAAGGAAAACTATATATACTCGCTGCTAGTATGATCGTGCAATCGGCGAAACACAAAGGCCACAGTAATTGCTACAAAATGTTACATTCATTTAAAGATCAGACAGTAGGCTCAATCAACCGATGACGTGATTGGTTGAACCTGCCCGGCATAAAATGTTTTAAAAATACAGCCGTAGTGCATAATTATGTCTGAAAAAAACTCTCATCAATCAGAATTATGTAGGGAGACTGTAAAAACAACTCAAATAGTGTCAAGTGGTGAAGTTTCCCTTTAATGTGGAGGCCCCCTCTCTGAGAGTGTCCGGAGAGTACAGGCACAGAGTACTGGGGGACATGTTAAACACTGGCTGCATTTTGCTCAACATTTATGCATACTCAGAGAAAGGAGAAAAGTAGACCCTGGTTTTTAATGACCTGGGACATGCATTGAAATGTAAATCATTTTTATCTGCCTTCCTGGGATTCAGCCCTTAGTCTGGATTGAAGGAAATCTCAAGCCTTTCTGTAAAGTAACAATGTTAATCTCATATAAGGGCCGGAGCATGTGTGCTACTATTGTGTGATACCATCTGTGTGCTCGGACATGGAACGGTGTATAACAGGGTGAGTGGAGTGCATGGGGGTAAGTAACAGTGCCTTGCGAAAGTATTCGGCCCCCTTGAACTTTGCGACCTTTTTCCACATTTCAGGCTTCAAACATAAAGATATAAAACTGTATTTTTTTGTGAAGAATCAACAACAAGTGGGACACAATCATGAAGTGGAACGATATTTATTGGATATTTTAAACTTTTTTTAAAAATCAAAAACTGAAAAATTGTGCGTGCAAAATGATTCAGCCCCTTTACTTTCAGTGCAGCAAACTCTCTCCAGAAGTTCAGTGAGGATCTCTGAATGATCCAATGTTGACCTCAATGACTAATGATGATAAATACAATCCACCTGTGTGTAATCAAGTCTCTGTATAAATGCACCTGCACTGTGATAGTCTCAGAGGTCTGTTAAAAGCGCAAAGAGCATCATGAAGAACAAGGAACACACCAGGCAGGTCCGAGATACTGTTGTGAAGAAGTTTAAAGCCGGATATGGATACAAAAAGATTTCCCAAGCTTTAAACATCCCAAGGAGCACTGTGCAAGCGATAATATTGAAATGGAAGGAGTATCAGACCACTGCAAATCTACCAAGACCTGGCCGTCCCTCTAAACTTTCAGCTCATACAAGGAGAAGACTGATCAGAGATGCAGCCAAGAGGCCCATGATCACTCTGGATGAACTGCAGAGATCTACAGCTGAGGTGGGAGACTCTGTCCATAGGACAACAATCAGTCGTATATTGCACAAATCTGGCCTTTATGGAAGAGTGGCAAGAAGAAAGCCATTTCTTAAAGATATCCATAAAAAGTGTTGTTTAAATTTTGCCACAAGCCACTGGAGAGACACACCAAACATGTGGATGAAGGTGCTCTGGTCAGATGAAACCAAAATTGAACTTTTTGGCAACAATGCAAAACGTTATGTTTGGCATAAAAGCAACACAGCTCATCACCCTGACCACACCATCCCCACTGTCAAACATGGTGGTGGCAGCATCATGGTTTGGGCCTGCTTTTCTTCAGCAGGGACAGGGAAGATGGTTAAAATTGATGGGAAGATGGATGGAGCCAAATACAGGACCATTCTGGAAGAAAACCTGATGGAGTCTGCAAAAGACCTGAGACTGGGACGGAGATTTGTCTTACAACAAGACAATGAATCAAAACATAAAGCAAAATCTACAATGGAATGGTTCAAAAATAAACATATCCAGGTGTTAGAATGGCCAAGTCAAAGTCCAGACCTGAATCCAATCGAGAATCTGTGGAAAGAACTGAAAACTGCTGTTCACAAATGCTCTCCGTCCAACCTCACTGAGCTCGAGCTGTTTTGCAAGGAGGAATGGGAAAAAAATTCAATCTCTCGATGTGCAAAACTGATAGAGACATACCCCAAGCGACTTACAGCTGTAATCGCAGCAAAAGGTGGCGCTACAAAGTATTAACTTAAGGGGGCTGAATAATTTTGCATGCCCAATTTTTCAGTTTTTGATTTGTTAAAAAAGTTTGAAATATCCAATAAATGTCGTTCCACTTCATGATTGTGTCCCGCTTGTTGTTGATTCTTCACAAAAAAATACAGTTTTATATCTTTATGTTTGAAGCCTGAAATGTGGCAAAAGGTCGCAAAGTTCAAGGGGGCCGAATACTTTCGCAAGGCACTGTATATCTGCTATTCACCAGTCTCTATTCACACTTCCAGAAATTATGCTTTTTACCTTTCCGAGGACTGAAGGAAAGTTTTTTTTTTAATGTACAGCAATCTCTGTTGAGGGTCTACTCACTGTACGATGATGTGACAATGTATACATTGAAAGCTTCCAGTAATGACAATTTAATGCTGATCTCTGGAGACGCTGGCTGGCTGGAGATAGTCTGGCCGAAGGTAGGATATTCAGCTATTCATACAGGTTATGAATCAACATTGACTGCATTTACAAGTTATGCCACAGAGTTTGTGAGTTACTTTCTTATGATGGAGCAAGAGCTCTTTTGGGTGCAGCAGGATGTAAGTTGAGCAGGAAGAGAAAAAAATAAGATGTTTCTCTGACTCCGAAACCACAGTTTTACAAATGTGCCAAATTCATGCTATGCATATCATTCATGAACATTTCATTAAAATATATTAAGTTACATATTTCTTTCGCAAGTTTTTTTCTTCTGTTGAGCCACATAATCTTCACGACTTTACCTCAACTTTTTTTTTAAATCGGAATTGTGTCAGATCATAATCTCCTGAACTGCAAAGCTTGCGAGGCAGGCATCAGTCAATGATCTTCCTAGTTAGCCTCTCCAGCTCCACTACCTTCCAGGGTGTGTGTTTGGGGCCAGCTGAATCCACCCAAAGGGGACTGGGAATGGAGCAGAGCGATGCTGCTCGTAGGGGAATGAGGAGGATGTGGTGGGGTGGTGGGACAGTGGGGTGTAATTTAAATAGGCAATGGCTGCAGCACAGACAGGAAATGAAGGCTCGTTCCTGGGACGGGAGCTGAATTAGATGTTTCAGGCCCAGACCAGACTGATATCAGGAAGAGAGACTTTATGCGGGGTTGTTACTGGTAACAGTAAGGTAATTGAGAACAGCATTTCCTCTCCCACGATGGTGGGTTTCTTTAACCCAGGCTCCGCTATCTCAGTTCTCAAATCCCGCTTGAATCGATTTAAATGTCTGAAATCTATGCCCGGCTTGAAAGGACCACCTGGTGCTGTCCTTTTAGAATGCTTGTATCCACCTTTTCCATTCTGGATGCTTTGATATGACGTTTTTGGGGCAGTTTCATCCGATGGAAGGAAGTCCAAGTTGAAAAGGAAAATAATGATTTTAATATTAGATCAAAATCGGGGACAAGAATATCTTGGTCTTAGTCTGAAGCTGTATTGGTTTTGATTTAAAGCAGACCCTATCACAATATCGTACTCTGAGCCTTTCCACCTAACCTCCCACATGCCATTGCGCTGGCAGTGCAGTCCTAACCCAGCGAACAAGGGACGCTTAGATCACTTATGGGTTTTGGCGTGATTTTATCCCTCTGACATTCTAAAAACATTCTAAGAGCATTGCGTGAATTTCCTAAGGGAATGTTTTCTGGGGGACCTTTGTCTAGTTTCCTGTAAGTCCCCTTCTAGTTCATGGTTTATCCTGGGGACGTTTTTATGACATTCTTCAAATGTTTTGTCATTGTTCCTATGAAAGGTTTTGTTTAGTTCCCAGTTATTTCTGGGGAAGTCCCCAAGGACGTTATAAGGAGCTTCCACTGAAGCTCCCCTGATTTCTCAGGTGTCCCAAATCATTATGTACTGAACAAAAATACAAACACAACATGTAAAGTGTTGGTCCCATGTTTCATAAGCTGAAATTAAATATCCCAGAAATGTTCCATACGCACAAATCATATCAATAAGCTGATTAAACAGCATGATCATTACACAGGTGCACCTTCTACTGAGGACAATAGTGGGCCACTCTAAAATGTGCAGTTTTGTTACACAACACAATGCAACAGATGTCTCAAGATTAGAGGGAGCATGCAATTGGCATACTGACTGCAGGAATGTCCACCAGAGCTGTTGCCAGATAATTGAATGTTCAATTCTCTACCGTAAGCCATCTCCAACGTTGTTTGAGAGAATTTGGCAGTATGCCCAACCGGCTTCTCAACCGCAGACCACGTGTAACCACGCCAACCCAGGACCTCCACATTCAGTTTCTTCACCTGCGGGATCATATGAGACCAGCCATCCGGACAGCTGATGAAACTGAGGAGTATTACTATCTGTAATAAAGCTCTTTTGTGGGTTAAAACTAATTCTTACTGGCTGGGTCTGAATCCAATCATGGCTGCACCCCTGCCCAGTCATGTGAAAACCACAGATTAGGGCCAAATGCACTTATTTCAGTTGACTGATTGCCTTATATGAACTGTAACTCAGTAAAATCATTGATATTTTTGCATGTTGCGTAAAAAAAATTGTTCAGTGTAAGTAAAGTGATGAAATGGTATCTGGGTTTAATGGTAAGTGGTACGCTGTTCAGCATAAGTAGTGTAAAAACATTTCATGAATTCTATAGCTAGAGGACTCCTGATATTGCCAGGAGTGATAAGTATCTCTTTTTTCTTTATCTGTTGTGGTCTTGTACTGTCTTTTTGCTAGCTAGGGACATCTACTTTAAGTGCTGCATATCTTCCCAGTGGCCTACTTGGTGAGTGAACTGCTGACTGCTCATCATTTCCACATAGTTGTTGACACATCAACCAGGATCAAGGGGTGGGGAAATTTGTGACTTGTTTTGGTAATCAGTGGCTGTATTGGACGGGGAGTGATATCACCTCTCCTAGGCAATCAGCAATTAGTACAGGAGGTGTGCTCGCCACCTCTGTTTGGCAATTAGCAATTAGTGTTTGTTCTGCAGTCTCCCCTGGTTTCTCAGAACTAGCTGTAAGCAGTGGTCGTATCAGTGGTGGCTTTGTCACCGAAACAAAGACGGTTCTGCCGAGTTGTTCGAGGAACGCAAGGGTTTAAAGCTCCACACCACTCTCTCTCATTTGAGTATCTTACCTAGTTATTAACGGATCTAATTTTGCTATTTTGGAGTTTTGTCAACTGTGTGTTTTCTATAACTGTTTCCACGCCCCTGTAGGCTTTACAGACGCTCTCCACCCCTTGGCTGCAACCCTTTAATAATTTAGTGTACGCTGCGTGCACAACCCATGTGGGATTCTGGGTCTCTGACAGGGTTTGGAACTGCCGATCCGTGGTCAAGAATGTCGAGTTCGTTTCAGCCAATGCTGCTCTTCAGTCCCTTGACATTTTGGCACTGACGGAGACATGGATCACCCCAGAGAACTATGCTACTCCAGCTGCTCTTCCTTCATCTAATTATATTTTCTTTCGTAGTCCAAGAGCATCTGGTCGTCGTGGTGGTGGCACAAGTCTACTCATTTCTCCTGTGGAGATTTTCTCTTCCCCCTCGCTCATATGTCCATCTCCTGCCCATCTTTTCATTTGAATTCCACACTGTCACTGACACCTGGTGACCTTGGGGAGTTTCTCCATGAGCTTGACACCTTGATAAGTTAATTTCCTGACGACGGCTCACTGCCCTTTGTACTTGCCTTCGATTCCTTTCTTTCCCCTCATCTCTTTCGACCTTTCCCAATCCCCTCCAACTCACAAGGCAGGAAATACTCTTGACCGCATCTTTACTAGAGGCTGTTTGCCTACTAATCTAAGTGCAACCCCCCCTCCAGGTCTCTGATGACTACTTTGTTTCATTTTCTGTCTCCCTTTCCCCCAACCCTAAACATTCAGTTCCTACCCAGATGGATACACCGCTGCAAACTACGCTCTCTCCCACTACTCTTTTCCATCCTACCATCTCTCCTTTCTGGTAAATCCTTCTCCCACTACTCTTTTCCATCCTACCATCTCTCCTTTCTGGTAAATCCTTCTCCCACTACTCTTTTCCATCCTACCATCTCTCCTTTCTGGTAAATCCTTCTCCCTCCTGTCTCCTGATTTTGCCTACTAGACCATACTCCCCTTCCTTTCTGCATTGTGCTGAGTGACAATTGAGGAAACAAAACTTCTGGAGGACCTATCATCCTTTCACACCCTCCTCTCTATCTTCACATCCTCTGTATCTTCTGCTGAAGCCACTTTCTACAACTAAACTTCAAGCTTCCATTTCTAACCCTAGGAAACTCTTTTCCACCTACTCCTCCCTACATAATCTCCCTCCCCCTCTCTGTGGATGACTTTGTCAACTACTTTGAAAAAAAGGATGACGACATCTGCTACTCATTCACTCAGCCTATTGAGTCCACTGGTCTCACTCACACAGAACTACCCTACACCTTGATCTTTATCTCCCCTCTTTCCAGATGACATCCTGCGAACAGTGAGGTCTGGCCGTCTGACAACCTGCCCGCTCGACCACATCCCCTCCCTTCTCCAGACCATCTATGGAGACCTTCTCCCATTCCTCACTTCCCTCATCAACTCATCCTGACCACTGGCTGAGTCCCCTCTGACTTCAAAATGGCCCGAGTTGCACCCCTCCTCAAACCAACACTCGAGTCATCTGACGTGAAACTATAAACACGTATCACATCTTTCTTTTCTTTCCAAAACACTTAAGCGTGCTGTCTCTGACCAACTCTCTCGTTATCTCTCTCAGAACAATCTTCTTGACCCTAACCAGCTTCAAGACGGGTCCTTCAACCGAGACTCTCTCTTTTTTACACACCAATACCAATAGGTGCCCTTAACTGTGAGGCATTGGAAAACCTCTGATCTTTGTGGTTAAAGCTGTTTTTAAAATTCACTGCTCTACTGAGGGACCTTCCAGAGAATTGTATGAGTGGGGTATTGATTTGAGGTAGTCTTTCAAAAATCAGAACAAAGGGGTGAAATACTTATTGACTCAAGACATGTCAGGTTTTTATTTTTAATTCATTTGGAAACATTTCTAAAAAAAATATTATGTTTAGGCCAGTGATGACAAATCTCAATTTAATCCATTTTAAATTTGGGCTGTAACTTTATGTGGAACTACTATAGGTGGAAAAGTCAAGGGGTGAGAATACTTTCTGAAGATCCTGTACTTAGATTGAATATTTATTAAAGTTGAAAGAGCAATTTGCTGCAAACAAGTGCCTTTGTGAATTTGTTAGCTTAGAGGTTTGAAACATGAGCCATTTTGATATGTTCTGCTTGGAGTTGTGAAAATCTATCACATACTTGTGGAAATTGCACCAAAGTGACTGAAAAAAGGTGTAATCAATCTGATTAGGCTGAACGGCGGACATCTTGGCTCACATCTGGACTACGCGGCTCTGCCTTTCCACAGTTTAGTCTGACAGCAGCAGAGTCAAGGCTTTCAGTTACACAGCGTTTGAGCTGATTCTGACCATTCCAGGCCAGAGGGATGTGTGTCCGTGTGCAGTGGTGTTGTGGAGGGTATAAGCAGATATACATTGTATATCAAGTTTTTCTGTGTAGGCATTACATATGCTCACTACTGTACTTAATCCCCACGATGTGTATCAAAGTGCATGTGACACAAACCAGGGTGACTCCTCTAGCACTGCAATGTGCCTTAGACCGCTGCGCCACTCGGGAGGCCCAATGTAATGGAGGTATTTCTTTCGCTGGGCGGGCCATTTGGGAAATGTTTGGCAAAATGATAGTATACCCACTTCTCCAGGCACCACGAGAAGTGGGTGTGTGTGTGTGTGTGTGTGTGTGTGTGTGTGTGTGTGTGTGTGTGTGTGTGTGTGTGTGTGTGTGTGTGTGTGTGTGTGTGTGTGTGTGTGTGTGTGTGTGTGTGTGCGTGTGTGTGTGTGTGTGTGTGCATGCGTGTGTGTGTGTGCGTGCGTGCGTGTGTATGTTTGCGTAGGTATGTGTGTGTGTGTGTGCTGTCACAGTACTAATCTTTGAGCTCATTTTAAATACAATCTACATGATGGTCAAATATAGGGCGGCACATCTCAGCCTTGTTTCCGTTGCTTCCAGTCCATGAATCCACATTCAGTCCATGAATCCACATTCAGTCCATGAATCCACATTCAGTCCATGAGTCCACATTCAGTCCATGAGTCCACATTCAGTCCATGAGTCCACATTCAGTCCATGAGTCCACATTCTGGCTGCAGCCAGGCTAGAATAACAGATCCATAAGTCACTTCAGACCTGCTATTATAACAGGTGTCAGTCTGGAGATAAAAAAAAAGACATCTTAATTCGGACGGAGACGCTTTGTCAAAGAAGATTATCACATCATCATCATGCGGTTTATTTTGATTGTGTTCCTCGTTCTGTTTGGGCCGAGGTCAACCATGTTAGTGCTGGGTGTTGGCCATGCCCTCTCTCTGGGGAGAGCTTGAGGAGCTCGTTGAGCCGTGATGAATCCGTCTTTGAATGGGTTTCTCTTTGTAGACAGATATTATAGGGAATGTGACTGGGGCCATGTACATACAGTTGCTCCTAGGAACATGGATGGTCTCAGACCTGGGAAATGTAGTTATTCATTTTCAGTAACTCAGGTTAATGTTGACTTTTGTGGGATCAAATGAACTACCGGGAAATAATACTACGTCAATTCTGGCCACCTCTCTACCAAGCAGTGTGTGAAGACCACAGAAAATATAACAGTTTGCTTTCAGCTTCCTCTACCAGATCTATCAGCCTTGCTCACATCAGTTTTGATTAGTGATATAGTTTAAAATGCATAAATTGAAGTTATATTATATATTACACGATAAAGTTAAATTGAATTGAAAACCCCTGATCTCTTTATGTCTAACGGTCTTCTATGGGATTGACAGACAGGCTGTAGTTCCCTGCTGGCTCTGGCTCCAGCCCACGCTGTTTATGGACACACCCAAGCCCAGCTCTTACCGTCTGTTTCTTATAAAGGACATCAAACAGAGAGAGCGGCCTGCCTGAACCACAAAACACCTGTTTCCTACACTTCCACAACACGTTCTTGCTGCTGCGTTCAAAGAGCATTCTGAGAACAGAGACACAAGTCATCTCGCCTACACACAGCCAGCTCTCACACTGATGTTTTCATCAATGATCCTCAACAGCATATCCTCAATGTCCATTAATGGATATTTCCATATGAATGGCATATTCGGTAGTTCTGAGTTTTTTTAAACAAAATCATGAAAAATGTGCAATGTGTAGTTATGCAATAAGTACTATATAACAATATGTACTTTCACTAATTGCACAGCGTCTATGGATTTAACTACTGTAAAAATACATAATCAGCCATGTAAGTAATGTTTTTCTGTGTGTGGAAATTGAGTTATACCGTACATCTCAACTTGAGTAATGCATCGTGATGTGACACTACAGTCTGATGTTTACCGACTTAGTCTCAGATTGACAGACATTGATGTACTACCAGATTGACGATTTTACGACAACTTTGTCACGTTTGCAAATGGTTACTTATCTCTGACTGTAGCATCTACGTAACAACAATGGACACATTTAATCTTTACTGCGTTATTATATTACAATTAAACTTTACAGCTTGACATAGTCGCATAAAGGTTACCAATGTAGATAACAAAATAACTTGTGACATTACTTTGTGTTGGAGATGGACAGGAGCTACAGTTGTTGTGACACTGAGCGGCAGGTGTGATAAGCATGGAAAATAAACATTTTCAGGAAGATGGGGCTGTATCTATGTGTCCCGACACATCCCTCCTGCTGTAAGGCCAGATTCAGAGGAGGGGTGATGTGTTATCACAGAGTTGGTGGCTGGGGGATTCAGAGGAGGGGTGATGTGTTATCATAGAGTTGGTGGCTGGGGGATTCAGAGGAGGGGTGATGTGTTATCATAGAGTTGGTGGCTGGGGGATTCAGAGGAGGGGTGATGTGTTATCATAGAGTTGGTGGCTGGGGGATTCAGAGGAGGGGTGATGTGTTATCATAGAGTTTGTGGCTGGGGGATTCAGAGGAGGGGTGATGTGTTATCATAGAGTTGGTGGCTGGGGGATTCAGAGGAGGGGTGATGTGTTATCATAGAGTTGGTGGCTGGGGGATTCAGAGGAGGGGTGATGTGTTATCATAGAGTTTGTGGCTGGGGGATTCAGAGGAGGGGTGATGTGTTATCATAGAGTTGGTGGCAGGGGCATTCAGAGGAGGGGTGATGTGTTATCATAGAGTTGGTGTCTGGGGGATTCAGAGGAGGGGTGAATTGTTATCATAGAGTTGTTGGCTGGGGGATTCAGAGGAGGGGTGATGTGTTATCATAGAGTTGGTGGCTGGGGGATTCAGAGGAGGGGTGTTTTAACACTGGGTTGACACAGTGTTTCATCTGTTAGTGTTGCCGTATCTACAACACAATAACACCTGGGATTCAACTGTGTCAATGCAGTATACAATCAAATGGCTGTCTCCTGCATTGACACTGCATTGAAAAAGGACACAGCATAAAATAAAACGTTAAATGATTTTAACATATTGTACAAGCAATATACATCTGATGATAAATAAAGCATGAAGCTTATTGTACAAATGAATTTAAAAATAGTAGATTAACTGTTTAATGGTGGATTAGGACTAGCTATATGTTTTGTCTCCGGTTAAGCTGTGATTGTATGAAGTAAGACGTGGTGATGGATCTTTGATTGCTGAGATATGTTACGCTTTTGTTGCCATGTGTAGTCTTTGTGTTAGCTGGGAAGCAGTGAAGCAGAGATGGAATTGTGGGGTTGTGTATGTGTGTGCACCTCTAAAGAGTGTGAACTCTGTGGGTACACGACCCGGACAAGGGTCAGCAGTTTCTGAGTGACGGCAGGAAGGTAGCCAGGGCTGCATTAGGCCGCTACAGAAGCCTTTCCCACTCGAAGTGTGTGTGTGTGTTTGTGTGTGTGTGTGTGTGTGTGTGTGTGCGTGCGTGCGTGGCGGTCAGGGGTGGTTGGTGTGGTGTTACTTTACTTGAAAAGTCACACTCAACCAATATTCCATGGATGAAAGCACTGATAAAAACATTCAAATGCACTTCTACATGCGTAGTTGAAATATAGTGTGACAGTTGTGAGGAACTATAAGTTGTTAGTTGCAAGCAGTCTATTTTTTTAACAGAAAGCGGTTGAATGTGAGCTCCTAAACCTGTGCTGTCAATTGTGAGCTAAATACATTGTCATCGCAGCACTGCACTGCAGACAGGCCTTGTTTAAGAGGCAGAGATGGGCTGTGTAAAGAGGGATATTTATGTCAGCTAGATGTCATCAGGTTCTTATTCTGTCCCAGTCCACATAGAGACAGACTCCCTATACTGCTCCTGTCTGCTGTCTGCTGCGGGGCCATTTCTCCCCCACCTGGATGGGACTATGGCATGATGGATTCTACAGATGATTGGGAACACCCCCCACCACACACATGCACGTACGTACACAAGCATGCACACATATATGCAAGGCAGAAACACATACACACGTGCAAGTGTACACACACACACACACGCACCTAAACACACAGTCAAACCCCTACCCTGCCGCTCACCACCCCTGACCCCCTGTAATGAAATCAAGATGTTCAGTTCTCCCAGGATCCAGGAGTACAGCAGCAGTGCAGCTCGAGTTAGCGTACCCCCTCCTTCCCCCCTCCCTCTCCTCCTCACCCCTCCTCACCACTACAACTGCTCTATAAATACTCTTACGACTTTCTTAAATATGTGACAAAAATGCATAAAAGGAGGTTTATGGGCACACTTTTGGCAGCTGGAAATAAATGTACTTGTGTAAGGTTGTACTTCCACCTGTGGGGAAGAGGAGGGAGAGGAGGCAGGGTAGGGGAGCGCCTAGGGATTCTAATGGTGGGGGCCGTGTCATGTATCGGTGTGGTATTGGGGTAAACTGGGGGGGGGGGGTATGTGTGTGCATGCATATGTGGGTGAGTGTGTGGGGGGGGGGGCAAAGGGGGCTGTGTGGGTTTGCTCCCGGGCCCTGCACCTGATCTTCATTTTTCAATTTGTAACCAATCTTCTCACAATTGTGCACCAAATGAAAGCGTAAACATGGCAGATATTCATCTCGTTTACATCAAAGCCCCAGAGCCTTGCAACCATACCCCCCTCCCAGCACAGTCCCACCCAGGCATGGCTCTGGCCTACTCTAGCTGTCAGTGGTGCTTTCCTACCATACATTAGTCCTAATCAGGGTCCATTCCCCTTTCTTGGCGCTTTGTTTGGAGCCAGCTATCTGCTCGCTGGCTGAGTGGGCTGAGAGAGAGGCATGTGTGATGAGGATTTATGGATCCTGCTGACTCTGTCACGTTCAGGTCTATGCTCTGAGTACTGGGGCCTGTGGTTGGCTTCCAAATATCAGGTAGTCTGTAGGGAGGAAGAATCTGTGTCTTAGGGACAAACAGTTCACGGTATGTCAGCCTTCATATTACATTGTTTCTCTTTCACTCCCCCTTGCTGCTGTCCTCATCTCTTCCTCTGTCTAATTTCACTCACTCAAACTAAAACACTATGACCTTCTATTTGTTTCTTTTTATTTTCAGCATCATCCCACTGCTTTGAGTCTCCAACATGCAGAAGACTCTGTTTATAGAGAGAAACTACCAGAAATGATATTGCAATGTGTCAGCATTAAATTCCCTCTGAAACTCGGGTCTCACTTCATATGCTCTCCAACTTGTGTTTCAGGTTTCACGGGAATGGTCATTTCAGTGACTATTGGTCAGTGTAGCCCGTTTTTAGAGAAGAAAGTGAAATGATATAAAAATTGTTCTGTACATCACTGATCCAGTACAGCAAATAAATACATTTCCCACATTCCAATGATTTTGTAAGTTATTGTAATAAAGGTAATCCTAAACACTGTGTATATTCCATTCCAGTTAAAGGATATTTCTCTGATCCAGGACCACTATAGAGCTGTGTGAGAACAGGCTGTGCCTCGCAGAGGAAACTTGTGTTCGGAATTAAAGCACAACGCCCTGTCTGGCAGATGCTGTATGTGTACCACTAAAACCCGATCCCCTAGCTTGTGTGTGTGCGTGCGTGTGTGTGAACATACAATGTGCACATCTAATACATTTTTTGTACGACTGTAAATGCTTATTTGAGCAATAAAATCATTCTAAATGTAATATTTATGAAGATATTTTCATGTAAAATAGGCTTTGTGTCTTTGCTGGAGAGAAAGCGTCAATGTTTGATTGCGTCACCGGCACACATTTTCAATATGAAGGTTTTATTGGGTAAAGGACAGGAAGTGATAGATGCCAGACAACTAACCTCTGACCAATCAGAGAACGGAAAGGAAAATCAACCTATCAAAGTTAAATCAGAATGACATAAACATACAGTATCTTCAAAACAATACAGGGAATAACATAGTATCTGTAGGCACATGTGGCTCAGTTGGTAGAGCATGGCGCTAAAACTGACAGGGTTATGGGGTCGATTCCCATGTGGGACCAGTACAGTGAAAATGTATGCATTCACTCTGAATAAGAGTGTCTGCTATATGACTAAAATGTGTCTGACCAATATACTCTTTGGGAATATATTTTATAGAGAAAAATAATGAATTATTCCAATACTATGAGAATTTGTTTTCACCATGTCTGTGTGCATGTGTGTGTTTGTTGATTTGTTTTCAGGCATATGCAGAAGGACACTGATTTTATAGACTCTCTCACAAGGAACCTCCTCTGTTGCACCCACTCACTCAGTCATGTTCCATTTGACTGAACTTTACATAACTATCGCTATTCTGATGTCTCACTCAGAGGCAGTTTTGTAAGCTAAACTGTTTATATCAGTCCCACACTCCTGCCTGCCTGTGTGTGTGTTTGCGTGTGTGTGCCTCCATTCCTGCTTGCGTGTGTGTCTGAGTGAGTGCAAGTTTATGTGAGTATGTGTGCTCATCCACGCATGTATGTGTGTTGGGATTGACACTTGTGTTTTGAAACCCTTCTATCAACACATTTCGTGTTAACTGAGCGTCTCCATTACTCCCAGCTTTCTCATTGTTCCACTGCTTCCAGACGTTTTAGTCCTGAGTTCATTCAACGCTTTTCACCCCCTTCCCTGCTCTGTCTTTGAGAAAGTAATTGATCTCAATCAGCAGTCCATTATCTTTTGCAGGCAATTATCCACATTGTCACTTTTGCGTTTGGCCCTGTGACCCCTAAGGTCGCTGGGTCCCGGTGTAACCCTAGCCGCCTGGACGGCTCCCTCGACCCTCGTATAAAGAGTCTTCCAGGGTAAAGGACCCCCAAGGGGCCGTTCTCCACAAGCAGTACAGGACAGCCAGTTTAACGCAATCCTTTATTGAACTTCCACAGGAATGCAGGCCAGGGCAGCACCGTTCAGTCGGTTCTCCCAAGAAACATACACTCTTAGAAATGAAGGTGCTATGTAGAACCTAGACGTGTTCTTCGGCTGTCCCCATAGGATAACCTTTTGAAGAACCCCTTTTGGTTCTACCTTTTGGTTTCAGGTAGAACCCTTTACAAAGAGGGTTCTACATGGAACACAAGAGTTCTACCTGGAACCAAAAAGTGTTCTAACTGGAACCAAAAAGGGTTCTCATATGGGGACAGCCAAATAACCTTTTTAGAACACTTTTTTTCTAAGAGTGTACAACCCAGTTCTTATCGAGGTTTTCATATATACCATGGTCCCAAAATCCCCATTCTAGACAGAATCTCAGACCCCTTAGTTATATTGGTAGAGGGTGAGCTCGTGAAGGACTGCTGCTGTAACAGAACATATTATGGAATGAGATTAATGGTGTAAGACAGGGTTAAAATTAGGCTTGGGGGAACAGCCTACATAGGAGGCAGCATACATTGTGAATCACACAGAGGCCACCAGTTTTGGGGACAATTCCAACAACTCCCACATGAACCCTGAGGTATAACCAGTGAATTTAACATAGGTGTTGAATGATACCCGACGATACTAGATGGTATAGCACCACGCAGAAAACGACCGTGGCTATAGGTTTATATGAAAATGTTTCTAGGGAATATTTAAACTAGTGGAAGGCGATCCAGCACAAATATGAATGGCTGTCTTTAAAACACCTTAATGGCCCTCGGAGCAGGACTTGGCAGCGGTCGAGTCATGAGTAATATCCGTCCGTAAGCAGCTATTTCGTTTAGGAGGCTGGCAATAAATGGCCTTAGTGAGGGGGAGGGAGGAATGGAGGGATGGAAGTTGCACGGTTTCATTTTTAGCCAAGGAACAGGGCCAGACCATTGCAGCCCAGAGAACGGAAATAGCAAATAACTAATAATGGCCAGTCTTTTGGGTTTTGTTTTTAGTGTGGCAAAACATAGAAGTTCTCAGAAATGTTACTGCTGCTATTTCAAATGAGTAACTTGTAGTGAAGTAGTGGGCACTGATGAAATTAACTAGGCAAAGAAAATATTCAAGCCAGGTCGTGTTCTGGTTTTGAAGTCCCCTATCTAACCTTTGACCTCAAAATGAAAGTCATCTGCTATAGCCTCAAGCCATTTAAAGTCACCATTGCAAACATGCCACTAAAACATTCCCTTATTACTTTATTTTATTTTATTATATAGGTAACAAAATGTGAAGAAGAAAAACATTTATTGATTGAGACTAATATACATTAATTCAGGTTTCAACTTATCTCTTTTACTCTTCTCTCAGTATTACATGTTACGTGAAAGGATGTTTCACTCTTATCGGGGAGAGTACCAGTAATCCCCATGTTTCCTCTCTAAGCCAACCCTCATGTTGTATCCATCCCTGCCTATCCTGTCCCATCCTTGGGAAAATGCCCCATTTCCTCCCTGTTCTCAGTTCTCCCACTGAGGGACAAAGGGGTTCCTAAGTTCAGCCACCACCCCAGGCTAATCGAGGGGATAAAAAAGGGGCGGGGGGAGTCCAGAGGTGGACCATGCAGTGACAGAGAGAGGAGGGGAGATGCTAACCACTAACCACTGTGTGGGAGAAACTCCAAAGGTCACTGACCTCATAGAGCAACAAGTATGACAAAGCCAACACACAACAAACAGCAAACAGAACCAGCCGTGGCGTGATGTGGCCCCCATTACGATGGGTCCCTACATCAATAGATTTGGGGTCATAGGCGTGGAGAGGGAGGGACCCTGGGTAGATTCTTTACCCTGGGTCAGGAAGACAGCTATGGGTAGCCTCAGGGTGTTTGGCTGCCTGGCTGTTTCCTATTCTGGATGCCCCAATGCAGGACATATACCCAGGGCAGATTCTAATGAAATACAGTTGACAAAGGCATAATTGTGATCAAAATCATCATCATCATCAAAATCATCATCATCGATCAATAACATCATCAATAACTACTGTAATATTTCATAATCCTCAACATCATCATGATTGACAAAAACTACTCAAATTTTTCCATCCTCATCATCAGTTCTGCTTTTCTAATGACTTTTCTCCTAATGGCTACATGTTGTGGTCCTTCTGGGAGTTAAATGCTAAAAGTTCCAGAGCGCTCTGCAGTTTGAATGAAATACAGCATGATATGACATTTGTAATTTCCACTCTGCTGAAACCCAGCCATCCATGACGCACAGCCTTAACCCTTGCACCTAAAGGGGATGGGGGGAGAGGGGACTCCAAAACCTGGCTCCAGTCCCAGCTCTCACTGGATCCTGTCTGCAATGCCAATAAAGTGGATTTGTCGCAGGGGTAGAATGCTTTAACTTGGACTACTCTCTGAGACCCTGACACTCTGTGGTTGATAGATGGCCTTTCTTTTTAAACGTTTTTTTTTTACAGAGAACCACATTACCTCTGCAGTAAATCTGCCCTTCGATGGCAGGGACAGAGAAGGGAGGATGAAGCGAGAAAGAGATTATATTGCCATGAAATGCGAAAGAGCTTTTAAGTACAAATCCATCCTCAGTTGTAGATAATATTCTCTTGATAAGCTGGCCTCTTCTTCAGTTGGAGGTGGTATTGTAAGGGGGCAGTACTTTATCATGGGGTGAAGTTGGTCAGGGTGACCCCTGTGGTGCTGCGCTGCATGTTGGCATTAAGTAACTGAACACCTCCTGAAAAGCCAGGAGGTTTCAGCATATTGTGTTACTGATTCCTGCACTAACTCTGCAGACACACACGCATGCGCACACACACACACACACACACACACACACACACACACACACACACACACACACACACACACACACACACACACACACACACACACACACACACACACACACACACACACACACACACACACACACACACACACACACACACTCACACACTTCACGTTGAATTGAATGTGTCTCTAAGACGGTGGTGACATATAAAATGTTCCCAGAGGCACCTGTTTTCATTGGACCCAGCCAGGGATTAGAAGGGTGTGTGTGTGTGTGTGTGTGTGTGTGTGTGTGTGTGTGTGTGTGTGTGTGTGTGTGTGTGTGTGTGTGTGTGTGTGTGTGTGTGTGAGAGTGTGCGGGCGGGCGGGCGTGTGACCAATCTGTGACTGGGACAACGAGGGCGAGGAGGGCAAATTGAAAGCAATCTTTCTGCCGGGATTAACCAGTAAAATGAGGGTCCTCTGCTTTTAACACCCCCCCCTCTCTCTCTCTCACACACACACATTAACCCAGGGGGAGGAAGAGAGGGAGGAACGTAAGAGAGGGAGGACTGGGACACAGATATCTCATGCTAACTTAGTTAGCTGATAGCCTCCAGGGATGGCGAGGGAGGATGGTGACCTCTACCTGTGTTCCCCTGGCGACCCAGGCAACCAGAGGAAAACATTCCTGAGAAACTCTGAGACCTGCCTCACTAGAGAGATGGATAGAGAGAGAGAGAGAGAGAGAGAGAGAGAGAGAGAGAGAGAGAGAGAGAGAGAGAGAGAGAGAGAGAGAGAGAGAGAGAAACAGAGCGATGGAGAGACAGAGACCCAGCATGCCCCCCTTCCTTATACATCCCACTCATACGAAAGCACATACATTCTCTCACACACACACAGTATGTATACTGTACACACACACACACAAACACACCTACACGCAAGCAAACATGCGCACTTAATGTACATACTACAGGGAGGCTCATAAATACATTAGGGTAATGAATATACAGCACGCAACTCTAATGCACTTCCAGTATCCAGTCCTAAACTCTCACTGAGTATACACACATTCCAGTAACTTCAGACAGCTCCTAAAATAGACAATCCGTCTCCTCTCTCCTGGCTGACCCACCAGCGTTGTCACGGTGGTGGGCCCATGTGGTGGTCTGAAGACCGGGAAGTCTTATAACTACATGCTTGGTGCAGTAAGACATCTTTCTGGGTCCTCCCATGAAGGCAAAGTTTTCCATCATGAGTGATCACACGACTACAGGCAAACAACATGTACAATATCTTTACATGGGCATGCTAAACACCTTTGCATACATGCCCATTGTTCCTTATATGTTTATGTAGAATATAATCTCTTAAGAACATTTAAGTGAATGTGCAGCAAATCCAAACAAACTCTTTAAATTTCAGCTGCGGTCTGTGAAGGAGATTATTATTATATTTTATGCAGCTCTTGACCTTGGTGCTCACATTATCCCTCACACCCGCCTCAGGATATCCTCCTGCCTTGCCTTGCGTGTGTGTGTGTGTGTGTTTGTGTCTTACTCAGTTTGTGTTGGTGTCTGGGACCTCCCTCCCAGAGTCCTACTGGGATTGGCTGAATTCCTGAGTGGGTTCCTCTTGAGAGGAAGTGATGGGAAGCAAGGGGGCCATGTTCTCCTGTGCTCCACGTGGAGAGGGAGAAGGAACAAGAAGGGTTAGCTCACCTGGTACAGGACTGATTGATGGACGCATTCTGACAGAGAAACAAGACTTCAAAATATATACAGTTGAAGTCAGAAGTTTACATACACTTAGGTTGGAGTCATTAAAACTAATCTTTCAACCACTCTACAAATTTCTTGTTAACAAACTATAGTTTTGGCAAGTCGGTTAGGACATCTACGTTGTGTATGACACAAGTAAAAATTCCCTGTCTTAGGTCAGTTAGGATCAGCACTTTATTTTAAGAATGTGAAATGTCAGAATAATAGTAGAGAGAATGATTTATTTCAGCTTTTATTTCTTTCATCACATTCCCAGTGGGTCAGAAGTTTACATACACGCAATTAGTAATTGGTAGCATTGCCTTTAAATTGTTTAACTTGGGTCAAATGTTTCGGGTAGACTTCCACAAGCTTCCCACATTAACTTGGGTGAATTTTGGCCCATTCCTCCTAACAGAGCTGGTGTAACTGAGTCAGGTTTGTAGGCCTCCTTGCTCGCACACACTTTTTCAGTTCTGCCCACACATTTTCTATGGGATTGAGGTCAGTGCTTTGTGACTGTCACACCACTACTTTGACATTGTTGTCCTTAGTAAGCCATTTTGCCACAACTTTGAAAGTAGGCTTGGGGTCATTGTCCATTTGGAAGACCCATTTGCAACCATGCTTTAACTTCCTGACTGATGTCTTGAGATGTTGCTTCAATATATCCACGTAATTTTCCTCCTCATAATGCCTATCTATTTTGTGAAGTGCACCAGTCCCACCTGCAAACCGAAGTCTGGCTTTTTATGGCGGTTTTGGAGAAGAGTATTTTTCCTTGCTGAGTGGCCTGAGTGGCCTGTCGATATAGGAGTCGGTTTACTGTGGATATAGATACTTTTGTACCTGTTTCCCCCAGCATCTTCACAAGGTCCTTTGCTGTTGTTCTGGGATTTATTTGCACTTTTCGCACCAAAGTACATTCATCTCTAGGAGACAGAACGTGTCTCCTTCTTGAGCGGTATGACGGCTGCCTGGTCCCATGGTGTTTATATTTGCTTAATATTGTTTGTACAGATGAACGTGGTACCATCAGGCGTTTGGAAATTGCTCCCAATGATGAACCAGACTTGTGGAGGTCTACAATCTTTTATCTGAGGTCTTGGCTGATTTCTTTTGATTTTCCCATGATGTCAAGCAACTGGAGTTAGGCACTGAGTTTGACGGTAGGCCTTGAAATACATCCACAGGTACACTTCCAATTGACAATTGTCAATTAGCCTATCTGAAGCTTCTAAAGCCATGACATAATTTTCTGGAATTTTTCCAAGCTGTTTAAATGCACTGTCAACTGAGTGTATGTAAACTTCTGACCCACTGGAACTGTGATACAATGAATTAAAAGTTAAATATTCTGTCTGTGAACAATTGTTGGAAAAGTTACTTGTGTCATGCACAAAGTAGATGTCCTAACCGACTTGCCAAAACTATAGTTTGTTAGAATTAACAAGAAATTTGTGGAGTGGTTGAAAAATGAGTTTTTTATGACTCCAACCTAAGTGTATGTAAACTTCCGACTTCAACTGTACATGAAATGTGTTATACATTTTCCTTATGTAACTCTTCTGATTAATGATAGCATATTGATCAATGATGAATTTCCATGGGCGGAATCATAATGCTTTTAGGCAGTGGCGTGTCCAGAACATTTTATATCTGGTTGCCAAGGTGGGGCACAGACCCAGTTTAGAGTGGTCGTAAAATGTCTAACCTTAATCGATGCAGGGGGTTGGAACCAAAATTATTATCCAATTGCTTAATTCTGAACATAATCATATTTTTTTGTGTTCTGTTCCACTGTTCTGACCTGTAAAATAAAGTTCTGAACCGGTTCGAACTCCAAAAAAGTAGTGGTTTACATTGTTAATTTCTGTTCCTTTTTAAACCCCTGAAATATTTTTTATATATATATATTTAATTCAACATTAAATGACTTCATCAGTCAGTGCGGGTAGAGCAGCTTGCTTTGGAGCCAACACTGTTTTTCTGTTTTGTTGCATTACAACCTGTAATTTAAATGGATTTTTATGGGATTTCATGTAATGGACATACACAAAATAGTCCAAATTGGTGAAGTGAAATGAAAAAATAAATACAAATAAATAAAAATGGAAAAGTGGTGCGAGCATACCACTGTCATGACGTTGGCCTGGTGGGGTAGGTTTATGACAGTCATAAATACCTCTTCCCCACATTTTCCTCTCTCTACCCTACCGATGTTACGTTTGCAAACCCCTTGGTTAACATAGAGATTCTGGGAACATCAGAAGGTGGGGGGAAATAAACTATATTCTGGTAATCGGACCAATTGGTACTTAATGAATATGATGTCAGTTCGGCTGTCATCTGAGACATTCTCATCAATGATAAGATGACATAAACTCTACAGTGGAAAGTCTACACATCAGAGTTATCGGATTCACATGGAATTGTTGTTCAATTTAAATGTTTGAATATTAAATTATTTGTGATAAGATGAAATGTGATTTCAGCTTCTAAAATGTAAGATTTGGGTTTTCATACGGTTAGGGTTATGCTCAATCAGTGTGAAGGGACATGGACTATAAAACTTTTCAAACACGCCCTCCTCTCCCTTCCTAAATAAAGCCTTGACGACAATATAACCTCCTGTCCCGAGGATGTGAGGACGATGGTCCGATGTCAGAATGGTTCAGATAATAACTACAGAACAAAGCCAACATCAGCGTGAGCTTTGGTTGCGAATGGTGTGAACTTTGAACTCTTATTCACTACAGAAGTGATACCTCCTAGCTGTTGAGTTAGCAACAGCAGCTGCAAACGAGGGTTAGAAAGGAACGGACAGAGTATCCCGTCTATCACACAATGACGTTATTACAATGTATTCAATTGGCCACCAGAGACATTCTTCAAAGGACTCGGTTTGGCAACACGGCCTTCCATCTACCACCAATCTACCGAAGCGCAGCTCAGAGTAAATATTTATTGCATTTTCCTTTTCCAAATGGCCGGTAATTTAGAATGCATAAGATACTGTATTTACGATAGCACAGCTTCTTCCTTTGTTACTCAGTCTTCCCGCTCTTTCACTCAAACCCAGCCCCTTTTCATTTGTGTAACAAGCTGTCATATCTGTTCCGCCCGCCAGGGATGTTTTCCTTTAAGACGTAATTTGTAATCAAGCTATGACGAATTATGTGTATGTGTAATTCTATGTCATTAGTTAGGTATTTAGTAAACCCAATTAAACCCAATTTTGTATTACTGATTCAACTTGTTAGTCAGGGTTAGTGAAGATAACCGAGAATTTACAACTTTCAGATGAGACTGAATTAAGATGACGATTAATAACATTGACTGCTATTGATGTAAAATATCACTAGGCCTTTAAGAGTTTATTCAGAAGATAACAGCTCTATGAATATTCTTTCGTGGTTCCCCGACTCTCTAGTTAATTACATTTACATGATTAGCTCAATCAGGTAATATTAATTACAGAAAAATTATTTTATAGAATAGCATGTCATATCACTTAATCCGGCATAGAAATACACGACACCCCTTGTTTTCTGTATGAAGCACCTAATTCCAGGTTGTAAGGCAACAAAATAGGAAAAATGCCAGGGGGTGAAAACTTTCGGAAACCACTGTATCATTGAAAAAGTGAATCCTTTCTTCTCTAATTAAAAATCTCTCCCTAATTTCTGAGTCATGCTTGTAATATCAGTAGGCTACACACACACACACACACACACACACACACACACACACACACACACACACACACACACACACACACACACACACACACACACACACACACACACACACACACACACACACACACACACACACACACTCATTGGCATAGATTTTCAGGTGGCATGCCGACACTGGAATATGTGAGTGAGGGCTTCTCATAGGCGTTTTTAAATAATGCCCAGAACATAAAATAATGTTATTAACCGGTTCCCATGCTTTTAAAACAACGTTTCTGTTCCGGAACAGTATAGTTCACTTCTGTCCCCGGATCTGCTTCTGTTCCTTGAAAAATGTCTTCATTTTCCAGTTTTCGGTTCTGTTCTCTCAACCGGTTCCTGATAATTATCATGGTTCAGAGCGTGCACCAAAATTTGTTATGGGCTTTATGGTAAAGACATGTCATTTTAACTGTACAAATGCATTACCTTTGTGTCATGAACACAACAAGTCATGATGTTTCTGATTGTCTCATCTTTTTAAGTGGGAGAACTTGCACAATTGGTGGCTGAATAAATACTTTTTTGCCCCACTATATCTGATTCTGTCTGGCCAAAAATAGTATGACTCGTCATACCCTTTTTGGCCAGACAGTCAGATACTTCGCTCTGATGCTTTCTCCAGTGGTATTAATGAATCTTGTGTCACTGCGCGTCTTGGTAAAAATTATCAATATATTCAGAGACAACCTATCAGATGTAAGAATTTCTGGGGGGGAACACCGGGGTGGCCAATCAGATGTGTACTGTATGTACTGTAGGTGCAATACATAACTTCTATGTCAGATGAAAAGTTATTTGTATCGTTGTCACAGCTAGGGGACAGAGAACTTAAAATATTGTGGCTTTGAGACTATTTTAGTTATCAAGACAATCCAGCCCAAGTACAGCCTCAAAACATTCAGCATCACAAACACAACAACAAACCTCCACAGACATGTAGATTCATCTGTCTGGCATCATTTGTTTGAAGAACCACCCTCAACTGAAAGGAGAGAAGCAGATTTTGAAAAATAAATCCCTGTTGACCTCATCGTTCAAAATGAGTGCAAACACACAAAAAGAGTGATTCCTGTCTGTCTGTTGCAACAAAGACATATTTTTGTATCTCAACTACTAAAGCTTCCTCTCTGCTTTCAGATGTCCTATACAGTCTAGTTTTGACAGCCCTTATTCTGCTCTCAATCCCAGCGTGTCATCCACGTCTCACTCCTGACAACCCATAGTGCAACACAGTTCCCCTACATCAAGGAATGTATGGGAAATATAGCTTCATGGAATGTGAGTTGCACTCACTGCCAACCAACACAGAGACAGGGAGAGGGAGAAAAAGTTACACGTCCTCACAAAGCCCCCAAAATGCAGTCATTGTTAGAGAGAAGCGCTCAATCACTTGTCGATCGCTTTGTTAATGTCTTGCGTCGATCGCTCTAACTGCCGGCGGGGGTCATGTGTAGTGAGAGAATGTAAGTGTAGCATTGCCAGGAACGCCACGGCTGCTGGTGTGCTGTCTCACTGGCTCAGTCTGAAACTCAGCCATGCCCTCCAGACTCGCCCAGACTACAGTAGCTCTAAAACACTGCAGAATCTGGGCTTTTTGTGACTAGTGTGTTTAAGGGGTGGAAGGGGATTCAAACTTTCAGCACTGGTTAAAAATAGACCCGGACGGCCCCCACTACCCAGACAGAAAAAGTCAGCCCTGCTAATAATCACAGCTTTGCACCACGAGCAGTCTGAAGCATCAGGCCTGAAAATATGTAACTCTTTAGGAGGGGCCTGGGAAACTTTAGACACTGGAGCTCTGCTTGCTGCCTAGAATGAAAGCCATGGGATTGATTGAAGAGGGTTTGTTTTTATACAGATTTTATTAAGGTTTATTTATCTAGGCAAGTCAGTTAAGAACAAACTCTTATTTTCTATGATGGCCTTGCAACCTTGTTCAGAGTAAGAACAACATATTTTTTACCTTGTCAGCTCGGGGATTCAATCTTGCAACCTTTCAGTTACTAGTACAATGCTAACCACTAGGCTACCTGCCAAGCCATGATGTGGGGCCATTGATCTGGACCTGTATTCCTAAAGTGTCTCAGAGTAGGAGTGTTGTTCTAGGATCTGGTCCCCCTTGTCCATGTAATCTTACTCATTATGGTCTAAAAGGCTAAACTGATCCAAGATCATTACTCCTACTCTAATTTGCTTTATGAGTACTGGCCCAGATCTCGACTCCCTGATTCTTTCTCCGTCCGTCTTTTCGCCTTGCTGGCTGTCTGGCCTGGCGTAAGTCACTCATTGGGTCTGTCTCGGCAGAGGGAGTGGTGGTGGATCTATCTGGAGTTGATGACACACTAATAGCAGGGGAATAAGGGGGCGTCAGCTCTCTGAGGTCAGACCAGACAGACATCAGATGTCACCAAGACACACACAAAGAGAGGGTCACAAGTGTACGCTGTCTTCTTGGCTGAAGTATGCTCAACAACCACTGTCTTGTCTATCCATCCACTCCTTTTGTCATTCACACATTTTTCTCACTGATGTACAAACTCACCCTTTCTCTTTTGCCGTAGTTCCTTTACATCATCCAGAGTTAACCACATGTTCCCTAGTCTTAAAGTCTGCATAATCCACAATCCAGGAATGATCATTCACCAACAATATGACGCACTAGCTATGGGACTGCTATAGTATAAGTAGCTTTTGCTGTTCCATCATTAGCATATTGATGTCTATATAAGGTCTATAAGAAACAGATGAGTGATGACTACATATTCCCTTGAACATGGCCTCATAATCAACATTGAGCTTGATCCGGTTACCTGTATATCTCCTGTTTTCTTTTGCAGCTATGCTCCAAAATGTACCTTTGTGCTTCAGTAGACAGAACAAGTAATGACTTGATAGGATGACTTGTCTATCCAACGCATGAAATCTTGTCATGCAAAGCCAATGACGATAACGACGACACTGTCAATCATTCTGGATGTGTGAACAGTCACAATCTGAAAATAAGTGTCGGGGGGGACTTTTTTAATCTGACGTCATACCATTGCCACACAGTATTTGTATAATCGCTGTGTGATTTGCATACAGGAGGGTACTAACTAACGTAATACTCTCAGGGACATTGTTTCAGAGGTTGTGAGCACAAGAAAGCACAATGAACAAAAGGGTCCCTCTCAGGAAGACGGTTAGCCACTTAGCCTATCACTCCATCAGTGTTATCACAGGTTTAGAATCCCCTATGACTGCATAGTACAAGGGCCAATGCGTCACCGTTTGTTGTACCAAAGGATTTCTTCCTCTAACATTTTCCTCAACTGTCAGATGTCAATTTGATTTGATGAATGTGTTTCTTAAACAAATGTCATGCTGATGAACATGAGGCAATACCATTATAGAGCTAGGGTTTTCTGGCCTGTATCTAGGGCAAAGGTTTCAGGCCTGTATCCACAGTAGGCAACATGTTAGTGTAAGACTAATGTGTCTGAGGGGCATTAAACGTGATGATAAGGTACCCATAAAGCAATGCCATCATTTTCTGTGGCATGTGGAATACAACAAGTGTACTGTACGTACGGGTGTGTAACGTCACGGGCGAGAAACTATACATCTCCTGGCTGAGGAAGAGAAGTTCTCGCTCGTGCCGTTAACTTGGCTAACAATTAGCCTTTATAACAGACAGAGATGTTCATGGGAAATGTAGGCTGGTTAATGAGTGTTTTCAGGTGATGACTCCTTGTTTTGGGAAGGCATGACTGTGGAATTTAACCCTCTAAAAATGTAGAATGACACAGTCCCTGTATAAAGCCACCCATGACTTATTTATAGACATAATTATATAATGGGTAGTGTGGGCTTCTTTTTTGAGGGGGAAGTTTGTAATTCAGTTGAATTGGGAGCTGGAGGGCAAATTATCTTCTTCCCTCCAGCACCTAATTCAAATTAATACAAATCTGACCTTTATATCATTCGAAATAACTTACATATGAAGTTTGAAGGTGTCACTCTAGAGTTAGTGAATAACTAGGAGAAATGTGTGTGAATGAGTGCAACAGGGTGATGCAGGGGGCGGGGGGCAGGGGGCGGGTGTGTATGTCAGGGAGGCAAGTAGCCAAAATCTGTATCAGTTACTAAGTGGTCATGAAGTGTAACATTTCTGATCTCAGGAGTTTGAAAATAAATATATTGAATATTAAACAATTATTTGCATGTTTTTGATTCTCTACTGTAATTTATTCCACTGCAGGTCAGAACAGAACAGCACAGTAAAGTGAATGCGTCTCTGTGTGCAATCATGTATCCACTTACTACCAATCAAAGCTCCATTACCAGTGAGTTTTAAGGCATTAGAGATGTCAACATTGTTAAGGCATGCGTATTGTTTTCTCAGTCAAGGAAAATTAGAAAATGAATTCCTTTGGGCAGAGGAGGAGTGTATGTGTGCGTGTATGGGTGCTTGTGACGGGGTAAGTGAGGGTCAATTGAGAGATAGGGAGGAACTGGTGGACTGGTTGGGGGGGAGGGAAACCATTTGGGCTCAGTCATTCAGAGGGAGGCAGATCCTTTTTTCTGGGACAGCTGAATTGTGAGAAAAGAGCAAGCTTTGCGGCGCTGCCATTTGTTTTGCTTCGAGAGAGCAGCCTCCCACCCTGAAACACTGAGAGCAGCCTCCCACCCTGAAACACTGAGAGCAGCCTCTCACCATGAAACACTGAGAGCAGCCTCCCACCCTGAAACACTGAGAGCAGCCTCTCACCATGAAACACTGAGAGCAGCCTCCTACCCTGAAACACTGAGAGCAGCCTCCCACCATGAAACACTGAGAGCAGCCTCCCACCATAAAACACTGAGAGCAGCCTACCACCATGAATCACTGAGAGCAGCCTCCCACCCTGAAACACTGAGAGCAGCCTCCCACCCTGAAACAATGAGAGCAGCCTCCCACCATGAAACACTGAGAGCAGCCTCCCACCCTGAAACACTGAGAGCAGCCTCCCACCCTGAAACACTGAGTACAGCTGCCCACCCTGAAACACTGAGGGCAGCCTCTCACCCTGAAACACTGAGTACAGCTGCCCACCCTGAAACACTGAGTCCAAACTGATGAAATAAAATGACAGTCATGCAGTACTTTCTGGCAGATGGTATTTCTGCGATTCGATAATGCACAATTTGAGATTGCTTGATATGAATTATTTCATATCAAATATGAAATCTCTTTTGACTGTGGATTCTGGAGTATACTGTAGGTTTGAAAGAAAAATAAGAAAACACATATACTGTAATATACAGTGGGGAGAGCAAGTATTTGATACACTGCCGATTTTGCAGGTTTTCCTACTTACAAAGCATGTAGAGGTCTGTCATTTTTTTTAGCATAGGTACACTTCAACTGTGAGAGACGGAATCTAAAACAAAAATCCAGAAAATCACATTGTATGATTTTTAAGTGAATAATTTGTATTTTATTGCATGACATAAGTATTTGATACATCAGAAAAGCAGAACTTAATATTTGGTACAGAAACCTTTGTTTGCAATTACAGAGATCATACGTTTCCTGTAGTTCTTGACCAGGTTTGCACACACTGCAGCAGGGATTTTGGCCCACTCCTCCATACAGACCTTCTCCAGATCCTTCAGGTTTCGGGGCTGTCGCTGGATAATACGGACTTTCAGCTCCCTCCAAAGATGTTCTATTGGGTTCAGGTCTGAAGACTGGCTAGGCCACTCCAGGACCTTGAAATGCTTCTTACGGAGCCACTCCTTAGTTGCCCTGGCTGTGTGTTTCGAGTCGTTGTCATGCTGGAAGACCCAGCCACGACCCATCTTCAATGCTCTTACTGAGGGAAGGAGGTTGTTGGCCAAGATCTCGCAATACATGGCCCCATCCATCCTCCCCTCAATACGGTGCAGTCGTCCTGTCCCCTTTGCAGAAAAGCATCCCCAAAGAATGATGGTCCACCTCCATGCTTCACGGTTGGGATGGTGTTCTTGGGGTTGTACTCATCCTTCTTCTTCTTCCTCCAAACACGGCGAGTGGAGTTTAGACCAAAAAGCTCTATTTTTGTCTCATCAGACCACATGACCTCCCATTCCTCCTCTGGATCATCCAGATGGTCATTGGCAAACTTCAGATGAGCCTGGACATGCACTGGCTTGAGCAGGGTGACCTTGCATGCGCTGCAGGATTTTAATCCATGACGGAGTAGTGTGTTACTAATGGTTTTCTTTGAGACTGTGGTCCCAGCTCTCTTCAGGTCATTGACCAGGTCCTGCCGTGTAGTTCTGGGCTGATCCCTCACCTTCCTCATGATCATTGATGCCCCACGAGGTGAGATCTTGCATGGAGCCCCAGACTGAGGGTGATTGACCGTCATCTTGAACTTCTTCCATTTTCTAATAATTGCGCCAACAGTTGTTGCCTTCTCACCAAGCTGCTTGCCTATTGTCGTGTAGCCCATCGCAGCCTTATGCAGGTCTACAATTTTATCCCTGATGTCCTTACACAGCTCTCTGGTCTTGGCCATTGTGGAGAGGTTGGAGTCTGTTTGATTGAGTGTGTGGACAGGTGTCTTTTATACAGGTAACGAGTTCAAACAGGTGCAGTTCATACAGGTAATGAGTGGAGAACAGGACGGCTCCTTAAAGAAAAACTAACTGGTCTATGAGAGCCGGAATTCTTACTGGTTGGTAGGTGATCAAATACTTATGTCATGCAATAAAATGCTAATTAATTACTTAAAAATTATACAATGTGATTTTCTGGATTTTTGTTTTAGATTCCGTCTCTTACAGCTGAAGTGTACCTATGATAAAAAATTACAGACCTCTACATGCTTTGTAGGTAGGAAAATTGGCAGTGTATCAAATACTTGTTCTCCCCACTGTAATATTAAAGTTTGATATTTTCTCAGATGATAATGCACATACAGATCAGGGTATGCATACAGTATGTGCTCACATGCTGTCTGCTACTGACCTTGTACAAAGCTCTCTCTTTCTTTACACCCCACTCCTTCCCCATTGCAAGGAAACAGCATCTTGAGTACAGCACAGAGGACTTAAACTTACAGCATTAGGACAACAGAGGCGTGGCTGGCCCTAAATGAGGGGACAAATTGCGGAGCAAAGAGGAGGGGAAGAGGGGGAGGGCCGGTGGCAGTTCAGTGGCGGAAGCGCAGGAGGTGTCCCCGAATGGGTCACTGGGGTCAAACTGGCCCCTGTCGGTCTCCACTGCCATGTGAACAGGAAAGGTGTGCGCGTGTGAACTTTTGCCTCGTCCCGCTCAGTCCATCAGCCAGCAAATGGAGCCCATCAGCCACACAGCTGGGGGAGAAGAGGTTAGGGGCTTGGGTAGGAGAGAGGGAGTGAGGGCAGGCCTGAACAACTCACACACAGGCCCCCTTTGTGCTCGGGGCAAGGGCTAGCGTTACCCCACGGGGGGGTAGACAGGGAGCGAACTGAAGTGAGCAATCCGTATGTGTTGGAGCAATTACCACTGAGTCATTATCACGCCATAACAGAGGATCATCTATCTTCTCATTCAAGGTGTCACCTGGTCTTCATTTACCAGTCAATATCCACCCATTATACTGGGATGAAGCACAAACTGAAAACTAGTAAGTCCTCCAGATCCCTGACAAACACAAACATTGAGTTAGCAATAATATGCTATCTTCTTTTCCTTTAGACCTCATGACATTAGACCATACTGTACCTCAGGCACTGTGTGTACATAGGTGCATGTGCGTGTTTTACGTTTTGGTAGATGTACATGACTGCATGTTAAGACCTGCGTGAGATGGCTTCTTGTGGTTTTGTACCAGTTCCCCCCCCCCCCTTCCTGCTCCTAGGCCAGTTGCACAGGGGACCTGTGTGGAGGAAATGCCTCTGAATTGGGAGGTCAAGTGCCTAGGGAGTCCTGGCCTAACTTTGCTATCCAACTTGAGTTCAATACCAGAGAAACATGCACGCATGCACTACACACACACACAAGCATGCACTACACACACACACAAACATGCAAGCACGCACTACAACACATTCACCAATAGTATACCAGACATAACTTGACAAGATAAGTACCAATGGAAGTGGTAGTACCTAAGTAATCCTCCTATCAGTAATTGACTCATTATCAACCTCACAGCTCCACAAATAAAACACAAACAGCATACATACAGTACATGATAGACGTCTTACTTCCTGCTCAGAGGCTGAGTGTGCAACAGAGCCAGGGGCCACTGTATTCAGCCCAGGGCTGTGTGGGAGTTCAAACACATTTAGATATGACTCTATTCTAGATTAAAATATTACCGGTGTGTGTTTATTATTGGGAGAATAGCTGTCAGGATACTTCAGCTCATTTCCTTCATCTTCCAGCCTCACCTCATAAACTCTGTGGCTGAGAATGTCTATTTATACAGTTTACTGTGCTGCTCTGCAGTGCTACAGGCTGGGAGTGATTGGGGATGACTGGATCTTTACTCACTTTCGTGTGCTTTGGAAGTAAATGGAACAGGCAATGAATATAAACTCTGGAAAATAATTAGGTTCTAAAAAAACAATGATAAGAAAAATATATACAGTATGACAAGAAATTGAATTTCATATTAATTAGAAGTTTTCGAAGCATGTAATAATTTGATTTGATGATGAGAACTTGAGCTATTAAGGGTAATACAGGTCTAACACATAAAAACAACTGAATGTACTGTATTCAGGAACTTACTGTTGATATTGTGTACCTTTCCCTGCACTGACCCTAACTCAGTGTTGCAGCGCAGCCCATTGAGAGGGAGGGAGGGAGGGAGGGAGGGAGGGAGGGAGGGAGGGAGGGAGGGAGGGAGGGAGGGAGGGAGGGAGGGAGGGAGGGAGGGAGGGAGGGAGGGAGGGAGGGAGGGAGGGAGGGAGATTGGGCACTGATCAGATATGTAATCTCCAGTAAGACAATAAATATCTAGTAGGTCAAAGTATAAGGTCATTTACAATCTAAATATTTGGTGCAATACAAAGTTGTAAAAAGTTTACTGTTTTGCTTTTTATAACAACATACAATACCAGTCAAAATTTTAGACACACCTACTCATTCATGGGTTTTCTACATTGTAGAATAATAGTGAAGACATCAAACTATGAAATAACACATATGGAATCATGTAGTAAGCAAAAAAGTGTTAAACAAATCAAAATATATTTTAGATTATTCAAAGTAATGACCATTTGCCTTCATGACAGCTTTGCACACTTTTGGCATTCTCTCAACCAGCTTCACCTGGAATGCTTTTACAACAGCGTTGAAGGAGTTCCCACATATACTGAGCACTTGTTGGCTGCTTTTCCTTCACTCTGCTGTCCAACTCATCCCAAACATCTCAATCGGGTTGAGGTTGGGTGATTGTGGAGGACAGTTCATCTGATGCAGCACTCCATCCATCACTCTCCTTCTTGGTCAAATACCCCTTACACAGCCCGGAGGTGTGTTGGGTCATTGTCCTGTTGAAAAACAAATTATTACACTAAGTGACTTCATTCATCCAGCCCTCCTCTCCCCTGTAACTATTCCCCAGGTCATTGCTGTAAATGAGAATATATTCTCAGTCAATTTAACTGGAAAAATAAGGGTTAAATAAAATTCTAAATAAATGTAAACCAGATGCTTAATGGTGGGAACCACACATGCTGAGATTTTCCGTTCACCTACTCTGCTTCTCACAAAGACACAGAAGTTGGAACCAAAAATTGCAAATTCGGACTCTTCAGACCAAAGGACAGATTTCCACTGTCCATTGTTACTTGAACTGTGAAGCATTTATTTGGGCTGTAATTTCTGAGGCTGGTAACTAATGAACTTATCCTCTGCAGCAGAGGTAACTGTAGCGGTACTCATGAGAGCCAGTTTCATCATAGCTCTTGGTGGTTTTTGTGAATGCACTTGAAGCTCTGTAATGATGGACTGTTGTCTCTCTTTGCTTATTTGAGCTGTTCTTGACATAATATGGACTTAGTCTTTTAGGGCTATCTTCTGTGTACCACCCCTACCTTGTCACAACACAAATTATTGTCTCAAATGCATTAAGAATGAAATATATTTCACAAATGAACTTTTAGCAAGGCACACCTGTTAATTTAAATGCATTCCCGGTGACTACCTCATGAAGCTGGTTGAGAGAATGCCAACAGTGTGGTTACTTTGAAGAATCTCAAAAATATATTTGATTTGTTTAACAGTTTTTGGGTTGCTACATGATTCCATATGTTATTTCATCATTTTGATGTCCTTACTATTATTCTACAATGTAGAAAATAGTAGAAAATAAAGAAATCCCTTGAATGAGTTCAAACTTTCAACTGGTACTGCATTTTTTGTGTCACTTGTTACAAAAGAAGAAGAAAACCTTGTCAAAGTGACAAACCCTGGCTGTGAAATGTGGTCATGTAATCTAATCAAGATGTTATTAAGTGGATGAAATACTAAAAGACAAGAAAAAAAATCTCAGTTTTCTCTTTGATTGATTTAATTAACTGCAAATCTCTCTGGGGTGACCCCTATGTAATCCTTTTTTTGTCTTTTTTTGCCGGCTAAAAATGTAAGTTGATCTATTAATAGAGGTGGATAATGCTGTTGACCCTGGGGGTTAATTCTCAGGCTTTCTGCTGCTTTCATCCCCCGGGGGCCCGGGTGCCGAATCCTCCTCAGGTTACACTGCCCTGAACCCAGGAACCACAGCCAGGAAATGAGTTCATATCAAAAAATGAACCTAGGATTTGGTCCGCTTCGGCACCTTTGTAGACACCAGGAAGATGAGAGGCGGGGAACTCTGGGGACCGTAGCCGACCTTAAATCCTGATTAATCCTGCCCATTCCATGCTACAGCATGAGGTCACTGGGAATCCAAATCAAAAATCTGAGAGAAATAAATTAATAAAAAGGGGAGAAAAATCAGAGGATGATTGGTCTGTGTACCAGACCCAGACATGTCTATTGAATTTTTTGTGATGCCTGGTAGCATTTCTATTTCAACACCTGTCAGGAGGGGGAAACCTACATGAGGGAGAAAATGCGCTTGAATAAAATGTTGAATTAATTCCAGATGAAAGAGCTTGAGAAGGCCCACCCCCAGCCGAGTGTGTGTATGATAGAGAGCCAGGGGCTTTTCTGACTAATTGCTCCTTTACATAATCCTTAATCGTTTTTACATAATCTCAGATAGTGTTTACACACGAAAACCCATAGGGTTAGAGTAATAAAGTGTCTTACAGCGCCAGTATAAATATACATATAATGCTGAGGAACGCACACTCTCGTGTCGTGCTCAGCAATAACATTTCACTTCTAACATTTGTCTGTCCCAATCAAAATACTGTAGAATAAATAGATCTGTGGCCTGAATAAACATACAGTAGTCAAGCAGTCAATGACAGGTGACTTAGTCCAAGCCTTTAATTTAAGTATTTCCTTCTCTGTTTTTTGTGAAACTGTGGACATTGAATTCAGGCACAGCTGAAAAAGTAGGCGTAGACGAGCAATCCTTTGACACACACACACACGCACACACACACACACACACACACACACACACACACACACACACACACACACACACACACACACACACACACACACACACACACACACACACACACACACACACACACACACACACACACACACACACACACACACACACAAGGGCTGTCAGTGGTGAAAATGCATCAGACACAGTGAGGGAGAGAAAGAGTGAAAGATAGAGAGATGGGGGAGACAAAGATAGAGATTCCTGTGTGTCCAGGAGGTTAAGCCAGCTGGGGATGGAGTCTGGGGTCAGGGGTCTCCTCCTCCATGAGGTGAAGAACCCTGATCATCTCAGCAGCTGAGCAGAATGGTTGGTGTAGAGTCCACTTTCAAAGAGTCGAAGGGGTGAGGGAAGGGTGAGAGGTGAAGGTGAGTGTAAGGGTTCCTCTTGGCATGTTGGGATTCGAAGAATAGGGTCACTGAAGAATCGTTACTGGTTGTGTGAGGTAACCTGTGTTGAGCTGAGACAGATAGTTTCTGAGCAGTAACATTCAAGGGGATGGATAAAAAGAAAATCCAATCATTCCGTTCCATTGTTTCCAACCTGTAAAATAAAGTTCTGAACCGCTTTATATCGTTGCTTTCTGTTCCTCTGGATACATCTGAATTTTTTTTGATCGGCATTAATTACTTCACCAATCAGTGCGGCTAGAGCAGCTTGCTATGGCGCGGGCGAGCTATAGTTGTTCACAAGCTCGATTGGATAGACAAGTGTATTGTAGGGCACAAGACGCGACAGAAACTTTGCCGGTGAAATTGTGCGGCCTTGCATCTTGCCATGTCATGCATTATCTGAATTAGGCCCACAGAATTATACCTACACAGGAGCGGCTTCCATGGAGAAACTTTGAATGTTTTTGAACTTCAGAGATTTGGAAAAAAACATCTTCCCTTTTTGTAGTTAATAAATCCAATGTGAAACGTGATCACTCAACTAGCATTGAAAAAGTGAATTGATTCTTCTCTAATTAAAATCTCTCCCTAATTTCTGAATCATGCTTGTAACGTCAGTAGGATAAAATAGTCTATGCTTCTGAGGGGGAGGGGCAGGCATCCTACACATGCACACACACACTGGCAAAGATTTTCAGCTGGCAGGCAGAAACACTGGAGTACGTTTCTGAGTGACAGAGTGAGTAGGCGTTTTGTTGCATTTTTTTGTGGGACTGAAACGTAAAATGACATTATTAGAAGGTTCCCATGCTTTTAAAATAACAGTTCTTGAAAATGTTTTTATTTTCCGCTTTCCAGTTCTGTTCCCAGAACCAGTTCCAGCCCCTGCTCAAAACTGTCCTGATTTTCAAGAAACGGTGGCATATCTTACAGTAAAAACAGGTGGTCTGGTGAGAGTTTTCATGTAAGGGATGTTATCCTCTGATGGTATTCTGTGATGAAGATAAAACTCTTGAGGTATAATGATGCTTCTTGGAGAGAAAAAAAACCCTCTCAGGTCTGGTTAATTCATTTCAGGACTTTCTGCCTTGGGACATTCAAGGGAGAGTGTGTGTGGCCCTAGAGTAAGAGTGAGGAGACAGTGGTGATTTGCAGGTGTACGGGTCAGACAGAAACCCCCGCAGCCCTCCACCGCTCCTTCCACATCCCTCCCTCCCTCTGTCCATTCCCTAACCTCCTGAGCCTCCATAATATCTGGACACATGTACAGCCACAGTCAGAGGGAAACCCGCAGGCGGACAACAACTCTCTCACTGCTCTCACACAATCCATGACACGCCAGACAATATTCCACAAGTGGTTTGTTTCCCAACGACACAAATACCTCTTGGCTAGATGTACAGAACAGTGGCAAATATTGGTGTGGGCTACCCCTGCCCCTTGCTCCCCTACTCTCTGCCTCATTCCCCCTGCTCCCCGACACACTTCCCCCTCCTCCTCGACACCACCAGAACACACATTAATCTTACACACCCGGGAGGGGGAAAATCCAGCAGCTGCCAATGTTGTCCCACCCAGCAAGCCTGGTCCCAGGAGCTCCACTAATTCCAAGGTCATGTGGATGTCTCCGTCCCTCTCCCCTCTCGGCTCCTCTTCTCTCTCACTCCACCTCGCCTTATTGGGCCACGGAGGTAGGAAGCCAGGGAGAGTTGGAGATAAAGAGAGAGAGAGGGGGGGGATAAAGAGAGGGACAGAGTGCGGGGAAGAGGGGACAAGGGATCATGTGAAACGTTCAAAAGCAGCTCAAATCACACAGACACAAGACACAGGAGTGCCAACTGAGATGCTACATTACCTGACAGATGTCAAAGTGTTGTAAGTGTAGATCAAATGATCGGTAGCTCTGTGCTCTCTTGTGTTCTCACCATTTCTGATGATTGTGTATTTCATCAATGTGGCGCCCAGCAGACATTCCTAAACCTCTCTCTCCTAGTGACCCCTCTCAGGTGGCAGAGGCCCAGCGCCCAGCGGAGGGGGTCACATGACCTCTATTAACTGGTTCCAGGGAAAATCCACCTGAGACAGACAGGGAGGCTGTAACGTAATTTGTCTTCCTCTGACGAGCAGTATGAATGATCGGACCAATATGCAGTGTGGTACGTGTCCATGTTGATAATTTATTAACATTGAACACCAAAAACAAAATAACAAGTAGAACGAACGAAAACGAAACAGTTCTGTCTGGTAATGACACAGAGACAGAAATAATCACCCACAACTAAAATGGTGAAAACAGGCTACCTAAGTATGATTTTCAATCAGAGACAACGAATGACACCTGCCTCTGATTGAGAAACATACCAGGCCAAACACATAAACACAACATAGAAAAAAGAACATGGACTACCCACCCCAACTCACGCCCTGACCAAACTAACACAAAGACATAAATAAAGGAACTAAGGTCAGAACGTGACAGAGGCTCTCACCCAAAATGTATTTTTCTTTTAGACGGGTGTCTTGCAACAGATACCAGATACCTCTTGGTTTCCATCCAACCTTTTTATGTGAGTAAAGTACCGATGACATGTTGAGTGGTCCTCTGACTACCACTCGGGAAAGCATGTAGTTCATTATGCTACAGATGAAATAAGTTATGTTGAACTTCACAGGGTGGTGGAAGTGCATGGTGATGGGCTTGATGTCCCTTTCCAATAAATATTGAGGGTCTTATTCTGGTGACATGATGATCGATGCTTGGCTGCCGTTTGACAAATTAAAATAATCCATAACAATCTCATCATGTAGACTATACCCACACTGTGACTGAGCTGTTGGCTAGAGAGCACATGCTAACGCCAGTGGGAACATTTACTATATAACACACTTTTTTTTGTGACAAAACCATCAGTTGAAGATATGATGGAAGCCTATTTAACTTGTATTTATTATTCAGTACATGGGAATTTAACTGCAAAAGTTGTTTTTATGGGCATCAAGCACAGCCTTCTTTCTGCAACAGTCAATTTGATGGAAACACATCTCTGGGTGGAACATGCAAATGATTTATGTATACACTAGTTGACTGATAGGGGTACTGTGTTGAATCCACTGTGCTTCCATCTTGGCACTTCCACCCCGTTGAAAAATATTTTGGAAGCTAAAGAAATGGATTTATGCCAAAATTATTTTGTTGCCACATTCATTCTATTACAAACCCCTTAATGCATACTTTTAAATTATAATATGTGAGCTAAAAATAACAATTTTACATTAATTAACATATTAAAACACTTTCCTTAAAGAATCATTTTTAGAGATGAATAATTTTAATGTCCCCAGTACAACAACAAAATACCCTAATACATGCAATTTTATCCTTGAAACATTTAATTGACATACTGTCGAATTCCATTCATTCTTACAGAGGACTGCTCCTACTGGGGAGTGCTAATATGGCTGACCAGCGGCTTCAAAGCCTCTCAATGTCCAATATATAGCATCAGCAATCCAGGGTTTATATATAAATTATTGGAAAATGTGCGTATTGTTTTTACGTGGATTTTTTGATATTCGCATGAAAATCCGTTACCAATTGGATGGAAGCCTATCTCATGTCACACACTGCTAATTCACTATATTTGTTCCAATTTACAATTTTTCACTGCAAAGAATAAAGCAGAGAGCTACAAAGGTTTACTTGGAATGGAGGTCTGGTCGAAACTGACCATACAAACAACCAAAACTGAATTGATTCCTCCTTATGTAGCAAATCATTGTATCTATTCATTTGTGTCCGCTGGTGAGGCATTTCCACCCTTTGTTCCAGGAAACATCAATGCTTCCTGCAGGCCTTACTGGCAGAGGACTGAGTTTAATCCTGCCTATATTGGAATTACTGACAGTAAATAACAACTCTTACTCAAACACACAAACACACACACAAATCAAATCAAATGTTACTGGTCACATACACGTGGTTAGCAGATGTTAATTCGAGTGTGGCGAAATGCTTGTGCATCTAGTTCCGACCATGCAGTAATATCTAACAAGTAATGTGACAATTTCACAACAACAAAGGAATGAATAAGAATATGTACATATGGATGAGCGATGGCCGAACAGCATAGGCAAGATGCAGTAGCTGGTATAGAGTACAGTACAGTGGGGCAAAAAAAGTATTTAGTCAGCCACCAATTGTGTAAGTTCTCCCACTTAAAAAGATGAGAGAGGTCTGTAATTTTCATCATAGGTGCACTTCAACTATGACAGACAAAATTAGAAGAAAAAAAATCCAGAAAATCATATTGTAGGATTTTTAATGAATTTAATTGCAAATTATGGTGGAAAATAAGTATTTGGTCACCTACAAACAAGCAAGATTTCTGGCTCTCACAGACCTGTAACTTCTTCTTTGAGAGGCTCCTCTGTCCTCCACTCGTTACCTGTATTAATGGCACCTGTTTGAACTTGTTTTCAGTATAAAAGACACCTGTCCACAATATCAAACAGTCACACTCCAAACTCCACTATGGCCAAGACCAACGAGCTGTCAAAGGACACCAGAAACAAAATTGTAGACCTGCGCCAGGCTGGGAAGACTGAATCTGCAATAGGTAAGCAGCTTGGTTTGAAGAAATCAACTGTGGGAGCAATTATTAGGAAATGGAAGACACACAAGACCAATGATAATCTCCCTCGATCTGGGGCTCCATGCAAGATCTCACCCCATGGGTCAAAATGATCACAAGAACGGTGAGCAAAAATCCCAGAACCACACGGGGGACCTACTGAATGACCTGCAGAGAGCTGGGACCAAAGTAACAAAGCCTACCATAGGTAACACACTATGCCGCCAGGGACTCAAATCCTGCAGTGCCAGACGTGTCCCCCTGCTTAAGCCAGTACATGTCCAGGCCCGTCTGAAGTTTGCTAGAGAGCATTTGGATGATCCAGAAGAAGATGTCATATGGTCAGATGAAACCAAAATATAACTTTTTGGTAAAAACTCAACTCATCGTGCTTGGAGGACAAAGAATGCTGAGTTGCATCCAAAGAACACCATACCTACTGTGAAGCACGGGGTGGAAACATCATGCTTTGGGGCTGTTTTTCTGCAAAGGGACCAGGACGACTGATCCGTGTAAAGGAAAGAATGAATGGGGCCATGTATCGTGAGATTTTGAGTGAAAACCTCCTTCCATCAGCAAGGGCATTGAAGATGAAACGTGGCTGGGTCAGCATGACAATGATCCCAAACACACCGCCTGTGCAATGAAGGAGTGGCTTCGTAAGAAGCATTTCAAGGTCCTGGAGTGGCCTAGCCAGTCTCCAGATCTCAACCCCATAGAAAATATTTGGAGGGAGTTGAAAGTCCATGTTGCCCAGCAACAACCCCAAAACATCACTGCTCTAGAGGAGATCTGCATGGAGGAATGGGCCAAAATACCAGCAACAGTGTGTGAAAACCTCTGTCATTGCCAACAAAGGGTATATAACAAAGTATTGAGATAAACTTTTGTTATTTACCAAATACTTATTTTCCACCATAATTTGCAAATAAATTCATTAAAAATCCTACAATGTGATTTTCTGGATTTTTTCTTCTCTTTTTGTCTATCATAGTTGAAGTGTACCTATGATGAAAATCACAGGCCTCTCTCATCTTGTTATAAGTGGGAGAACTTGTACAATTGGTGGCTGACTAAATACTTTTTGCCCCACTGTATATACATATGAGATGAGTAATGTAGGGTATGTAAACATTATATAAAGGGCCATTGTTAAAAGTGCCTAATGATACATTTATTACATCCATTTTTTAACATTTTTTAATTATTAGGTCAACCATATTGTTGCTGAAAAACAGCAATTCTTACAATAAGTGCCATGGGATCTTTAGTGACCACAGAGTCAGGACACTCATTTAATGTCCCAGATTGCACGCTACACAGGGCAATGCCCAATCACTGCCATGGGGCTTTGGGATATTGCTTAAGACCAGAGCAAAGTGTTCCTCCTACTGGCCCTCCAACGTCACTTCCATCAGCATCTGGTATCCCATCCAGGCACCGACCAGGAAAGGGAAAGGGGATACCTAGGCTGTTGTACAACTGAAATGTGTCCCAACCCTGCTTACAGAATGTTCAGAGGCAAGACAGCAATGGGATGCAGAGTGGTATGCTGCTGGCCAACCATAGACATGCCCAAATTCCTGGAGTAGCATATAGCAAAAATTACAACTTTGATCTAACTGTGGCCAAATACTTATGGAGGGCACTATAACCTACATTGAAATTAGGAGGGTACATTTTCTCAGTAACCAATCACAAGATAGCTAAAGCTAATTAGTCATTAAGGAGGCTGGGCAACCTGAGGTTGAGTTAGCTAGCTTAGCTAGTTTAATTATGAACCCGAGTTGTTGGATTGAAAGGCATACACCCGAGGCATCGCACCAATAGGGTTAACCCACTTGGTGGGAATTGTATCGTGGCATATATAGCAATGATAAAATATTTAACCATTGCTAGTGAGTGTTGATTTTATTTTTGATGGTTTCATCTGAGCTTTGTGAGCTTGCTAGCAATAACAACTAGCTAGCTTTCAGCCAAACAGGGAACCATGAAAATTGGTTTAGAAACATAATAGCTCTATTCCTTTTCCACTGTATTTCTCTGGGGAGTTCTCCCTAGCATAACGTTTAGCTTATTTTTGTTAAAAAGTGCTGGACATTGCACATAAATAGTCAAGGCTATATCTAATCTATATCCAAGATGAATCAAGCTGTCATGTGAGGAATTTGAGTTCAGCTTCAGATCTGACAGGACTCCTCCCTATGATAACCCCACAGCTCCCACAACGGCCAGCTAGAACTGACCCCAGGCCTGTAGACGGACAGCAACAGTCACTGCTGGAGGACTCTGAGACCTGCTCCAAACTGATCTGAGGTCTGAGGACAGGCTGTGGTGTGACCCTGTCAACTGCGGTAACACCCGGTGGGGTGCCCATGTCATAATTAGTATCCAACAAAACCAGTAGTCAGTTCAGTTGAATACAGGCTTAACTGTGGAGAATAGAGTTCCAATCACAGGCTTTATGGTTATTATAGCCGGTGGTGGTGGGGAGGTGGATGGTTGTTGAACATTGTTGCTGACAAACAGCAAGTGAGAGAACATTGGTAAGTTGACATATAAATACATCCCCAGATTTTTGGGTACCCCTTTAGGTATATTCAAAATAATATTCATGAAAAAGACAGTCAAAAAATAAATCATTAAAGTTTTGAAGTGTCTGACCTTTATCTAGGTGATATAAGAAAGCTCAGGAAATATTAGAAACATTTTGGACACATATTTAACCCCTTATTTTTGTTACCACAAAACTACCTCCATGTATCCATTCATTTGTATGGGTTAGCTTCAGACGAGTCCCGTGACACTTGTCGGGGTCATAGAGCATCGTATTGGTGAGAGTCTTATCTTACCAAACCGTTCGGATGCTACAGACATTTTCGGGTGCGTCAATAGATTCTTAAGGACAGCAAGAGTGGGGAATGTGTATTATTGTGCCATGCTTATAGACTATAAGGTAAATAGGTGAATAACATTCTGCACATGGCTTATAAGAAAGAGGAGAAGAAACAAGATGAAATGTTTGCATTCATTTACATTTTAGTAGAAACTTATCTGCTAATTTACAGACTAACTCGTATCTGTGATTTACAAGAGAAGTTCGTGTTAAGTGCCTTGCTCAAGGGTACATCAAAACGATTTTTCACCTAGTTAGCTCAGGGATTCAAACCTTTCAGTTACTTGCCCAACGCTTTTAACCACTAGGCTACCAGCCATGTTTCCTATAGAATAGGAAACACAAAGTTATGCTCATTAGATGAAGATAAATGAGCATTCAGACCAGCCTTTCTGTTTGATCTTTAGTAAACTACATTTCATTTGAGTACAGGCTTAACTTGATGAACAACAAAGGCAGAATGCAGTATAGAGATTTTGTAACACTGTATTTGGATAGTCCATTTGTTGATGCTCTACAGACTATCAGTAACTTCTCAACTAGCTGTCGACTAACCCTAACCATAGACCTAACCCTTACCTTAGTTAAGCCAACATTTCCCAAACTCGGTCCTGGGGATCCAAAGGGGTGCACATTTTGGGTTTTGCCCTAGCACTACACAGCTGATTCAAATAAACAACTAATCTTCAAGCTATGATTATTTGAATAAGCTGTGTAGTTCTAGGGCAAAAACTAAAATGTGCACCCCTTGGTGTCCCCAGGACCGAGTTTGAGAAAAGATACCTTGACCTTTACTCTAACCTTAATTCTAAACCTAACCCTAACCACAACCTTAGCAAGCAGTTGCTTATCAACAGATATTTTGTTGATAGTTTGACCGTCTGTAGAGCATCTACAGAGGGACTATCCGGACTATCTAAATAAAGTGCGACCGGACTCTATTGGGGAATGGCCTCTGATGGAAGATCCTCGGGGCCAGATGATATGACGGCAGGTAGGGGAATGGCCTAGCCTCTGATGGAAGATCCTCGGGGCCAGATGATATGACGGCAGGTAGGGGGATGGCCTAGCCTCTGATGGAAGATCCTCGGGGCTAGATGATATGACGGCAGGTAGGGGGATGGCCTAGCCTCTGATGGAAGATCCTCGGGGCCAGATGATATGACGGCAGGTAGGGGGATGGCCTAGCCTCTGATGGAAGATCCTCGGGGCCAGATGATATGACGGCAGGTAGGGGGATGGCCTAGCCTCTGATGGAAGATCCTCGGGGCCAGATGATATGACGGCAGGTAGGGGGATGGCCTAGCCTCTGATGGAAGATCCTCTAATGGAAAGTATTATATGACATTTTTCAATAATGCAGGTTGGCTTAGTGCCAGAATCAAACATTTGCTGATGTGTTTAGATGAAATGATATGTATGCTTGTAAGTATTACCCAATTTTTGCATCTGAGCTCCTAGAGTGTGATGCTCTGCTTTTTCTTTTTCAAGTGGACCTACAACCCAACCACGCATACTATAATGTGATTTGTATGATAAAATTAGACTTTTGCTTTGCATCAAACCCAGTCACGCATGCGGTAATATGAAGCGATAGGGACACGTGTCAAAGAGTGTCTGACCCAATGCCGGGCTGCTGAGTGCCTCACACTGTTTCATATGAAAAGGTGTAATAATGAATGACAACCACCTCTATAAGTGTAATTGGATACTCACCAACTAATGTAGCTATTGATAGCTATGGTAAAAGGACCTGAGAGGGTGGACAATTGAATGGGCCTAACATATGAGGTGTAGGCAGAGCATTACCAGTGACCTAGTTACTGGAGATTGAGGGTGGAATTATACCTAGTTTGGTTGCTGTTGTTGCAGCTACAGTTCTAAATGAGTGACCAGTGTAGAGTTGAGGTGAAAGCTAACACCTATATATTACTTCAGAAAGGAGAGAAGTGAAACAGAATTTGGATGAGGGTTGAAGAGGAAGAATGAAAATAGTATGAGGAGCGGAGTGGGGTCAATCGTGGATATATATTATCATAAAGCATAAGATAGGGTTGAGTGTAAGTACGGAGTGTAAGTGCGAGCTATTATGATAGTACTCAAGGAACCCGATTTAGGATGCTTAAGAGTGATGCTATAGTGATTATGGTGAAAAACCCAGATCAGGAAAAACCTATATCATGTGAAGTAATAAAAGTGATAGAGGGTTGTGAACTCTCCATTAGAAAGAAACCAAGGACAACCAGTAAAAAGACAGTATTGAAAAAACGCCTTGTTGAGGGCTGCAAACATATGCTGTAGAACAGGAAGTAGCAGGTGGCTTAGTATTGAGACTAAAACTGTTGTGTTGCGATGAAGTTGTTACGCTGATTGAATCTGAATGGGCAAAGATGGCACGAGACAAAGCAACAAGACGGTATAATTTCCATTAAATAACGTGATTGGCGTAGTGTGATGTGGCCCATAATACACTGAGTGTACAAAACATGTCCTCCCCTTTATCTACATCGATTGAAGTGGATTTAACAAGTGACATCAATAAGGGATCATAGCTTTCACCTGGATTCACCTGGTCAGTCTATGTCATGGAAAGAGCAGGTGTCCAAATGTTTTGTACACTCAGTGTAGAATCCCACAAAAGTACACAGCTGGGAAGTATCTGAAGTCAAAACACATAATAAGGTCTTGAGCTTGTCAAGGCATTGTTGCAACATGACCATAGAAATCATAGGACCAAACATGACAAGTGAGTACAAGTGTTATGAAAAACTGAGTGCTAACCAAGGACACACCGGTAGCAGAAGAACCTTGTACACTAGCAGTAAGGGAACCAACATGGTGGACACCATTGCTTGGTAGCCTTCATTTGCATAGAGAAGGTGGTGACTTGATTTGATTTGATTTGATTTGACTTGGGGACCAACTGTTGTTAGATGGGTAAGATGTTTTTACGCCTTGCATAGAGAAGCATTTCCCACGATCAGTTCTGACAAGTATCCCGGTTCTGTGACACTGAAGCTCCACCTGTAACGATGAACAAAATGATTAGAATGATGACAATAACCATGAAATTAGAATTAATAGGTTGCAGGCAACATAACTGAAGCTGAAAACCACAATTCCTAATTGATATACTGTATTACTGTCGATTGCCACCCTGCCACTTGTTTTGCTGCTGGCAGGCTGGAGAATATAACCATTATTCAAGATGGAACTGACTGCAAGGACTGACTTCACATGTCAAGTTATTGTAGAAGACATTTTGTTTATGACGAGATGAAATACAAACGAAATGAAAATGCCTAGAAGGATGAGAGTTAAAGGCAGTAGGAGGTCTACTGAGCTCAAAAGCATGGATGTAATATAAAAATAAAATAAAAGAGACTTCTAAAAAGCGTCTACCCCCAAAAGCCATAAGTCTCCTGAACAGATAATCAAATACCAAGACTATTTGCATTGCCCACCCCCCTGTTGCTGCTCTCTGTTATTATCTATGCATATCCATTTTAATAACTCTACCTACATGTGGATAATTATGTCAATTACCTCAACACCGGTGCCCCCGCACATTGACAAATTCACTATGTTCCGGTACCCCTTGTATAAAGCCCCGCTGTTGTTATTTACTGCTGCTCTTTAATTATTTGTTATTCTTATCTCTTACTTTTGTGGGGGCATTTTCTTAAAACTGCATTGTTGGTTAACGGCTTGTAAGTAAGCATTTCATTGTAAGGTCTACACATTGTATTCAGCACGTGACAAATAAAAATTGATTTGATTTCTCTTCTTCTGGGGGGAACATGCAATGGAAAAGATACACTGTAGCCTGGGAGCAGAGATTTTAAAGACGGCTGTTACATCTGTACTGGAGGCCAAAACCCTCCAGTACACTCGGGAGAGAACAGCAGGAGGCTGACAAGGTTGAAGTCTTTCCCTTGAAGGATTGTGGTCCTCAGGCAGGGAGACACATTGGCTGAGGAGGACACTTAGGGCCTACTTTTTTTGGAAGATGCCGGCATAGCCGAGGCCAGGATAGCCTATACATGAGCACTCCCGGGAGGACATCTCATACTAGCTACAGGAGCAGCTGTAACCACCATGGCAATGCAGCGAGGCTGGAAACAATACCGGAAGCAGAGCTGCTTCCGTCGAAACTTGGAGAGGTGAATCAATAGAGCCCACGGTGCTGAGGAGGGACTGAATAGCCGCCAGCACCAAGTTGTTGGCTGTGGCAGCAAGAGCGATTTCTGGAGCCTTTTCCAAACCCTCTGGGAGAACAGACCTCTTCTCATGAGAAAGATTTGCCATCATCTGGGAGTTGCAGAGATGAGACAACCACATTAATAATAGCCAGGTGGAGGAGCTCATGGCTGGAGCCGCTGTGATGCTGTTTTCGGCCAAGATTCCCAGAAGTTCAGCATCGGCTAATGGGCCCACATGGCCAATGGAAATTCTCTCGCTTCTTCTCTGGACGATTATTCTGGATCGATCACTGGAACATGGGACATATTTGGCATCTGATATGACTAACCAACACGGACGGCAATGTCTTTGGAAAACTGTTGCTGAAAGACAGCAAGTGAGAGAACATGGGTAAGTTGAAATATATCCCAATATTTACGCCCATTGGTTGAGAGAGAGAATGGGGAAAATTGCAAGAGTGAGGCCAAGGGTTAAACAGCAAGAGTGAGGAATGTGCATTATTGTGCCGTGCTTATAGGCTATAAGGTAAGTAGGTGAATCAAGACGCTACGCTGATGATGTTACCTTTGTATTCATTCCAACTATGCCCGTAGAATAGAAAACAAAGTTAATTATTTAATGCTTACTGGATGAAGTTAAACAAGTATTCAGACCAGTCTTCCTGATTGAACTGTCTGTCTGTCTGTCTGTCTGTCTGTCTGTCTGTCTGTCTGTCTGTCTGTCTGTCTGACTGTCCGTCTGTCCGTCTGTCCGTCTGTCCGTCCGTCCGTCCGGCACACACACACACTCCCTCTCCTTCTCGGTTTCGAGGTTACAGTCTAGTAACAGCACCACACTCACTCTTCCCTCTGACTCATCACATCTGTTCAATTAAACCAGGGTTTAGCCTTATCAACAGACTGATGTCTGGCAGACTGCATGTGGCCTGCATCCACATTCCCCTAACATGAGTAATGGACAAATTTAGCCTGAAGTTAGCCTGCTGTACCCTGGCCTCTGCCTACTCCAGCCCAATCATCATCCAGTCTATATCTCCAAACAAGGCCCCCCTTCACCAGCTCTCCTGTGTCACATATTATATTGTGTATAATATGGTAACCTATATATTCAGGATATATTTGTAGGATTATGTATATGTTGACGTGGCCATTGCGATATCATTCATCTTTTGTAAAGGAACTGTTGACAGTGCATTTGTGATTCCTCCTGAATGTGTTGTTATGGGCATACAGGACTACGTCGTGGGGAATCCCAAAGCTTTAGGAGAGGATAAAAATCTATGTCAAAAGCCATGACAAATACCGTAGTATGAGTAAATTGGACTGTGTCTTGTACTGCAAGCCATTTTGATTAGATTAGTTCAAATGGTAAGGAATATACAATTTGTTCATACAGGTATAACCAGAATGCACCATATGTAAGATATTAAAGAAGAGTAAAATACAGAATATTTGGTCCCCTTCATGCCTGAGCTGCGCTTCAGTAGGTTGGTGGAAGATGGAAGGCCGTGTTGTCCAACCAAGTCCTTTGTCCTTTGAAGAATGTCTCTGGTTGTCAATTGGATACGTTGTAGTAATGTCATTGTGTGATAGACGGAATACTTTGTCTGTTCCATCCTAACCCTCGTTTGCAGCGGCTGTTGCTAGCTCAATGGCTAGGAGGTATCACTTCTGTAGTGAATAAGAGTTCAAAGTTCATACCATTCGCAACCAAAGCTCAGGCTGATGTTGGCTTCTTTCTGTAGTTATTATCTGATCCATTCTGACATCGGACCGTCGTCCCCACATCCTTGGAACAGGAGGTTATATTGTCGTCAAGGCTTTATATAGGAAGGGAGAGGAGGGAGTGTTTGAAAAGTTTTATATCAAATCAAATCAAATCAAATCAAATGTATTTATATAGCCCTTCGTACATCAGCTGATATCTCAAAGTGCTGTACAGAAACCCAGCCTAAAACTCCAAACAGCAAGCAATGCAGGTGTAGAAGCACGGTGGCTAGGAAAAACTCCATAGAAAGGCCAAAACCTAGGAAGAAACCTAGAGAGGAACCAGACTATGTGGGGTGGCCAGTCCTCTTCTGGCTGTGCCGGGTGGAGATTATAACAGAACATGGCCAAGATGTTCAAATGTTCATAAATGACCAGCATGGTCGAATAAAAATAAGGCAGAACAGTTGAAACTGGAGCAGCAGCACGGCCAGGTGGACTGGGGACAGCAAGGAGTCATCATGTCAGGCAGTCCTGGGGCATGGTCCTAGGGCTCAGGTCCTCCGAGAGAGAGAAAGAAAGAAGGAAAGAGAGAATTAGAGAGAGCACACTTAAATTCACACAGGACACCGAATAGGACAGGAGAAGTACTCCAGATATAACAAACTGACCTTAGCCCCCTGACACATAAACTACTGCAGTATAAATACTGGAGGCTGAGACATATATCCCATGTCCCTTCACATGATTGAGCAGAGCCCTACCTTATGAAAACCCAAATCTCACATTTTAGAAGCCAAAATCACATTTCATCCCATCATGAATAATTTCATATTCAAACATTTAATTTGAACAACAATTCCATGTGAATCCGATAACTCTGATGTGTAGACTTTCCACTGTAGAGTTTATGTAATCTTATCATTGATGAGAATGTCTCAGATGACAACCGAACTGACATTATATTCATTAAGTACCACCGCATATGTTAAATTGGTTGGATTACCAGAATATAGTTAATTTCCCTCCCACCTTCTGATGTTCCCAGAATCTCTATGTTAACCAAAGGGGTTTGCAAATGTAACATCAGTAGGGTAGAGAGAGGAAAAAGGGGGAAAGAGGTATTTATGACTGTCATAAACCTACCCCCAGGCCAACATCATGACACTGGAATGTGATAATATTGGACACATGAATGCCCTTCCATAAGTGCAGAAAACATTAGTCCACCATTCTGTCACATTGCACTCCAAAATATTAACTTCTTGTGTTTTTTTTGCACTGATGCATATTGGGGGCCTGTACTCTTGGCTTGCAAACTCTGAGGGATGCCTGCATATGCTGTTAGTCTCATATGAATTTATATCTCTCCTTAGATCTACAGTATATTCAGGATACTTCAAATTTAGCTCATTCATTCAGCTCATTCAGTCCATACAGTAAGCTGCAGCAAAAAAAAGTCTTAGGTTGTGGCACATTTATGAGACTTATCTTGCCATGGCATTAATAATATGTGACGGTCAGTGGGCCACAGGGGAAGTTATTACCCACCCGGCCAGGTGATCCACCATGTTGGTCGTTGCAGCCCACACAGCTCACAGTGGTGGACCAGCTGCCTGGTGAGCTGGGAGTGAGACATTGACAGTGAGAGATGAATGGGGGGAAAGAGTGCCTTCAGAAAGTATTCATACCCCATGATTAAAAAAAGGATTATCTTGATTTGTTTCTCATCCATCTACACACAATTCACATAATGACAAAGTGAAAAATGTTTTTAGAAATCTTAGCAAATGTATTGAAAATGAAAAACAGAAATATCTAGTTTTCATAGTATTCACACCCTTGAGTCAATACATGTCAGTATCAATACTGGCAGTGATTACAGCTGTGAGTCTTTCTGTGTAAGCCACTCAGGAACATTTAATGTCTTCTTGGTAAGCAACTCCAGTGTATATTTGGCCTTGTGTTTTAGATTATTGTCCTTCTGAAAGGTGAATTTGTCTCCCAGTGTATGTTGGAAAGCAGACAAACATGTTTTCCTTTAGGATTTTGCCTGTGCTTAGCTCTATTCCATTTCTTTTTATCATAAAAAGTGAGTCCATGCAAATTCTGCGTCCTGTTCAGCAAATTTTTAATCCTGAACTTATTTAGTCCTGCCATAACACAGTGGTTGAATACTTATTGACTCAAGACATTTCAGCTTTTCATGTTTAATTAATTTGCAAAAAAGTATCTATACAAAATTCCACTTTGACATTATGGGGAATTGTGTGTAGGCCGATGAAATCTAAATGCAATAAATTTAAATTCAGGCTGTAGCACAACTAAATGTGGAAAAAGTCAAGGGGTGTGAATACTTTCTGAAGCCCTGTAGGAGGTGGGCCAGATCCATTTGGCCCTGGAGTTGAAGAAATGCTTCTAATTAACCCCACCCCCAACCCCCAACACAGCCCCCTCACCTCCTCACTATGCCCCCCATAGTCTCCTAACCCCCTCCCTCACTCCACCACTCCGCCACCTTAGAACACACAGAAACATGTTGAAGGGAGGGCTGACCTGACCAAATGGGTTGCCTTGGTGGTGTGTTTAGATGTGGAGTAGCGACCACAGTGGCCCATTTGCAGCAGCAGGTCCTGATGAATTTTTAGCATCTGTCTAGAGAGTGAGTTATTCTAATCTGTTTGCTTCGGTAGAAATGACCAGGGCCCAGTTTCACAATAGTGATAGAATTTAGGTTTAGGAATGTTTTAAGGATGCATTTTTCCCACAATGGCCGAAGTTGTAACATGCTAAGTGTGTCGTTGGAGCATGTGTCAATACTGATATGATTGAAAGAAATGGATTCTTTCCACAATACTAAATCTGTTAAACAATACTAATGACAGACCTGCTCCTAGAGAGATATTACCACCTACGGCTGCAAATATTAAGGTGTCTTATTCAAATGCTTATCCAATAAAATTGTACTAAATCACCGATTTGGCACATCATTGTGCACGTTAGGCTACACATCATGAAATATGGTGACACAAACGACAGACAGTAGCCTACAAGTAGAACGCAATTGATTCAACATAAAATGTATTTGATTTAAATAGGCTTGTAGCTTGCTGTTTATATTTTAATGCAGTCAGCTCAGTTTTCATTTTAAGCTCATTTTTAATACTTCACTTGTTTGAATCAATTGCAAAGACATTGGCAACTTTGTATTTGAAGTCAACTTTGTTCTAAAGTTATCAATGGTCACAGAGAGATGGACGAACCATGTGATTCTATTTTTAGCAGTGATCTTGTGTACAAAGTGCATTCAGAAAGTATTCAGATTCCTTCCCTTCTTCCACATTTTGTTACGTTACAGCCTTATTCTAAAATTGATTCAATAATTTATTTCTCATCAATCTATACACAATACCCAATGATGACAAAGCGAAAACAGGTTTTTAGAAGTTTTGGAAAATGAATAAAAAATAAAAAACAGAAAAAACATAAATAATTTACAGAAGTATTCAGACCCTTTGCTATGAGATTCCAAATTGAGCTCTGGTGCATTCTGCTTCCATTGATCATCCTTGAGATGTTTATTCAACTTGATTGTAGTCCACCTGTGGACAATTCAATTGATTGGACATGATTTGTAAAGGCACACACCTATCTATGTAAGGTCCCATAATTGACAGTGCATGTCAGAGCAAAATCCCAGCCATGTCGAAGGAATTGTCTGTAGAGCGCAGAGACAGGATTGTGTCGAGGCACAGATCTGGGGAAGGATACCAAAAAATGTCTGCAGCATTGAAGGTCCCAAAGAACACGGTGGCCTCCATAATTCTTAAATGGAGGAAGTCTGGAATCACCAAGACTCTTTCTGCCAAACTGAGCAATCGGGGGAGAATGGCCTTTCACCTTTCAGGTGATCCTGACTAAGATCACTCTGACAGAGCTCCAGCGTTCCTCTGTGGGGATGGGAGAACCTTCCAGAAGAGCAACCATCTTTGCACCACTCCACCAATCAGGCCTTTATGGTAGAGTGGCCAGAAAGAAGCCACTTCTCTTTGCCAAAAGGCACCTAAAGGACTCAAGGAAACAAGATTATCTGGTATGGTGAAATGAAGATTGAACTCTTTAACCTGAATGCAAAGTGTCACATCTGGAGGAAACTTGACACCATCCCTACGGTGAAGCATGGCGTAGGCAGCATCATGCTGTGGGGATGTTTTCAGTGGCAGGGACTGGGAGACTAGTCAGGATTGAGGGAAAGATGAATGGAGTAAAGTACAGAGATGTCCTTGATGAAAGTCTGCTCCGGAGTGCTCAGGACCTCAGAATGGTGTGAAGGTTCACCTTACAACAGGACAACGACCCTAAGCACACAGCCAAGACAACGCAGTGGCTTTGGGACAAGTTTCTGAATGTCCTTGAGTGGCCCAGCCAGAGACCGGACTTGAACACGATCAAGCATCTCTGGATTGATGTAAAAATAGCTGTGCAGCGACGCTCCCCATCCAACCTGACAGAGCTTGAGAGGATCTGCAGAGAAAAATTGGAGCGTCTCTCCAAATACAGGTGTGCCAAGCTTGTAGCATCATATCCAAGAAGACACGAGGCTGTAATCGCTGCCAAAAGTACTTCAACAAAGTACTGAGTAAAGGGTCTATTATTAATACATTTTCAAAAAAATTACAACTGTTTTTGCTTTGTCACGTAAGAAAATGTGGAAAAAGTCCAAGGGGTCTGAATACTTTCCAAATGCAACAAAGGACAACAAAGCATCAAACAATGTATTTTGCTAATAACAATGGTTTTAGGAAACAGCTTGGGGATTTAACGATGCTCCAACGAAGGTTTTAACGATGAACTTAGCCTTAAGATGCTTTTGAGAAACTGGGCCCAGAAAGCATCTCAGAGTAAGAGTGCTGGTCTAAATTCACTTTGACTTTTTAGATCGTAATGAATAAGATTATATATCAAATCAAATCATATAGCCCATTATATAGCCCTTCTTACATCAGCTGATATCTCAAAGTGCTATACAGAAACCCAGCCTAAAACCCCAAACTGCAAGCAATGCAGGTATAGAAGGAAAAACTCACTAGAAAGGCCAAAACCTAGGAAGAAACTTAGAGAGGAACCAGGCTATGAGGGGTGGCCAGTCCTCTTCTGACTGTGCCTGGTGGAGATTACAACAGAACATGGCCAAGATGTTCAAATGTTCATAAATGACCAGCATGGTTAAACAATAATAATCACAGTAGTTTTCGAGGGCAGCACCTCAGGAGTAAATGTCAGTTGGCTTTTCATAGCTGATCATTCAGAGTATCTCTACCGCTCCTGCTGTCTCTAGAGAGTTGAAAACAGCAGGTCTGGGACAGGTAGCACGTCCGGTGAATGCAGAACAGTTGAAACTGGAGCAGCAGCATGGCCAGGTGGACTAGGGACAGCAAGGAGTCATCATGCCAGCATGGTCCTAGGGCGCAGGTCCTCCGAGAGAGGGAAAGAAAGAAAGAGAGAAAGAGAGAGAGAATTAGAGAGAGCATACTTAAATTCACACAGGACACTGGATAAGACAGGATAAATACTCTAGATATAACAGACTGACCCTAGCCCCCCGACACATACTGTAGACTACTGCATCATAAATACTGGAGGCTGAGACAGGAAGGGTCAGGAGACACTGTGGCCCCATCCGATGATACCCCCGGACAGGGCCAAACAGGCAGGATACAACCCCACCCACTTTGCCAAAGCACAGCTCCCAAACCACTAGAGGGATATCTTCAACCACCAACTTAGCCTCCTGCGACAAGGCCGAGTATAGCCCACAAAGTTCTCAACCTACCCAACCTACCCAAGTGACGCACCCCTCCTAGGTACGGCATGGAAGAGTACCAGTAAGCCAGTGACTCAGCCCCTGTAATAGGGTTAGAGGCAGAGAATCCCAGTGGAGAGAGGGGAACCGGCCAGGCAGAGACAGCAAGGGTGGTACGTTGCTCCAGTGCCTTTTTGTTCACCTTCACACTCCTGGACCAGACTACACTCAATCATATGACCTACTGAAGAGATGAGTCTTCAGTAAAGACTTAAAGGTTGTGACAGAGTCTGCGTCTCTCACATGGGTAGGCAGACCATTTCATAAAAATGGAGCTCTATAGGATAAGGCCCTGCCTCCAGCTGTTTTCTTTGAAATTCTAGGGACAATTAGGAGGCCTACATCTTGTGACCGTAGCGTACGTGTAGTTATGTACGGCAGGACCAAATCAGAAAGATAGGTAGGAGCAAGTCCATGTAATGCTTTGTAGGTTGCAGTAAAACCTTGAAATCAGCCCTTGCCTTAACATGAAACCAGTGTAGGGAGGTTTTCACTGGAGTAATATGATCAATTTTTTTGTTTCTAGTCAGGATTCTAGCAGCCGTATTTAGCACTAACTGAAGTTTATTTAGTGCTTTATCCGGGTCGCTGGAAAGAAGAGCATTGCAGTCGTCTAAAGTAGAAGTAACAAAAGCATGGATTCATTTTTCTGCATCATTTTTGGACAGAAAATGAAGGATTTTTGCAATGTTACGTAGATGGAAAAATGCTGTCCTTGAAACAGTCTTGATATGTTCGTCAAACGAGAGATCAGGGTCCAGAGTAAAGCCGAGGTCCTTCACAGTTTTATTTGAGACGACTGTACAACCATTAAGATTAATTGTCAGATTCAACAGAAGATCTCTTTGTTTCTTGGGACCTAGAACAAGCATCTCTGTTTTGTCCGAGTTTAAAAGTACAAAGTTTGTCACCTGGTGATGAAAAGCTTCCTTTTTTTCTGTGCAAACCTATTCAGGAGTGCTGTCTGTTCAAAAATGGAAGAGTGAAATCTAACGTGTGCTACCAATAACGCATGTCCTACATTCTCACATCTTTTAAGCTTGTTCACCAATGATATGCTTTAACCCAAATTGAGAGGCGACGTTCCTGCGTGCCTCTCTTTACACTCTTGGTTGTGCACAGGTGAAGGAAATGAACGGGACTCACTAAAAGACAGAAGCACACAGGCAGTGAGCGCGCCTCTCTCTCCACATCCGAAAGTGCAGACACACAGCTCGCCAACGGCCGCCTGCTCCTAAAATGCACAGAGCCTGCAACCAGCCCTGTCTCTGAACACTTGTTGCTCCAAACACAAACAACTCAGTAAAGTTATGTACTCTTTTCCTCTCGCCCTCAAAGTTATCATCTAAGGGTCAATGACACTTCTGCAATGCTTGCACTTTGGATACGTTATGATTATGTAAGATGTGAGCTAACATTGTGCTGAAGATATAGAAGTAAAAGGGCATTAATACCTACCTGACTCAGATACTTACACTCCCTTCTTCTTTCAAGCGACGGATGAGGGCCCGGTTTCCCAAAAGCATCTTACGGCTAAGTTCATCGTTAGAACCATTGAGCTCAATGTTTCTGACAATGCACTTAGTCTTAAGATGTTTTTGGGAAACCGGGCCCTGAACCCTAACTTCACGGAGACTGGAACCTGTGGAGAGAAAGATATTCAATTGAGAGCTAAGGAGAAAAGGCTCAACTAAATGTAGAGGAACTGATGCCTCAGGATGGACTCAACTACAGAGGCTACATGTGGATGAGTATTTACTGTTGGAAATAAAGATACATGTTGATTCATGGATTTTACACTAGAGGCCTTTTTTTAAAGAGGTGATGCTATTTTTGAGGAGTGACATTACACATTTTTGGACTATAATTTTTTAAGAGACATTTCCTACCTTTTCAAATAAAGCTTCATTGTGAAGCTTGCCTGGTTGTTGTTCATCCTTTTCCGAAATTGCACTGTGGAACAAAAGAACCTGGGTTTTGCCATATTTGCCATACAGACGGGGGATGGGGGACGGGCATTAACCTAGGTCTCCACTCCTCCTCTGAGAGGTTCCAGGCCCTGGTCCATAGGAAGACCGTTGCAGAAATATATGGGCTCTAAGGCATTGCATCTCAGCACTAGATGCGTCACTACAGACCCTGTTTACATCTTGGGCTGTATCACAACCGGCTGTGATCGGGAATCTAATAGGGTGGTGCACAATTGGCCCAGCGTCGTCCGGGTTCGGGGAGGGTTTGGCCGGGGTTGGCCGTCATTGTAAAATAAGAATTTGTTCCTAACTGACTTGCCTAGTTAAATAAAGGTTAAATTACTTTTTTTAAGAGATGTTCTGCTCAACCTTCTCTTAGTTCTGAGAATGATCTGCAGAGCACCTCTCACATCTCCATAAGTTATCACTTCACTTCATTAGGGCATGCAAATGTTAAGCACTGATAGGTTAATCTATAATGATGCTGGGCAATAAGCAACAGACTAAGGTGTGTGAGAATGAGAAAGGTTTGACCCTTCTGGTGAAAGTCCTTGGCAGTATCTGTGAGCTGAAAGCCCCCATTAGCTTATCTAGTGCTTCAAAGCAGATTGAAAAACCTGTTGTTGCTATCAAAGCCAATTAACATATTCGCCTCAGTAATTTGAGTGTTAGATCACTAATGCAAAACAGTTAACACAACAACAAACTTGAATCTTCTTAGATCATCTTGTAGCATTAGGCAGAAGTGTGAAATAGAGTTAATAAAGTGAATAACACCCAAATGCTTATTGGCTTGGAGCTGTTGGTGTGAGGAATGACATTTGGGTCTGTTATCACTTCACTGCCAATAACCAGAGGTGAGGCTCTCCGCCCCTCCTCCCCGACCTCTACCCCCTAAGTAGCCTTTATCACCATTGATGGGAGGCGGTGTGGAGCTCATCTGCTGCCATTAACATCAGTTTATTTACTTCTCACACAGCTCCAGACAGAAGGCCCTGCCCACTTCCTCCTGGGGCTGATAGTAGTGACCCTCAGCCAGCCAGATTACATCAGATGAGCAGCATGGCATGGCGGGCCTACACAGCCACAGGGCAATTGTTAAGGGACATTGTCACTTGCTGTCTATGGTCTGCAAGCATAGCTCAGAACCGTGGCTCGGGGCCACACAGGCTAGTCCCAAATGATAGGCTAAGGGACGTTGTCACATGTCTCTGGCTAGCACTATTATTTTGGCTGAACTGGGAAAGGGAGTTTGTGGTGAATGTTGGCCTATTTGTTGCTTTCCAATTTTTTCCTTTTCATTCATATTACATTTAGAAAGATAAAAGTATTAGATTCTAATAACAAGAACATAAACAGAGAAATATAACTGTCTGGTGCAAATAGATCAAAGGGACACCCGCATAGCAGGTGTTTGACGGTGTCGGAGGAAGCCCTGTGAAATCCACAAACGGCTACCGGTATAGATATCTCAGACATTGCCACTGGCTGCACACAGTTCTATTAGTAGGAATCCCATGCAGCCATGTTCACAAGTTCGAACACTAGAATATGTGATGTAGCCTAGGCCTACACTTTCTCCTTCTGAAATCCTAACGCAAGTGGGACAGGTGTGGCTTTGTGACGATCTCAAGAGTAGCTGCCCACCGATTGGAAAGCACCAACGCAGTTACAAGTTCGACAGCGCCAAAACATTGGCTATGCAGGTATCGGCTATCGCCGGTTCACGCTTGATCGGATTGAATCCAGGCCTATATCTGTTATTCAAGAGGGGACTTAGAATTGATTTGTGAAATTCCACCTCAGCTGGTATCTGTTTGTTTGAAGTGATTATAGAAATCCTAATGTAACTACAGGAGTCGAGAACGCAGAGTGTCAAGGGGATTTCATTGGCTAGGTAGGATGACGACAACACCAGGGGCACTCTGGGAAAATAAACTGCAATGAATGATCCTTGTGTGCAGAGTAATCCTTCCTCAAACTCCCCTGTTTATAGATGTTAGGATTTTTATCTGCAACTGACACATTTGTCCCATACACTGTGAAAGTGTTTATCGTAGATAGAGTGCAGGTGGTCGTAGGCAGAGCTAAGAGCAATTGTATGTTCTAGTAATTGTGTAAGCAGATACTGTAACAGGCTTCTTTGTTTCAATATGCACACGTACGCACATATAGTCTACATGTGTGTATACACACACACACACACACACACACACACACACACACACACACACACACACACACACACACACACACACACACACACACACACACACACACACACACACACACACACACACACACACACACACACACAAACACACACACACACACACAGACACACACACACACAGTGGTTTTTGTTCCCTGCGAAACACCTGATGGAAGTTTGCCAATCGTCCTCAGGGACATAGTTAAAGTAGCTGCAGTATATCATTAAGACTGGCATTATGTGTGTTTGACAAGCAGGGATTTATCTCTCTCCCTGGAGGAGAGAGTCAGGCTAAATAAAGAGGCGGAGGGAGGGAGGGAGGGAGGAAAAGATGCTATATCACTGGGTATGGAGATGGGGATTGTGTTTTACTGGAGTTAACATAGTAAATAAAGTAAAACAAAATTGCATGCTATTATACAGTAGTGAAGTGATATCAAATTATTTAATTTACACATATTAATACACTACATTACCGAAAGTATGTGGACACCTGCTTGTTGAACGTCTCATTCCAATATCATGGGCATTAATATGGAGTTGATCCCCCTTTGCTGCCTTAACAGCCTCCACTCTTCTGGGAAGGTGTTCCACTAGATGTTGAAACATTGCTGCAGGGACTTGCTTCCTTTCAGCCACAAGAGCATTAGTGAGCATAATCTGGTATTATTGAATGTAGAATGTGTCACCGTCAAAGTAGCTATGTCTGACACATTGTAAGTATTCTTGTATGCAGTGTATGTCACAAATAAAGTTTGATTTGATTTGATTTTGACCGGAGGGGATTGGGTGGAACAGCCAGTGGCGTGGATTGTGGATCTAGCTGTCTGATAAAGCTGAATTGTCTGAGTGTAATCAGACCCAGATGTGGCTGTTGGGCCCTCACCGCCGCGGTGGTCCTTATCCCCAACCACATCTGTTGTGTCAGGGGCTAGGGGGGACAGGGGGAGGGTCCACAGCTGGACGACCCCTGTCCTAGGGAAGGGAACCACGAGCCATGCGAGGCTGACAGCTGCTGCTGTGGAAGAGGGAAGAGGCAGGCGACCTTGCGGACCTGCTATCATCTCTTCCTGAACTCACCACCCTTTATTAGTTGTCGCATCGGACCGATCAGATGAACATGTGGCCAATCGCCATTCACCGTTCGCCATTGATCTTTTGGATTAGTTTGGGTTCTTCTGTCCCATATGTGAGATGATGTGTCAGCATTGCTAAAATGAATATTCAGTTATTTGAAAGTATTTATTTAAAATAATCAAAATTATTATTACTTCCTAAACCGAATGACTTATGTCCAGTTTTGTTCTTGACAAAAATGTATATTCCCATTGAAGGATTTGCCTACAGGCTGTTGTTGTTAAACTCTTCTTATCAGCAATACCTGTCAAAATGAAGGACTTTACTGGCATACATACTGCAAACTGATAACAAGTCTGATCCATTCATCAAATTATCACTGACAATCAGATATGAACTATGTTATCTGCTGCTGCATGGCCTCTGCCAGAAAGACTTCATCACGTAAAGAAGTTGTTATTTAAATGGGTCTTGAGTGATGTGTGGCTTTGGGTACAGGTTCTGGTGCCAGGTTTTAAAGGTTAGTAGAGGTTTCTTTCTCCATTGTCTTGGTAGTTCCATGTTGTAGGGAAATTCAGAAGTCTTGCCTTTGTGTTGAGTGATGTGAATTTAAAAACAAACTCTGTTATTGATTGTCACTTCAGTCTGCACATCGACAACCATTCCTCCACTTTTTTTCATCCAAACCCATCTTGGCATGTTTCGGAGTTGGTTTGAAGAGTCACTACCTGCCACTGAATTTAAATTGCAGGTGTGAACAATGTACACTTTGTCTCCTATTTTAATTTCAATGTTATTACCAACTTTTATCCCCTAACGTGGCCTTTATTTAAGATACGTTTCTGATCATTTCGATAGTTTTGATGTTATCAGTGTAATTTGTGGGATCTGTAATATCTTAATCATGGAAACTAAGAAGGACACAACTATATCTAACACCACTAAAGCTGTCAGTGGTGCAGGTAGGTTGGCTGACAGTGCCTGGAGGTAGGAAATGTAGTCTGCATGGTGATGTACTGCTTAACCACAGCGGCTGACACAGGACTCTGTCTACAGTAGATGGACATGATCCCATGTCTTCCCTTACCACTGTGTTTTGGCTCAGTATGAATCAATCATGACTTACTGTATGGACTCTGTGATCTTATCCTTTTTTTGTCTGGTGAATAAAGATTCTGGACCGTTTCATCCCCTGTGGAGCACCACGGTCTAGTCTTTTGTAGACCTCACATCTCTGTAATGGAAGACCATTTGAACCCTTTGTAGATTTTATTGATAAGACTGAGTTCCATTCCATTTCAGCCCAAATCACAAACCATTTTGTTAAACACAAAGCCTTTTCATATCTGGTTCTTGATGGATAATGTGAGGTGGCTAAGAGGTCAAATGTAACTACCATACTCCATGGTCCCGGTTCCAGGCGATAGGGGCTAGTACTCATCACTCTGGCTGCGAGTGCAGTTAGTGCCCTATCTCCTGTTCCCGATGATGGAGTCACCATAAAAACCTGGGATTTATCTGTCCTCACATCCGCACAGATGAACGAGGTGCTAAATGAGGTATTGCCAAGTCGACCTGTCTCCTCGGTTGCACTGCTTCAGGTGTCTCATCCCCCCCCCCCCCTGCCCCACTCCTCCACCCCTGGTTTTAGTAAAGTACTGGTATGTATTTATCAAGAGGAGAGAAAGCTAAATTATTTCCTACTCCTGTGGAAGGGGTTATTGGATCGTAAGGGGAGTGGCTTGGCCATATGTCTGTATGAAAAGTCATAGTACGTGTCGGAATGTCTTAAGTTCTGAACTTATGTTGCTGTTGCTGCCTTGACAAAGGTAACACCCTCACCTAGAAAGACACATTTGGTGATATACTGCAATTGGGATTGGGAAACATGCAACTCCCCACAGCGTACAGCATGTGATTGGGAGGCTTCCAACTTGTCCATCTATGCAACAATACTTTGGCACATCATAACTCACAGCGATATTATTGGCATGGCAGGTTATTTGGTCTGCTCTGGCTTATCGGGATATTACGTGGTGATTAACAGCATTGTGACTTATAAGCATCATCATAAATCTGCCTGATGGTTTATTGATGAGCCAGACAGGGAGATCGTAAATATACTGATGTGCTGGGCAGAAGCCTGCCTTGTACTGTTACTGTCATTTCCAAGCCAGTATTCGCTCATTCATCACCTTTAATATTAGTTTCTTATTATTGATTTATGTTTGATTATGCGAGTAACTGATACATTCATAGCAACTAGGAAGTCCCCTGTACAAATATAATTTACTGATTTGGAAAGATAATGTTTTTTATTTGATGATATTAAGAAATCAGAATTCCGTTAAAGTGTCAGGGAGCTATCGTTTTTCCCCTGGGCTGTTTTTGGTAAACCTGTGAGATCCAGCATGTGTTTTTATAAGTAAGGAAATAATCGGTGTTGCAGCATGTTAATTGCATAGCAACTCAGGATAGGGTTGAGACTGTTTTCAGCCTGTTTACCTCTATAGGCCTGCTGTGCACTGCCCTTCCTGGTGGCAGCCCTAGAGAGCATAGAGGCATTTCATCAGTACAATATCTCAACTTTCTGCTTCAACAATCTATCTTTTAATTAATATAGGACAGCATTCTTTCTCTTCTTCCGTACAGAAAGTGCAGTTTTCGCAGGTATGCCTGACTTGTACTGCTTAAGTCTGTAAGTGTTGTTAAGTTTCTGTGCCATAATGATATGGATAGCGTATGTCCTTTTATTGGGTGAACAGGGAAGGGTGTATGTGACATTTTGGGATTTTCATGATTTACAATCTCATCATGTGTACTCCCTGTTAATAACCTGTATAACTACTCCAATAAAATTCTTCACTGGCCGCCAGGGGTTTCCATAGATATGACATGCATTGTCGTCTCTGTTCAAGATGCCTGGGAAAATCTCATCTGCCTGACAAAAAGTCACTCTCTAGTTTATCAGCTGTCTGAGAATAAAGTATTATTCATAAGCTATATGAAAGAAATAGGAGAAAGACAGAGATTGCAAGAACGGACGGAAGGTTGTACTTTCATTTGACAGCTCCATATCAGCTCTTACACTTCACGTTGCATAACACATTGAATTACCACTCTTCGATGCTAAGGCATTTCCTGAAAAGAAAGGAAAGAGTGTGTGAATGTCAGACTGGCACGAGGCACAGCTCTTACTTTGGGTATGTCTCGAGGAGCATTGGAGTTGGGGGTGTGGGTGTTGGGGATGTGGGGGCAGGGGCGGGGCAGGGGCAGGGCGGGGCGTGAGTTGGGTTGACCTGTCATGTGTTTGAGTGACAGACGGCCAGTTGCTTCTCGCGGGCAGCGGTGAGGAGTGTCTGTATGGAAAGGGGCCCTGTCTCCATTGTTCTCTCCAGTGGTGCTCCCTGTCCCCGTCATGGACCAGCGAGGGCAGGTGCTTTGGGGTGTGAAAATAGGAAGCCCTCCCTCGCCCTGGACAGGCTTGGCTGAGGTCCATGCCCTTCTGAGATAAGACAAAAAGCCAAACTCTCACCCCGTTTGGCACAAAAGGGAGATTAATATGTCTTTAACAAAAAGCTGCTGCCTGGCCGCCGGAGAGGGGACTCCGAGAGTCTTGCTCAAACAGGAAGCACCAACCTTTGGACCCAGATGAATGTTTTCTGGAAAGAGTTGGTCATCCCCTTTATCATGTTTCATCAGTAACGTTTGACATAGTGGCGATAACACGCTTGTTATGGTCTTTCATGTCTCGTTGATATGAGGATGATAGATCGATGTCCACTATAAGTTATTTTTATAATAAGCTCAACATGTTATTGACCCTAAAGGGCAATTACATTATTCACTATGGTCAGCAAGACTTCTTTTAAAATGTATAGATTAGAAACAGATATATTGCTATCTGTGTAGTGAGCTTCTTGTAGTTGCAGATATCAGTGTGAGTGACCATATACTGTATATAAACAGAGGGTGAATCCATGCTAGCGGGAGAGGAAAATAGTTTTGGTATCACACATTGTTCTGGCAATTCTCACACACGAACTTCATTGGGAGGAACGATGTTTAACATGCTTTTAACATTTGTATCACAAACCATTTTTGTGAAAATCATGATTAAATTGGCAATTTTAGGCCCTTTTCAGACCTGTACTTGGCTCCTGTTAGACACTATGATCTGCGAACCGAACATGATACAAATAATATCTTACTGTCATTATCCTCTCAAATACAGTGCCTTGCAAAAGTATTCGGCCCCCTGAACTTTGTGAACCTTTTGCAACATTTCAGGCTTCAAACATAAAGATATAAAACTGTATTTTTTTGTGAAGAATCAACAACAAGTGGGACACAATCATGAAGTGGAACGACATTTATTGGATATTTCAAACTTTTTTAACAAATCAAAAACTGAAAAATTGGGCGTTCAAAATCATTCAGCCCCCTTAAGTTAATACTTTGTAGCGCCACCTTTTGCTGTGATTACAGTTGTAAGTCGCTTGGGGTATGTCTCTATCAGTTTTGCACATCGAGAGACTGAAATTTTTTCCCATTCCTCCTTGCAAAACAGCTCGAGCTCAGTGATGTTGGATGGAGAGCATTTGTGAACAGCAGTTTTCAGTTCTTTCCACAGATTCTCGATTGGATTCAGGTCTGGACTTTGACTTGGCCATTCTAACACCTGGATATGTTTATTTTTTAACCATTCCATTGTAGATGTTGCTTTATGTTTTGGATCATTGTCTTGTTGGAAGACAAATCTCCGTCCCAGTCTCAGGTCTTTTGCAGACTCCATCAGGTTTTCTTCCAGAATGGTCCTGTATTTGGCTCCATCCATCTTCCCATCAATTTTAACCATCTTCCCTGTCCCTGCTAAAAAAAAGCAGGCGCAAACCATGATGCTGCCACCACCATGTTTGACAGTGAGGATGGTGTGTTCAGTGTGATGAGCTGTGTTGCTTTTACGCCAAACATAACGTTTTGCATTGTTGCCAAAAAGTTCAATTTTGGTTTCATCTGACCAGAGCACCTTCTTCCACATGTTTGGTGTGTCTCCCAGGTGGCTTGTGGCAAACTTTAAACAACACTTTTTATGGATATCTTTAAGAAATGGCTTTCTTCTTGCCGCTCTTCCATAAAGGCCAGATTTGTGCAATATACGACTGATTGTTGTCCTATCGACAGAGTCTCCCAACTCAGCTGTAGATCTCTGCAGTTCATCCAGAGTGATCATGGGCCTCTTGGCTGCATCTCTGATCAGTCTTCTCCTTGTATGAGCTGAAAGTTTAGAGGGACGGCCAGGTCTTGGTAGATTTGCAGTGGTCTGAGACTCCTTCCATTTCAATATTATCGCTTGCACAGTGCTCCTTGGGATGTTTAAAGCTTGGGAAATCTTGTTGTATCCAAATCCGGCTTTAAACTTCTTCACAACAGTATCACGGACCTGCCTGGTGTGTTCCTTGTTCTTCATGATGCTCTCTGCGCTTTTAACGGACCTCTGAGACTATCACAGTGCAGGTGCATTTAAACAGAGACTTGATTACACACAGGTGGATTGTATTTATCATCATTAGTCATTTAGGTCAACATTGGATCATTCAGAGATCCTCACTGAACTTCTGGAGAGAGTTTGCTCCACTGAAAGTAAAGGGGCTGAATAATTTTGCACGCCCAATTTTTCAGTTTTTGATTTGTTAAAAAAGTTTGAAATATCCAATAAATATCGTTCCACTTCATGATTGTGTCCCACTTGTTGTTGATTCTTCACAACAAAATACAGTTTTATATCTTTATGTTTGAAGCCTGAAATGTGGCAAAAGGTCGCAAAGTTCAAGGGGGCCGAATACTTGCGCAAGGCACTGTATGTAGTGTGTCTAGATTCTGAAATACACATTTTCACATTAATTTATTCAACATTAAAAATATCTATAAAATTATCAAAACATATTTTTAGACCTATTAATTATAACAATATACTCTTCAAACACGAGAAATGTCAAGAGTGGGCTCTCTGGTACTTTTAATAGTATGACCCATTTTATACATAGAAATGTACATTTTCTTCATTAACCAATCACAGTCCTCCTTTAGGCTTGCACGTTCAGCAAGTCAACAGCAGAGTGAGATCCCTTTGAATCCATTTTCCCATTCACTGTGCTGGTGGTGCTCATAAAATTGAATCAGCAGAGAGTCCACTCTGGAAATCATATAATATTTGTAGAGTATATTGATCCAAAACATATCTCTTATTATTAACAAAATCAATATGGGTCATTTTGACATATTAATATGAATATTTTTAACGTTGAAAAAATGTGATACTCCCAAATTTTTGGGAGCACTATATGGAGTATAATCCCGCCAAGATGTTGTCTGTATCATGTTCACTAGGTCTTATAGGAGGCCTGGATAGGTAAAACGGGCCTTAAATGGCCACTTTCATCATGATTTTCAAAACAAAACAAAAAATCTATGTGAAAAATGCCAGAACAATCTGAGATACCAAAAATGTTTCCCTGTGTGGAATTAACCCATACATGTTTTTTGTTTGACAGACATGAAAAACAGATTAATCTGAGGTCAGGTCCTAGTTGAATATGAGATAATGGGGGAAATGATTCTGAGGAGTATTGATAAAGTACTAAATAAATGGGAGAGGTATAGCGAAGACGTAGAATAGCAGCAGAGCACTGGACCCTGTCTGAAAGAAGAGCCAAGTTTCTCATCAAAGCCCATCTGATTATTTTCCAGCAGATTTTCCTGTCAGGATGTTATGATTGTCTCCATGTTCAGTGGCCGCTGATAAATGGTGTCTCTCTTTTTTCATACATGATGTCATACAACAGGCTGAAGGTCTGACTTCCCTTCCATTAACCGTGAGATGAGGGATACACTCCTTTTTGTGTGTGTGTGTGTGTGTGTGTGTGTGTGTGTGTGTGTGTGTGTGTGTGTGTGTGTGTGTGTGTGTGTGTGTGTGTGTGTGTGTGTGTGTGTGTGTGTGTGTGTGTGCGTGCGTGCGTACGTGCGTGCGTGCGTGCGTGCGTGCTTGTGTGTGTGCGTGCGTGCGTGCGTGTGCGTTCTCCCATGCATGTGTTTGTGTTCGCGTGGGTGTTAAATGTGTGGGCACACTCTCCAGCGTTGTGCCCTCATCCTAAGTGACTGTTGGGGCCTTGGGGTTGGACACTCATGGTTGTTAGAAGCAGTGACACACATGCCCTCCTCTCCTTTTGAGTTTTTATCGCTGTCATGCGTAGACACAGGGATAGGTTATGTTAGACTGAAAATGTATGGAATTCGTGGTGTTCTATGCTGCTCAGGGCATACAGTTTCAATTGGGCAAGGGTGGTAGTGGGCTTAGGGTGTGGAAGCTATAGAATCAAGATAATGTAGTTGTGTGTATTATTAATAAAGCTTTTGATAATGTTAATGCATTTTGTGCTCTATTGCTTCATTATTTAGTGGCGAGCAGGGAATATGAGCTTCTTATTGAGACTGTTAAAACATAAATTAACACTTTTAAAGGCCTACCCAGGAAAAAATGCCATTATTTAGTTACTGTAATTCTGTAATTGTATTTAGTCACCAGTCACCACTATCCACATGTAACGTGGGGATGGAATGTATTTTGGTTAGCAGGGAGAGATGTTTCCCCTGGCAATAACGTATGCAACAGCATTAAGTCAACAAGCTGCGATGCCCTGTTTGTTTTCACAGAGTATCCAGCCCTCACCCTGCAATTGGTTGATTTGGGTTAGATTTCCTGCAGTGTAAAATAAGCCATGGCAAGAATATGTGAGTGTGGAAGTAGGAGCACTGATGTAGGACGCAAGGAATACAGCGGGAGCAGTATCAATACCATGTTAAATGTTACTCTAGCACAGTGGGTTTCCAACCAGGGAGGTACTTCAGGGGCACTCAGGGCAGAGCTAATATTCAGTTGGTGGTACTGTAACACACCATAGTCATCAGGAATTGCAGTCCATTAACCGTCATTTTGCTTTTTGTATATTTGAATATTATCATCTGAAATAAATATACTGCTGTATGAGGAGTAAAACAGTCTGTGTGAAGCTGTAATTGACAGATACTCTAGTAACATAGTAATAACAGTCCCCCATAATGATGTGTGATAGCGGTTTGTAATAGCAGTGGTTGTAAGGGGTGCAGGAGTCAGCTATAAATGTGATGTGCTGTATAGTGTATACAAAGATGGTGTCAAATAAAAATACTATAACACATGGCCAAATGAGAATTTCCTGAGTTGAAGTTATACTTTGCATGCAGCTATGGCTTGGCTGTTTGGAAAAGAGCAGAGTTACAGGGTTAATTGCAACCTGACCCCCTGAGTGGATTTTCCCCCTCATCTGTTTGCCCGTTTCAACTAGGCTTGTAATCTTGATTGAGCTATTCATTATTTTGAACTCCACACACAGTGTGTGCATGCATATCTCTCTCTCCCTCTCTGTCTGTGTGTGTGTGTGTGTGTGTGTGTGTGTGTGTGTGTGTGTGTGTGTGTGTGTGTGTGTGTGTGTGTGTGTGTGTGTGTGTGTGTGTGTGTGTGTGTGTGTGTGTGTGTGTGTGTGTGTGTGTGTGTGTGTGTGTGTGTGTGTGTGTGTGTGTGTGTGTGTGTGTGTGTGTGTGCCTGCATGAATCTCTATAGTATCTGGATCGAATCCCCGAGCTGACAAGGTAAAAATCTGTCGCTCTGCCCCTGAACAAGCCAGTTAACCCACTGTTCTCCGGTGACTTGCTTAGTTAAATAAAGGTTAAATAAAGAAATGTAATAAAATGTCTGTGTGTGTGTGTGCTACAAGATATCATAGCATGTGTCCCCCTGTCTTTGTGTGTGAGTGCATAGTTTTGAGTTTATCCCGTTGTTTTCCTCCGTGCTTTATCTCCTTTGTCAGTGCCAGTGAGATTGCTGGCTGACTAAGTTTCCCTGAGTTCGGGGGAGCCTGTGGCCATTGTTCTGGAGGCTGGCGGCATTTGACAGCCCTCTTGACGGACAACACCACTGATTTTCCTGCACTTCCTGTGCAGACTCAGACAGAGCTCACTGTTTTCCTTTCCTCACTTATCACGCATATCACGAGACAGAGCCAAAGCCAACGACAGGGAGAGAGAGAGAGAGAGAGAGAGAGAGAATCAGAGTGAGAGAGAGAGAAACAGACAGAGAAAGAGAGCGAAAGAGAGAGACAGAGAGACAGAGAGAGATAGAAACAGAGAGAGAAACAGAGAGAAGCAGAAAGAGAGAGAAACAGAGAGAGAGAGAAACAGAGTGAGAGCGAGAGAGAGAAACAGACAGATAAAGAGAGTGAGAGAGAGAGAGAGAGACAGAGACAGAGAGAGATAGAAACAGAGAGGGAAACAGAGAGAAGCAGAAAGAGAGAGAAACAGAGAGAAGCAGAAAGAGAGAAAAACAGAGAGAGTGAAACAGAGAGAGAGAAAGGCTTCTTTCCCATGTTCTTTGGTCAGATACACAGCCAGAAGCAGTAGTGGCAAGTATTTGCGGGAGAGCAATTTAGTGGGCAAGTGTATATCAAGGGTGTGTGCGTGTGCGCGCGCGCATGTGTGTGTGTGTGTGTGTGTGTGTGTGTGTGTGTGTGTGTGTGTGTGTGTGTGTGTGTGTGTGTGTGTGTGTGTGTGTGTGTGTGTGTGTGTGTGTGTGTGTGCGCGCTTGTGTGTGTGTGGGTCACAGTGTGTTTGTGGGGGCCAAAATTGCACTACTTTCATTATTAGTCTCTCTCTCCCTGTTTGGGCATGACGAGACTCCAGAGAGATTGTTGTGGCGATATAAGAAGAATGTGGCAGCCAGTCGCTTGTTAAGATCGCTGGTGCAGAAGGAGGAAATAGCTATCTGATGGGATTTTCACTTCTTTGGATTTTGAATGGAGAGTGGCTGAGAGAGAAAGAACAATATTCACACATCTGTCTTCTCCTCGGTGGGGGCTTGTGGGGAGGGCCTTGGTAGACGACAACGACACACCTAAAAGTGACTTACTGTGTCACGACTCCCGCTGAAGTTGGCTCCCCTGCCTGTTCAGGCGGTGCTCGGCGGTCGTCGTCATCGGCCTCCTTGCCACCACCGATCCCTTTTTCCTTTTCTGTTAGTTTAGTCTTATTAGTTGCACCTGTTCCTATTTGTGTTTTCTTGATTTTCTAGCCTATTTAAACCGCTCTAGTTTGTGCGGGATAATTTTCTGTTCATGTTTAGTGTTGGCTGTGGTTTTGTGCTCAGGATCGTTTTACCTTGTGTTTTGGGTTGGTCAGTGTTTTCCGCCCTGTGTTTGGGCATGACCGTTTGTGCCGGAATAAATTACCTATTTTTCCTGAACCCTCTGCTCTCTGCACCTGACTCCTACCTTCCACTCTTATTCATCCGTGACATACTGACTGTAAAGTTATGTTGTATTGGATTGCATTGAATAACTTGAGTGGGTAGGCTGTGTAGGTGTATTGGGGACATGCCTGCTGTCACATTCGTTGTATGGAGGAGACCAAGGCGCAGTGTGATGAGAATACATTCCTCTTTGTTAAAAGAAGAACACTTAAACAAACTAACAAAACGAACATGAAGCAAAAACACTAGTGCTGACACAGGCAACTATACATAGTTTGTGGGTTATTGTCTATCCAAGGCATATGGCTACCTAAATATGGTCCCCAATCAGAGACAACGATAAACAGCTGCCTCTGATTGAGAACCAATATAGGCAACCATAGACATAAAAACACCTAGACTGGAAATAAACCCCATGAACATAGAAAAACCCTAGACAGGACAAAAACATATATCACCCTCGTCACACCCTGACCTAACCAACATAATAAAGAAAACAAAGATATCTAAGGTCAGGGCATGACAGTATCACCCCCAAAGGTGTGGAATCCCGGCAGCAAACCTAAACCTATATGGGAGGGTCTGGGTGGGCATCTAACCTTAGAGGCGGATTAGGTTCTGGACGCCGCCCCCTTCTTTACACTGAGGGCTGGGGACCCTCGATGGAGACCCCGGGCTGGGGACCATCGCTGGAGACCCCGGGCTGGGGACCGTCGTTGGAGGCTCCGGACTGTGGACCGTCGCTGGAGACCCCGGGCTGGGGACCCTCGATGGGGACCCCGGGCTGGGGACCGTCGCTGGAGACCGTCGCTGGAGACCCCGGGCTGGGGACTGTCGTGGGAGATTCCGGTCTGTGGCCCGTCGTTGGAGGTTCCGGTCTGTGGCCCGTCGTTGGAGGTTACGGTCTGTGGCCCGTCGTTGGAGGTTCCGGTCTGTGGCCCGTCGCTGGACACTCTGGACTGGGTACTGTCGCCGGACGCTCTGGACTGGGTACTGTCGCCGGATGCTCTGGACTGGGTACTGTTGCCGGACACTCTGGACTGGCGAGGCACACTGTAGGCCTGGTGCGTGGTGCCGGCACTGGTGGTACCGGCCTGGGGACACGCACCTCTTGGCGAGTGCGGGGAGGAGGAACAGGGCGTACTGGACTGCCGAGGCGCACTGGACTGCCGAGGCGCACTATTGGCCTGGTGCATGGTGCCGGCACTGGTGTTAATGGGCTGGTGATACGCACCTCAGGGCGAGTGCGGGGAGCAGGCACAGGACGTACTGGATTGCGGAGGCGCACTGGAGGTCTGGAGTGTAGAGCTGACACAACCCGTCCTGGCTGGATGTTTATTTTCGCCCTGCAAATAGGCAGGGCGCTGGCACAGGACGCACTGGGCTGTGCAGACATACCGGAGACACAGTACCCAGAGCCGGCGCAGGATATCCTGGTCCAAGGAGGTGTACTGGAGACCAGGAGCGCTGAGCCGGCACCCTCCTTCCAGGCTGGATGCCCATTCTAGCCCGGCCAATGTGAGGAGCTGGAATAGAGCGCACCGGGCTAGAATAGAGCACTGGAGACATTGTGCGTATCCCTGCATAATACGGTGCCTGACCAGTTACACGCTCCCCACGGTAAGCACGAGGAGTTGGCTCAGGTCTCCTACTTGACTCAGCCAATCTCCTCGTGTGCCTCCCCCCCCAAACAAAAAAATCTTGGGGCTGCCTCTCGGGCTTCCGTGCTAGCCGTGTACCCTCCTGTATTTCTCCTCGTAGTATCCACGTTCCGCCTATAACTCCTCCTTAGAACGGCAATACTCTCCCGGCTGTGTCCAGGGTCCTGCTCCATCTAATATTTCCTCCCAGGTCCATTTCCCCTTTAAGTGCTGTTCCTCCTTTTCATGCTGCATGGTCCTTGTTTGGTGGGTGATTCTGTCACATTCGTTGTATGGAGGAGACCAAGGCACAGTGTGATGAGAATACATTCCTCTTTATTAAAGGAAGAACACTTAAACAAACTAACAAAACAACAAAACGAATGTGAAGCTATAAACACTAGTGCTGACACAGGCAACTATACATAGACAATAACCCACAAACTATCCAAGGCATATGGCTACCTAAATATGGTCCCCAATCAGAGATAATGATAAACAGCTGCCTCTGATTGAGAACAAATCTAGGCAACCATAGACATGAAAACACCTAGACTGGAAAAACCCATAAACTTACAAAAACCCTAGACAGGACAAAAACACATATATCACCCTCGTCACACCCTGACCTAACCAACATAATAAAGAAAACAAAGATAACTAAGGTCAGGGCGTGACACCTGCTCATGCTATTCCAAAGGACATTTGAGAGTGTGTATGAAAAGTGATAGTTATTTCCAGACCGGGCACCTAAAATGGATAGACTATATTATTTTCTAAGAGCAGGGGAGCGACGTGGCAGCTTTCAATAAAGAGAATGTGCTTCACTATCTGCCAGTCAATGCCTTTTTCCTTTACTTGTTATATAATGAATGCTTTCTTTCACGCTGCCGGTTTTCTGTCTCCACTGATACTTTACCCAATCCTCCCTCTATTCCCAAGCAATGCTTCCCCCAGTGTGTAGAATAACTCCTCCTTGCAGGTGTATGAGAAATCCATTGAGGCATTGCTGTAGCTCTCAGCAGAGATGACATTGCCAATAGAGCAACATCTCTCTGCTTCTCTAGTTTAACCATTTGTGTTGGGTCTTTTCCTGATATTTAAATGGAGAATATGGGATTGATACATCAATTAGATTGCCCCTTTAATTGTTCTTTGATTTGTATAAATGTTGACCTCAGGTCTACCTCTTACGTTTTCCCACAGTGGTAGCAGACATATCAGCCAGCTCCTGGGTACAGGGAACAGGACTAAGTGTGGGTGGGATTGCCGCCCCGGAGAGGAGAGTGACAGGATCTGTTGGTGAGAGGAAAAGCTTTTAGGACGTCTCTTGACTTAGTGAACTTCCTCATCTGGCATTCCTGTGATTATACCAGCGAGGAATGGTTTCACTGGAGTGTGTTATTGTTTTGTGGATTAGTCTTCATCTATTTAAATATGCATTAATATTGCTCTCTACATGATCTCAGAATGTCCATTTAAAACAAATGAAATTAAATAAAAATACAGCAATGTGAAACGAGGACAAGAGTATCATCACCATATGACCAGTCCCATGACCAAGACTTTTGAGAAACACACTCTATGTTCCTGCTGCATTGTGACCCTGAGACAACAGGCATTGCCAAGACCTTTTTCCAGGTCAGCATCAGAACCCTGGACGTGAAGTTCAGCCTGGGTACATCACCACACAGCTGGCAGAGACGATGGTTCTACTGGCTCCTCCCTCCTTCTTTTTCTTTCCTCCCTTCTTCCATTTTTCTTCTCAACACCTTCACCCTCCTCCAGCAATCACAGAAGGCGCTGCAAAGATATTTGTCCTTTCCCAAGAAAAAGGAAAGAATGTTGATAGTGGCTTTTGTATCACCATCCGGCTCAGCAATGCTCAGGGGAAATTTTGGCAAAAGTGCAGAAAGGAGAGAGAGGGGGTCCAGCCTAGACTGCATAGGATGTATAGAACGAGTACCTGGTGAGATTAAATCCTCCCCTCACTGTTGATGCCGTTCCTGACTCTAGTCACTGTTGATACCGTTCCTGACTAGTCACTGTTGATACCATTCCTGACTCTAGTCACTGTTGATGCCGTTCCTGACTCTAGTCACTGTTGATACCGTTCCTGACTCTAGTCACTGTTGATACCATTCCTGACTAGTCACTGTTGATGCCGTTCCTGACTCTTGTCACTGTTGATACCGTTCCTGACTCTAGTCAGTGTTGATACCGTTCCTGACTAGTCACTGTTGATGCCGTTCCTGACTCTTGTCACTGTTGATACCATTCCTGACTCTAGTCAGTGTTGATACCGTTCCTGACTCTTGTCACTGTTGATACCATTCCTGACTCTAGTCACTGTTGATACCGTTCCTGACTCTAGTCAGTGTTGATACCGTTCCTGACTAGTCACTGTTGATGCCGTTCCTGACTCTTGTCACTGTTGATACCGTTCCTGACTCTAGTCAGTGTTGATACCGTTCCTGACTAGTCACTGTTGATGCCGTTCCTGACTCTTGTCACTGTTGATACCGTTCCTGACTCTAGTCAGTGTTGATACCGTTCCTGACTCTAGTCAGTGTTGATACCGTTCCTGACTCTAGTCAGTGTTGATACCGTTCCTGACTCTAGTCACTGTTGATGCCGTTCCTGACTCTAGTCACTGTTGATGCCGTTCCTGACTAGTCACTGTTGATGCCGTTCCTGACTCTAGTCACTGTTGATGCCGTTCCTGACTCTAGTCACTGTTGATGCCGTTCCTGACTAGTCATTGTTGATGCCGTTCCTGACTCTAGTCACTGTTGATGCCGTTCCTGACTCTAGTCACTGTTGATACCGTTCCTGACTCTAGTCACTGTTGATACCGTTCCTGACTCTAGTCACTGTTGATGCCGTTCCTGACTCTAGTCACTGTTGATAACATTCCTGACTCTAGTCAGTGTTGATGCCGTTCCTGACTCTAGTCACTGTTGATACCGTTCCTGACTCTAGTCACTGTTGATACCGTTCCTGACTCTAGTCAGTGTTGATGCCGTTCCTGACTGTAATCAGTGTTGATACCGTTCCTGACTCTAGTCATTGTTGATACCGTTCCTGACTAGTCACTGTTGATACCATTCCTGACTCTAGTCACTGTTGATGCCGTTCCTGACTCTAGTCACTGTTGATACCGTTCCTGACTCTAGTCACTGTTGATGCCGTTCCTGACTAGTCACTGTTGATGCCGTTCCTGACTCTAGTCACTGTTGATGCCGTTCCTGACTCTAGTCACTGTTGATACCATTCCTGACTCTAGTCAGTGTTGATGCCGTTCCTGACTAGTCACTGTTGATACCGTTCCTGACTCTAGTCACTGTTGATACCGTTCCTGACTCTTGTCACTGTTGATACCATTCCTGACTCTAGTCACTGTTGATACCGTTCCTGACTCTAGTCAGTGTTGATACCGTTCCTGACTCTAGTCACTGTTGATGCCGTTCCTGACTCTTGTCACTGTTGATACCGTTCCTGACTCTAGTCAGTGTTGATACCGTTCCTGACTAGTCACTGTTGATGCCGTTCCTGACTCTTGTCACTGTTGATACCGTTCCTGACTCTAGTCAGTGTTGATACCGTTCCTGACTCTAGTCAGTGTTGATACCGTTCCTGACTCTAGTCAGTGTTGATACCGTTCCTGACTCTAGTCACTGTTGATACCGTTCCTGACTCTAGTCAGTGTTGATACCGTTCCTGACTCTAGTCACTGTTGATGCCGTTCCTGACTCTTGTCACTGTTGATACCGTTCCTGACTCTAGTCAGTGTTGATACCGTTCCTGACTAGTCACTGTTGATGCCGTTCCTGACTCTTGTCACTGTTGATACCGTTCCTGACTCTAGTCAGTGTTGATACCGTTCCTGACTCTAGTCAGTGTTGATACCGTTCCTGACTCTAGTCACTGTTGATACCGTTCCTGACTCTAGTCACTGTTGATACCGTTCCTGACTCTAGTCACTGTTGATACCATTCCTGACTCTAGTCACTGTTGATGCCGTTCCTGACTCTAGTCACTGTTGATACCGTTCCTGACTCTAGTCACTGTTGATGCCGTTCCTGACTAGTCACTGTTGATGCCGTTCCTGACTCTAGTCACTGTTGATGCCGTTCCTGACTCTAGTCACTGTTGATACCATTCCTGACTCTAGTCAGTGTTGATGCCGTTCCTGACTAGTCACTGTTGATACCGTTCCTGACTCTAGTCACTGTTGATACCGTTCCTGACTCTTGTCACTGTTGATACCATTCCTGACTCTAGTCACTGTTGATACCGTTCCTGACTCTAGTCAGTGTTGATACCGTTCCTGACTCTAGTCACTGTTGATGCCGTTCCTGACTCTTGTCACTGTTGATACCGTTCCTGACTCTAGTCAGTGTTGATACCGTTCCTGACTAGTCACTGTTGATGCCGTTCCTGACTCTTGTCACTGTTGATACCGTTCCTGACTCTAGTCAGTGTTGATACCGTTCCTGACTCTAGTCAGTGTTGATACCGTTCCTGACTCTAGTCAGTGTTGATACCGTTCCTGACTCTAGTCACTGTTGATGCCGTTCCTGACTCTAGTCACTGTTGATGCCGTTCCTGACTAGTCACTGTTGATGCCGTTCCTGACTCTAGTCACTGTTGATGCCGTTCCTGACTCTAGTCACTGTTGATGCCGTTCCTGACTAGTCACTGTTGATGCCGTTCCTGACTCTAGTCACTGTTGATGCCGTTCCTGACTCTAGTCACTGTTGATACCGTTCCTGACTCTAGTCACTGTTGATGCCGTTCCTGACTCTAGTCACTGTTGATGCCGTTCCTGACTCTAGTCACTGTTGATAACATTCCTGACTCTAGTCAGTGTTGATGCCGTTCCTGACTCTAGTCACTGTTGATGCCGTTCCTGACTCTAGTCACTGTTGATACCGTTCCTGACTCTAGTCACTGTTGATGCCGTTCCTGACTCTAGTCACTGTTGATACCGTTCCTGACTCTAGTCACTGTTGATACCGTTCCTGACTCTAGTCACTGTTGATACTATTCCTGACTCTAGTCACTGTTGATGCCGTTCCTGACTCTAGTCACTGTTGATACCGTTCCTGACTCTAGTCACTGTTGATACCGTTCCTGACTCTAGTCACTGTTGATGCCGTTCCTGACTTGTCACTGTTGATGCCGTTCCTGACTCTAGTCACTGTTGATGCCGTTCCTGACTCTAGTCACTGTTGATACCATTCCTGACTCTAGTCAGTGTTGATGCCGTTCCTGACTAGTCACTGTTGATACCGTTCCTGACTCTAGTCACTGTTGATGCCGTTCCTGACTCTAGTCACTGTTGATAACATTCCTGACTCTAGTCAGTGTTGATGCCGTTCCTGACTCTAGTCACTGTTGATGCCGTTCCTGACTCTAGTCACTGTTGATACCGTTCCTGACTCTAGTCACTGTTGATGCCGTTCCTGACTCTAGTCACTGTTGATACCGTTCCTGACTCTAGTCACTGTTGATACCGTTCCTGACTCTAGTCACTGTTGATACCATTCCTGACTCTAGTCACTGTTGATGCCGTTCCTGACTCTAGTCACTGTTGATACCGTTCCTGACTCTAGTCACTGTTGATACCGTTCCTGACTCTAGTCACTGTTGATGCCGTTCCTGACTAGTCACTGTTGATGCCGTTCCTGACTCTAGTCACTGTTGATGCCGTTCCTGACTCTAGTCACTGTTGATGCCGTTCCTGACTAGTCACTGTTGATAACATTCCTGACTCTAGTCAGTGTTGATGCCGTTCCTGACTCTAGTCACTGATGATGCCGTTCCTGACTGTAATCAGTGTTGATACCATTCCTGACACTAGTCACTGTTGATACCATTCCTGACTCTAGTCACTGTTGATGCCGTTCCTGACTCTAGTCACTGTTGATACCGTTCCTGACTCTAGTCACTGTTGATACCGTTCCTGACTCTAGTCACTGTTGATGCCGTTCCTGACTAGTCACTGTTGATGCCGTTCCTGACTCTAGTCACTGTTGATGCCGTTCCTGACTCTAGTCACTGTTGATGCCGTTCCTGACTAGTCACTGTTGATACCGTTCCTGACTCTAGTCACTGTTGATACCGTTCCTGACTCTAGTCACTGTTGATGCCGTTCCTGACTAGTCACTGTTGATGCCGTTCCTGACTCTAGTCACTGTTGATGCCGTTCCTGACTCTAGTCACTGTTGATACCATTCCTGACTCTAGTCAGTGTTGATGCCGTTCCTGACTAGTCACTGTTGATACCGTTCCTGACTCTAGTCAGTGTTGATACCGTTCCTGACTCTTGTCACTGTTGATACCATTCCTGACTCTAGTCACTGTTGATACCGTTCCTGTCTCTAGTCAGTGTTGATACCGTTCCTGACTAGTCACTGTTGATGCCGTTCCTGACTCTTGTCACTGTTGATACCGTTCCTGACTCTAGTCAGTGTTGATACCGTTCCTGACTAGTCACTGTTGATGCCGTTCCTGACTCTTGTCACTGTTGATACCGTTCCTGACTCTAGTCATTGTTGATACCGTTCCTGACTAGTCACTGTTGATACCATTCCTGACTCTAGTCAGTGTTGATGCCATTCCTGACTAGTCACTGTTGATGCCGTTTCTGACTAGTCACTGTTGATGCCGTTCCTGAATCTAGTCACTGTTGATGCCATTCCTGACTAGTCACTGTTGATGCCGTTCCTGACTAGTCACTGTTGATGCCGTTCCTGACTCTAGTCACTGTTGATGCCGTTCCTGACTCTAGTCACTGTTGATGCCGTTCCTGACTAGTCAGTGTTGATGCCGTTCCTGACTCTAGTCACTGTTGATGCCGTTCCTGACTCTAGTCACTGTTGATACCATTCCTGACTCTAGTCACTGTTGATGCCTTTCCTGACTCTAGTCACTGTTGATGCCGTTCCTGACTCTAGTCACTGTTGATACCATTCCTGACTAGTCACTGTTGATGCCGTTCCTGACTAGTCACTGTTGATGCCGTTCCTGAATCTAGTCACTGTTGATGCCGTTCCTGACTAGTCACTGTGGATGCCGTTCCTGACTCTAGTCACTGTTGATACCGTTCCTGACTCTAGTCAGTGTTGATGCCGTTCCTGACTCTAGTCACTGTTGATGCCGTTCCTGACTCTAGTCACTGTTGATACCGTTCCTGACTCTAGTCACTGTTGATGCCGTTCCTGACTCTAGTCACTGTTGATACCGTTCCTGACTCTAGTCACTGTTGATACCGTTCCTGACTCTAGTCACTGTTGATACCATTCCTGACTCTAGTCACTGTTGATGCCGTTCCTGACTCTAGTCACTGTTGATACCGTTCCTGACTCTAGTCACTGTTGATGCCGTTCCTGACTAGTCACTGTTGATGCCGTTCCTGACTCTAGTCACTGTTGATGCCGTTCCTGACTCTAGTCACTGTTGATACCATTCCTGACTCTAGTCAGTGTTGATGCCGTTCCTGACTAGTCACTGTTGATACCGTTCCTGACTCTAGTCACTGTTGATACCGTTCCTGACTCTTGTCACTGTTGATACCATTCCTGACTCTAGTCACTGTTGATACCGTTCCTGACTCTAGTCAGTGTTGATACCGTTCCTGACTCTAGTCACTGTTGATGCCGTTCCTGACTCTTGTCACTGTTGATACCGTTCCTGACTCTAGTCAGTGTTGATACCGTTCCTGACTAGTCACTGTTGATGCCGTTCCTGACTCTTGTCACTGTTGATACCGTTCCTGACTCTAGTCAGTGTTGATACCGTTCCTGACTCTAGTCAGTGTTGATACCGTTCCTGACTCTAGTCAGTGTTGATACCGTTCCTGACTCTAGTCACTGTTGATACCGTTCCTGACTCTAGTCAGTGTTGATACCGTTCCTGACTCTAGTCACTGTTGATGCCGTTCCTGACTCTTGTCACTGTTGATACCGTTCCTGACTCTAGTCAGTGTTGATACCGTTCCTGACTAGTCACTGTTGATGCCGTTCCTGACTCTTGTCACTGTTGATACCGTTCCTGACTCTAGTCAGTGTTGATACCGTTCCTGACTCTAGTCAGTGTTGATACCGTTCCTGACTCTAGTCACTGTTGATACCGTTCCTGACTCTAGTCACTGTTGATACCGTTCCTGACTCTAGTCACTGTTGATACCATTCCTGACTCTAGTCACTGTTGATGCCGTTCCTGACTCTAGTCACTGTTGATACCGTTCCTGACTCTAGTCACTGTTGATGCCGTTCCTGACTAGTCACTGTTGATGCCGTTCCTGACTCTAGTCACTGTTGATGCCGTTCCTGACTCTAGTCACTGTTGATACCATTCCTGACTCTAGTCAGTGTTGATGCCGTTCCTGACTAGTCACTGTTGATACCGTTCCTGACTCTAGTCACTGTTGATACCGTTCCTGACTCTTGTCACTGTTGATACCATTCCTGACTCTAGTCACTGTTGATACCGTTCCTGACTCTAGTCAGTGTTGATACCGTTCCTGACTCTAGTCACTGTTGATGCCGTTCCTGACTCTTGTCACTGTTGATACCGTTCCTGACTCTAGTCAGTGTTGATACCGTTCCTGACTAGTCACTGTTGATGCCGTTCCTGACTCTTGTCACTGTTGATACCGTTCCTGACTCTAGTCAGTGTTGATACCGTTCCTGACTCTAGTCAGTGTTGATACCGTTCCTGACTCTAGTCAGTGTTGATACCGTTCCTGACTCTAGTCACTGTTGATGCCGTTCCTGACTCTAGTCACTGTTGATGCCGTTCCTGACTAGTCACTGTTGATGCCGTTCCTGACTCTAGTCACTGTTGATGCCGTTCCTGACTCTAGTCACTGTTGATGCCGTTCCTGACTAGTCACTGTTGATGCCGTTCCTGACTCTAGTCACTGTTGATGCCGTTCCTGTCTCTAGTCACTGTTGATACCGTTCCTGACTCTAGTCACTGTTGATGCCGTTCCTGACTCTAGTCACTGTTGATGCCGTTCCTGACTCTAGTCACTGTTGATAACATTCCTGACTCTAGTCAGTGTTGATGCCGTTCCTGACTCTAGTCACTGTTGATGCCGTTCCTGACTCTAGTCACTGTTGATACCGTTCCTGACTCTAGTCACTGTTGATGCCGTTCCTGACTCTAGTCACTGTTGATACCGTTCCTGACTCTAGTCACTGTTGATACCGTTCCTGACTCTAGTCACTGTTGATACTATTCCTGACTCTAGTCACTGTTGATGCCGTTCCTGACTCTAGTCACTGTTGATACCGTTCCTGACTCTAGTCACTGTTGATACCGTTCCTGACTCTAGTCACTGTTGATGCCGTTCCTGACTTGTCACTGTTGATGCCGTTCCTGACTCTAGTCACTGTTGATGCCGTTCCTGACTCTAGTCACTGTTGATACCATTCCTGACTCTAGTCAGTGTTGATGCCGTTCCTGACTAGTCACTGTTGATACCGTTCCTGACTCTAGTCACTGTTGATGCCGTTCCTGACTCTAGTCACTGTTGATAACATTCCTGACTCTAGTCAGTGTTGATGCCGTTCCTGACTCTAGTCACTGTTGATGCCGTTCCTGACTCTAGTCACTGTTGATACCGTTCCTGACTCTAGTCACTGTTGATGCCGTTCCTGACTCTAGTCACTGTTGATACCGTTCCTGACTCTAGTCACTGTTGATACCGTTCCTGACTCTAGTCACTGTTGATACCATTCCTGACTCTAGTCACTGTTGATGCCGTTCCTGACTCTAGTCACTGTTGATACCGTTCCTGACTCTAGTCACTGTTGATACCGTTCCTGACTCTAGTCACTGTTGATGCCGTTCCTGACTAGTCACTGTTGATGCCGTTCCTGACTCTAGTCACTGTTGATGCCGTTCCTGACTCTAGTCACTGTTGATGCCGTTCCTGACTAGTCACTGTTGATAACATTCCTGACTCTAGTCAGTGTTGATGCCGTTCCTGACTCTAGTCACTGATGATGCCGTTCCTGACTGTAATCAGTGTTGATACCATTCCTGACACTAGTCACTGTTGATACCATTCCTGACTCTAGTCACTGTTGATGCCGTTCCTGACTCTAGTCACTGTTGATACCGTTCCTGACTCTAGTCACTGTTGATACCGTTCCTGACTCTAGTCACTGTTGATGCCGTTCCTGACTAGTCACTGTTGATGCCGTTCCTGACTCTAGTCACTGTTGATGCCGTTCCTGACTCTAGTCACTGTTGATGCCGTTCCTGACTAGTCACTGTTGATACCGTTCCTGACTCTAGTCACTGTTGATACCGTTCCTGACTCTAGTCACTGTTGATGCCGTTCCTGACTAGTCACTGTTGATGCCGTTCCTGACTCTAGTCACTGTTGATGCCGTTCCTGACTCTAGTCACTGTTGATACCATTCCTGACTCTAGTCAGTGTTGATGCCGTTCCTGACTAGTCACTGTTGATACCGTTCCTGACTCTAGTCAGTGTTGATACCGTTCCTGACTCTTGTCACTGTTGATACCATTCCTGACTCTAGTCACTGTTGATACCGTTCCTGTCTCTAGTCAGTGTTGATACCGTTCCTGACTAGTCACTGTTGATGCCGTTCCTGACTCTTGTCACTGTTGATACCGTTCCTGACTCTAGTCAGTGTTGATACCGTTCCTGACTAGTCACTGTTGATGCCGTTCCTGACTCTTGTCACTGTTGATACCGTTCCTGACTCTAGTCATTGTTGATACCGTTCCTGACTAGTCACTGTTGATACCATTCCTGACTCTAGTCAGTGTTGATGCCATTCCTGACTAGTCACTGTTGATGCCGTTTCTGACTAGTCACTGTTGATGCCGTTCCTGAATCTAGTCACTGTTGATGCCATTCCTGACTAGTCACTGTTGATGCCGTTCCTGACTAGTCACTGTTGATGCCGTTCCTGACTCTAGTCACTGTTGATGCCGTTCCTGACTCTAGTCACTGTTGATGCCGTTCCTGACTAGTCAGTGTTGATGCCGTTCCTGACTCTAGTCACTGTTGATGCCGTTCCTGACTCTAGTCACTGTTGATACCATTCCTGACTCTAGTCACTGTTGATGCCTTTCCTGACTCTAGTCACTGTTGATGCCGTTCCTGACTCTAGTCACTGTTGATACCATTCCTGACTAGTCACTGTTGATGCCGTTCCTGACTAGTCACTGTTGATGCCGTTCCTGAATCTAGTCACTGTTGATGCCGTTCCTGACTAGTCACTGTGGATGCCGTTCCTGACTCTAGTCACTGTTGATACCGTTCCTGACTCTAGTCACTGTTGATGCCGTTCCTGACTCTAGTCACTGTTGATGCCGTTCCTGACTAGTCACTGTTGATGCTGTTCCTGACTCTAGTCACTGTTGATACCGTTCCTGACTCTAGTCACTGTTGATGCCGTTCCTGACTAGTCACTGTTGATACCGTTCCTGACTCTAGTCAGTGTTGATGCCGTTCCTGACTAGTCACTGTTGATGCTGTTCCTGACTCTAGTCACTGTTGATACCATTCCTGACTCTAGTCACTAATGATGCCGTTCCTGACTCTTGTCACTGTTGATGCCGTTCCTGACTCTAGTCAGTGTTGATGCCGTTCCTGACTCTAGTCACTGTTGATGCTGTTCCTGACTCTAGTCAGTGTTGATGCCGTTCCTGACTCTAGTCACTGTTGATACCGTTCCTGACTCTAGTCACTGTTGATGCCGTTCCTGACTCTAGTCACTGTTGATGCCGTTCCTGAATCTAGTCACTGTTGATGCCGTTCCTGACTCTAGTCACTGTTGATACCTTTCCTGAATCTAGTCACTGTTGATACCATTCCTGACTCTAGTCACTGTTGATACCGTTCCTGACTCTAGTCACTGTTGATGCCGTTCCTGACTCTAGTCACTGTTGATACCGTTCCTGACTCTAGTCACTGTTGATACCGTTCCTGACTCTAGTCACTGTTGATACCGTTCCTGACTCTAGTCACTGTTGATGCCGTTCCTGACTCTAGTCACTGTTGATACCGTTCCTGACTAGTCACTGTTGATACCATTCCTGACTCTAGTCACTGATGATACTGTTCCTGACTCTAGTCACTGTTGATACCATTCCTGACTCTAGTCACTGTTGATACCGTTCCTGACTAGTCACTGTTGATGCCATTCCTGACTCTAGTCACTGTTGATACCGTTCCTGACTAGTCACTGTTGATGCCATTCCTGACTCTAGTCACTGTTGATGGATAAGGTCAGCGTAGACCTCGCTGTTTTGCCCGGCTTCATTCGTTGTATTGAGACAATTTCATATTTTGCGCATGTGTATTGCCAAAACATGTTGTGTGGGTAAGCCTGGGGTAACCTCTTGGCCCCGTTTTCCAGTTGCAATGCATTACAATGATCATACTAGTTGCATCGTTATTGTGGGACAATTTTTTACGAGTGTTTCCCAAACAGAGAGAACGTTTGCTAAGTGCACCGTTGGACCATATGTCGATGCTGATAGGATCAAAACAAAAGCAACGCTGCTCTCCGATCAGCCTTGTCCATTCAGATCTTACCTTCACATTAGAATTACTCCACAATACTGACAACGGAGCAGCGAGGAGATATTACCAACTATGGCTGAATATATTGAGGTGGCTTATTATGCTTACCCAATAATAATGCACTAAAATCACAGATTGGGTACATCGTTGTACACATCCTGTCACACATCACAACAAGAAATATTGAGGCAAAAATTTGCCTGGTGGCATAATAAGAATATACTATTTCAATATGATTTAAATGTATAGTCCCATGAAGCTCATTTATCTCTCAATGCAATCATCTCAGTTCTCATTTGAAGCATCATTTTATCTTTCACTTGTTTGTAACAATTGCAAATACTTTGGTAACTTTGTATTTGTCGTCATCTTCGTTCTGAAGTTATCAGTGGTCACAGTCAGACAGATGCCTAGCCTAAACATCTTGATTCTATGTTTAGCGGAGAACTTCGGTGAATAAAGTGACTCGGGAGGTCAAAAAACATCTCACGATGCACTTTGGCTGCTCTACAAGTGGTCTGGATCACTTGTAGATGTGCAAATGTTTTTTGAAGATCAAAGTTACTAATGAAGGCTATGGGACACAGATCAGCTACTAAATATACATCTGAAGATGGTTCTAACAATGATCTTCATGCTACAAAGGCTCTGGGAAACGAAGCCCTGCACATTTGGGAATGTCTATATAACTTTGTGCTTGCATCTGTTGAACCAAATGCAGCTAGCTAGCGAGAATCACCTGACAAATGGACAGCTTTTTGGACGCCTCTTGACTCAGTGAACTTTCTCATCTGGCATTCCTGTGATATACCAGTGAGGAATGAGAAACGAGGCCCTGCACATTTGGGCATGTTGACATATTTGGCGCTCGCACCCCTTGAACTAAACGAAGCTAGCTAGCTAGCAAAAACCACCTAACAAATGGACACTATACTGCACCTAAAGAATTTTCCAAGTTGGATTTCCAAGGAAAACTTGGTATAATTCAGAGAGGGAGACCAACACCTGTTCTTCCTGACCTTCTTCAGGGGAATGGACAGAAAATCATCCAATCGAATGCACCATTCTCGGCCTGACAGACAAGGCAACCCGGATCAGACAGTCAATCAGATGAGAGGAGAGGAATACAACATTTTGGACAGTATCAGTTTTCAAATGAACGCCAGGTTTGATCATGTTGTCATTCTTGGCCCTACAACACTGTCACTAAGAGATTCATCCAGAAGGACAGACAAATGGACTTCATTGAGAAGTAAAGATAGGCCTAAATTATTTTTCCTTTGCAATTTGCAGGTTGAGCTACTGTTGAATGAACATGAGAATAGACAACATCCCATTTGATTTATCAAGCTAGAGTTTTGTTTTGATGACACTTTTTTTTACATTTTCAACTGCATTTTCAGTTATTTTGATTGTTGACATGGACATTTAATTTGCACCTTATTTATTATCCTGTATATGTGTGTGTAATTATATTTCACATAATAATATTATTATATGTGCGATTGTGTGTGTGTGTTTGCTTGTTTGTTTGTTTGCACACATCGCACGCGGTGCTTTGGAAGAATTGTAAATCCATTGTGAAAGGCCATGGAGATTGCGTCACAAACTATTCGGATGAAATGTGTCCACATGTTGGTCTTTTAGTGCCACCTATTGGTTGTAACTGCAGATGCTACGTTGGTCTATGGCTGAGTAGAGCAGCGTGTCATTTTGTTGGATGATATGAAATGTGTTGCAAACAGAGGCTATCGCTTGTGTGTCTTGGCTACATTGTTATTTACATTTGGTGAAAATAGTTTTTCAATTTCGGTTAATAGCCTATGTCACTGGTTGTTGGAGATATCTGATGTATGGTGAACTTGGGCTTCATCAAGGTTTACTTGTGAGTAAATTTGGCTTTGATAATAGCTAGTACCTACCCAGCCACCGCACGTCACTGCCGAACACACACACACACACACACACACACACACACTGACTGACTGACTGACTCACACAAACGCACACATGGACACACATACACACCCTCATATTCACACTCACTGACTCACACAGGCACACAATCACACTCTCGCTCACAAACCTCCAGGAAGTTTCACGGTATGTGTAGCCATGTTTATTTTCCTAAGCGGGGTCAGCATTTCCTGTATGCAAACATCAGGACTGCCTGGCTTGAGTCCATCTCATTTGCTTTGAAAAATACCACAGAACCACAGCCAGAAGCAAGGTTTGTGATATTTAGAGTGGACTGACACACTGGACTCTTGACCCTACAATAATTGACAATTATTGTCACCTGTCACCCAGATTTCAGGATACGGCCAGTTGTTGAGAAGCAAAAGTCTGCATGTATAGAGGTTGGTCATTGGTCATATTTACCAAGCTCAAATCAAGTTTGTGACCTCTGGATTGTCGTTTGAAGTGACGTCTGCTCCATGACATCCAATCATATATGTTCACTGAGTTTCCTGTAAACCCCAGAGCAGAGCAGCAGACGGCCCTCATCACGCAGTGGGTGCTGTGCCAGGTGGCTCCAGTGCAGAGCTGTTTACTTCTCTCTGTGTGTGTGTGTGTGTGTGTGTGTGTGTGTGTGTGTGTGTGTGTGTGTGTGTGTGTGTGTGTGTGTGTGTGTGTGTGTGTGTGTGTGTGTGTGTGTGTGTGTGTGTGTGTGTGTGTGCGTGTGTGTGTGTGTGTGTGTGTGTGTGTGTGTGTGTGTGTGTGCCTGCGTGTGTGCGTGCGTGTGTGTGTGCCTGCCTGCCTGCGTGCGTGCGTGCGTGCGTGTGTGTGTGTGTGTGTGTGTGTGCATGGTCCTGCAGCACAAGCCGAAGGAACCCTTTTATGTTTCCCAATAAGGCTCTATGCTCCATCCCCGTTATGAGCATGAAGTAAACAAAACATTAGGTCATCATTAATCACTGGCAAATGACGTGTCTGGGTCTGCGGGAGATTAGAAAGCCAGAGAACCAGAGACTATTCATTATTTCAAACTCCAGCAGACACTCCAGAAGTCTGTAAGTGTGTGTGTGTGTGTGTGTGTGTGTGTGTGTGTGTGTGTGTGTGTGTGTGTGTGTGTGTGTGTGTGTGTGTGTGTGTGTGTGTGTGTGTGTGTGTGTGTGTGTGTGTGTGTGTGTGTGTGTGTGTGTGTGTGTGTGTGTGTGTGTGTGTGTGTGTGTGTGTGTGTGTGATTGCGTACGTGCGTGCTAGCGTGTGTTTGTCAGTCCGAGTCCCCCCCCACCCACCCAGTCCCAATGTGTAAGATCATTATGAAGATAAAGGTCAATTAAGATAAGGGTAAATTACTTTCTCCGTCTCTGCTTTGAAGTCCAGGGGACTTTTCAGTCTTTTCAGCTGAAAGACAGACGGTGGAAAAGAGGAAAACGTTTCTGTGTATAACGCTTTGATCTTGGAACTTATTACATGGAGTGTAATGGAGGCATTGTATGATTGAATAATATGTGCATTTCAATATGATTATTTTCTCATCTAATTTTTTGTTAATCCCAATGGTTGTAGCTTGGTTTACTTAACTGTATGCTGTAACTCATGGGGCTGCATTGCCTCCTGGTTTCTATTCCATGCCAGTATGATACCCAGAGAGGGTGGGAGGTGGAGTCTTCCTCTTGGTTTGGTCTCTCTTTTTGTTGGTCATCGGTGGCCCGCTGAAAGCGGACTACAGCATGAGGACCAGAGTGATGTGTGTGTGTGTGTGTGTGTGTGCGTGTTTCAGGTTCAGTCTGTACATTAAACAAACGCATGATGATGATGTGTGTGAATGATGTGGTGTAAGAGTCCATGTCTTTGTATTGCTATCCAGGTAGATATCTGAAGTTTCTTCTTTTGGAATCTTTGTTGACTATGGTTTACTGGAACCACCTTATTAATGTCGCCTACAGCACTGTCAAAGCTATATTTCATGCAGTACATTGTACACTCTGAAAAGCACTCAATTGTTTTAGATGTAGGCCATTATTGTAACTGTAATTATGTGGCGGCAGGTAGCCTAGTGGTTAAGAGTGTTGGACCAGTAACTGAAAGGTTGCTAGTTTGAATCCCTGAGCTGAATCCCTGAGTTTCCTTGAGCAAGGCACTTAATCCTAATTGCTCTGGATAAGACTGTCTGCTAAAATATAAATGTGCATGCATCTATTCTCATGTCCATTGTCTGGACTCTTTTTCCATAAGTTCACATGTTTTTATGAATTGTCAGTGTAAACACAGTGGGGAAAACATTAGAGCAGTCATAGACTGGGTATGTTTACATGAACAGAGAGCCTGGAGATGGAGCAGAGATATGAACCACTGATCTGGAGCTATCTGGGAGAGGAATCACTGACAAAATATGTCTTTCCAGCACACATACAGCTCAGAGAGAGAGAGAGAGAGAGAGAGAGCGAGCGAGAGAGTCCGTCGGACTACCAGATGGTGAATCGTGATTCAACACTCCAGAGAATGCTTGTGTGCGGCTGCTCGGCCGTGGAAACCCATTTCATGAAATTCCAGACGAACAGTTAGTGTGCTGACGATGCTTTCAGAGGCAGTTTGGAACTCATTAGAGTATTGCAACTGAGGAAAGATGATTTTTACACGCTACGCGCCCTAGGCGGTCCCGTTCTGTGAGCTTGTGTGGACTACCACTTTGCGGCAGAGCCGTTATTGCTCCTAGACGTTTCCACTTCAAATTAACAGCACTTACAGTTGACCGGGGCAGCTCAAGCAGGGCAGAAATTTGACGAACTGACTTGTATGAAAGGTGACACCTATGGAGATTGCATCGCTCTGTGCTTGATTTTACAACCTGTCCTCAACGGGTGTGGCTGAAATAGCATAATCCACTCATTTGAAGGGATGTACACATACTATTGTATGTATAGTGTAAGTAGGTGTGCTCTTACCTCCATCTATACCCGGCACATATGGAACACAGACAGTTAATTTATAACTCTGCTGTTTTAAATTGCATTCTAATTTGTCAAGGCCTGTGCTGGGAAGGGGAAGTTGAAAGATCTTACCTCCTAATCGTAACAATTTGACGTTAAAACAAATAGTGAGGAGGACTCGACTGCACATTATCAATTGCCTGTGAGAGTGATTACGATGCCAGTCCACCCCTCCCTCCATCGCTCTCTCCTTTTCTCAATCTGTCCCTACCAGATCTCACAGTCTCACGTCAGAACTAGAAGTTCATCCATGTTTCTCAAATGTCAAATTTAGAAGTTGTTCCAAATGTCAAATTTAGAAGTGTTTGGGGTTAAGTTTATGTATTAACTCTGAATTTTTAAGGTTAGCCATTAACTTTGAATGGATAAGGTAAGGGTTAAGGTTAGGTATTAACTTTGAATGGATAAGGTAAGGGTTAAGGTTAGGTATTAACTTTGAATGGATAAGGTAAGGGTTAAGGTTAGGTATTAACTTTGAATGGATAAGGTAAGGGTTAAGGTTAGGTATTAACTTTGAATGGATAAGGTAAGGGTTAAGGTTAGGTATTAACTTTGAATGGATAAGGTAAGGGTTAAGGTTAACCATTAACTTTGAATGGATAAGGTAAGGGTTAAGGTTAGGTATTAACTTTGAATGGATAAGGTAAGGGTTAAGGTTAGGTATTAACTTTGAATGGATAAGGTAAGGGTTAAGGTTTGGCATAGGCTTAAAACAAAAATAACTTTCTATTGCTGGATTCAAACCTTTGGAATCAAAGGCAGGTGCTCATGCCAATCCACCGTCCCCTTCCACAGCGCTCACTGTTGCCCCTAGTGGCTGGTTTCCACATCATCTCCTGACTTCCTCAGACATGGATGGACATCCAATACTGACTTGTATCACGGGTAACCTGGCTGATCTGTCCATCACTTAAACATACACACACATACAAACATATATGCATTCTTACATCCTCCATCTTCCTCGCCTTCTTTCTACTTTTTGTCTGATCCTGTCAGAGATTTTATCCAGTCAAGCAGTCAAGCAAGAGAAGGAGGACTTAGAGAACATTTGTTGACTTGAGTGTAAACAACAAGTTGTTGAAACGCCCCATAAGGAAGGATATCTGCTTTCTATTGAACAGAGGGGTCAAAGGGCAGATTGTCCAGTGGTACTGACTGACAACCACCATTTAGAATAATTTTTGCATTATTATAATGAATAGTATATAGAATTGAGACCTATATAGAATGTTGGTTGAAACCCTATTCTAATATTGTTTTTTAAGTATGAATTCCAGACATATTAAAATGTTACATATGGTATAGGCCTAAGCATCGCAAAATGTTTCCATTTTTTTACGCATTTCTTACATTTCTTATTTTCTTCTGCGATTTCTTTCAATGGCATATGATTACTACATTAGAAGATTACATTGATAAAACAGGATATGTGACCAGTTGAGGTTAGCTCTATAGACTAAATAGGATACATATGTGCTGTTCCATCTGGTCATAACTCCTGTTGAGTTATTTGAAACATGCATCTACTTCAGTGTTCTAACTGAGTGTAATATTCTAATAGTTGTGGGTTTAGTGAATGTTATTATTTTCACCGGCTTGGGTTTCTATGTCAGTGTTTCACCTCACACCCCCCAGCATAGTAATCCTCCATGACACTGCTGTGTGTGCGTGTATGTATGTGTGTGTGTGTGCAAGTGTGTGTGTGGTTATGTTTGTGAGCATGCATGTTTGTGTGTGTGTACCAGTGTCTGAGTGCCTGTGTGTGCCCCCTTGCCCATGCCCGTGTGTTTAAAAAACAGTGCTTCAGGAGGTAAATCACCCCTTCCTGCTATTCTGGTTGCATAGACTGATCATAATCTAAGTGGAAACATGGAGCATGCCTGAGTGCAAGGCTGTCACTCAAACAAAGCTCACTCCTTCTCTCTCTCTGGCACACACACACACAAACACACACTAAAGGGGACACACGCACACACACACACGAATGGACACACACACACAAACACTAATAGGAGGGAGGGAGGGAGGGAGGGAGGGAGGGAGGAGGGAGGGAGGGAGGGAGGGAGGGAGGGAGGGAGGGAGGGAGGGAGGGAGGGAGGGAGGGAGGGAGGGAGGGGGGAGGGAGGGAGGGAGGGAGGGAGGGAGGGAGGGAGGGAGGGAGGGAGGGAGGGAAAACCCTGGCTTCTGTCTGCAGTCCAGTGGTTATGTATTTGGTGACATCATCTGGATCCACTCTCCTGTCTGCTGCTCTGCTTCCCCCAGTTCAATTCCATTACCCATCAGCCATCACACAGTAGCTTCCTCTGAATGGCTATCAACACCACCTCTGAAAGAATTAAGACTTTGTCTTCAGCAGTAGAGGTGAGGGAAAAGTATATTTTTATATAATTATAAGAATGTTTTTACTCCTGGCTTCAGGGTTAATTGTAGAATTAATTATTTGCTTAATGTTGTAGACTTAGGCAACAAAAAACAACGATTACTTGACCAATTTCTGAACCTTTAGATGCATGTGACATTGGCAGCGATACCTAGTGGGAAACCAGCAAGAGAGGAAAGAGAAGAGGAAAGAGAGGTGACTGGAGAAAGAGAAGTAGAGGAAGAGGCCTGTTCAGTATGCAGACGGCTTACAGACTGTTTTGGTGGTCTAAGACTTATTCTCTCCCTCAAATCACAACAGAACAGAATGTACACATACACCCTCAATGTATCATCTGGTGCTGGCCGGGCCGTCCGGGCCAGCGGGATGCTGCAGCCTGGGATTGGTGGCCAATGGGACTTTTATTTACGACATTGCTACCCCCGAAAACACACACACACATATGCATTCACATGCACATACGCACACACCACACACACACACACACACACACACACACACACACACACACACACACACACACACACACACACACGCAAAAACACATTCTCATAAACATAAAAATATATTGTTCCTTGCAAAAGAGTGTGCATAAATGCAACACAGGTATTTATGAGAAAGAAAGTATATCAATTCCATCTCTTCTCCCTCTCCTCATTGCTCTTTCACTTCATGTAGATCACTGTTATGATCATTTGTGTCTACTGTTCATCCCTTTCTCTCTCCATCTGCTCTCAGCAAGGCTGTGTTGGTCCTCCTGCTCCTGTGTGTTATGGTGGGTGATGGTCTGCCCCTGCATTTCTGCTCTGATGACATGACACCACTCTGGAGTTATAAGGTGTGAGGAACAGGGCGAGAACACTGTGCACACTATGGAGATAAGAAGCCAAGACAGTGTAGTGTGTGTGTGTGTGTGTGTGTGTGTGTGTGTGTGTGTGTGTGTGTGTGTGTGTGTGTGTGTGTGTGTGTGTGTGTGTGTGTGTGTGTGTGTGTGTGTGTGTGTGTGTGTGTGTGTGTGTGTGTGTGTGTGTGTGTGTGTGTGTGTGTGTGTGTGTGTGTGCTGGGGGGAACTCATGAACATGGGAATGTGATTTTTTTAAATTGAAAATAAAGCTGACTGAAATCTATTTGGTAAATATTCTAAAATAGCATAAGGTAAAAGATCGATCACAATTTACTAAAATACCATTCACTGATCCTGTTGAGGCTATATCTGTAGGGAAAAATAGGAAATAATAACAGCACACCTTTTGACTTTTCTGATTAAAATGTTTAAGGTTAATAAAACCGTTGTACCATTTTTGCATCCTTATTCGTTGTCCCTATATGTTCTTTCTCATGTTAGACGAATTCTAACAATTCCCTGAAAAAAGAGCCAGACAGTCATGGTCGACTGTGACCAGTGTAGTCTAACGTTGACGTGGTTCTAACGTTCGTGGCTGCCAAGCACCATAAAATGGAACGAGACCTACGAAAGACACAGACAACTGCAACTGTGGCTCAAATAGCATGGCCCAGGCGGGCGGCTTTTATGTATCATGTCACATGCTCACAGATTCAAGTTCGTTGAATTTGCTCTACATTGCTATCCTATAAAGCATGGTCATAGGCCATAGATGGACGTACAGTATAGATGATAATCGAGTAAGGAGACATTGTTCAAATTTATTGATTTTTATTGAATTATTCTGTTTATTTCCTACACTACAATAAAGCCATTGTTTTTTTTGTGATTTTTTTTTGGGGGGGGGGGGTTATGTAATTTTTTGGGTTGACATCAGGGTACAGGCTATGCGCTATTTATATTTTCATATGTAGGGCTATTTATATAAAGCTAATGTATTTACATTTAGGTTCCATTATTTAAACGTTTATATGAAGTAGGCATATATGTAATCATTTGTAATTATTACAATATCGTAATAATAATTGTCTCATCATGTGTAATGACAAAATTTGAATAATACACCCATTGTTAGAAATATAGCTCTAGAAGTATACATATATGAGGTAAATGTTGCTTTGCATCTATAGACTCGCTCATGGTATGCACCAAGACCTTCTAAAGTTAACATGTATTAGGGCCTGTGAAATGAACAAATGTTACCCTACTTGTTGAATCTCAAACCCAGAAATTATAATTCAACACAACATACACGAATAATAATTTCTCCGTTTGATATATATGGCCGTGAATCGAATGAGTGGATGACAATTTGATATGGACAACCTGTTTTATAACGAGGGGAAACATGAGAAATCGAAAGAAAATTCAGCATAATTTATTATCTTCTCATTTACAGCTGTAGAGATTGATCACGTTTTCCTCCTTGTTGCATAATTAAAACAGAAAAATGTACCTATAGTCAACACGTCTGGTATGAGACATTAAAAGATATCAACGTACATTTTAACTAGAGTGGAAACAAAACACTGGCAGAATCGAGACTTCATGGCTCAGCACCGTGCGTAAAAAATCGGCTACAATTCGCCTCAGTCTCCAGTCTCCACACACGACCGAGCAGAGTAGAGGTAGGTTTAAGTAGAGCAGAGCAGAGGTAGGTTTAAGGGACAACTTCAAGGCAAGGCGGTGTAGTTTCTGAGTTTCGTGCCCGGCTTCTCGGGTTATCCGTAGGTCTTCGGGCATGGCCGTTTCCCCTCGATCTGAAATCACACTACTTATTTTATTCCCCCCTGTGCACTGAGTTCCGCTGGAGCGCGCGTTTGGATGTGTTTAATATGAAACGTTTTCTGTGCAACATGTCTGTTTAATATAGTCTAACCACACGAGTTCAAGACCTTTGCCATAACCTTGTTGCAGAGTAAAATCTTGATTATAAACTGGGTGGTTCGAGTCCTGAATCCTGATTGGCTAATATCCGGGGTATTTCAGACCGTATACCATGGGATGACAAAACATTTATTTGTACTGCTCTAATTGCGTTGGTAACCAATACCAAAAAGGCACCTTGGGGGTTTGTGAAATGTGGTCAATATACCAAGGCTGTGTCCAGGCACTCGCATTTCGTCGAGCGAAAGAACAGCCCCGAGTCATGGTTTATTGGCCATATCCCACACCCCCTCGGGCCTTATTGCTTAATTATACAAAGGGTGGTTCGTGCCCTGAATGCTGATTGGCTGAGAGACGTGGTATATCAGACCATATACCACCTACACCTATATGACAAAACCTGTATTTTTAGTTCTCTAATTATGTTGGTAACCAGTTTATAATAGCAATAAGGCACCTCGGGGGGTTGTGGTATATGGCCAATATACCACGGCTAAGGGCTGTGTCCAGGCACTCTTCAATGCGTCATGCTAAGAACAGCCCTTAGCCGTGGTATATTGGCCATACACCACACCCCCTTATGCCTTATTGCTTAAATATAACATGTGTCTTGATTTGGGCCTTGAATATGCTACATGCGGTACCAAGATAGGCCTATGTTCAGCTGTGGGCACTGGATTAACTTGAAAGTATTTTACATATAGAAAACATTGTGGTGTAATAGGTCATTATATGTTTTTACGTAAATAATCTAAATACAAAAAAGCTGGATGCCTATTTAGGGACCGACGTTCAACCTTAAACTTTAATGAGACATTGTGAGTTTCAGAGAAGAGGCAATGGCGTGGGTGGGGTATTTTTTTTTATCTATAAGACCTCGAGCCTTTCACTAGTTTGACTGTCAGGTCGAGCTTGCGTCTATATGGACTCTTAATTAGAAACAGATGGCGCTTTGAGATCGGGCATTGTAACCAACTGTGAGCCAACACAGCAGTTTTTGAGCTGACTGAGTCGGTCACCCAGCCACACAGGTGCACAGTCTCCAGGGCCGCAGTAGGACGCCACGGTGTTCCCCCCTCTTCCCTCACCCATCCCTAGTTACCACAGCCACAAAGTCATAATTATGGATAAACCCCACCCATTTTCGACTATTTCTATTCTTACATTCTTTTACATTTTAGTAATTTAACAGAAGCTCTTATCCAGAGCGACTTACTGGAGCAATTCGGGTTAAGTTCCTTTGCTCAATAGAACAGATTATTCACATAGTCAGCTTGAGGATTCACACCAGCAACCTTTTGTTTACTGGTCCATCGCTTTTAACTGCTAGGCTACCCGCTGCTCCTAAATCTGATTATAAACCTAACCCAAATCTTAACCCTAACCCTAACCTTAACCACACTGGTAACCTTACACCTTACCCCAAACGGGGTCTAAGACCGAGTTTGGGAAACCCTCCAAGACAATTTGGACTTTGTGGCTGTGTTAACTAGCGACAACCCTGCCCCCTTGCTCGGGGTAAAATGGAAATGAATATGTGTTGAGTTATTCTGGAAAAGTGCGCAGAGTCCAGGGTGGCGTGTGACACCACTGTTTCAGGGACATGGTAAAAGAGAGGAATGCGGTTAAACGAGTCTCCTTTGACCCATTTGTTCCGTTTATAGTGCTGTTTGGAAATGCTATCAGTTTGATTTAATCATGCGAGGCTACTATTGACAAGCCCCATCGAACAATAACTAATAGGCACCTCTTCAATTATTCGTGAAATCCAATACATTTGATATGTTTAAATCCCAGCCATTTCCTTTAGATTCGAATTTATCAATGTTAAAAAATCTGATTAGCACAATAGTTAAGACTATCATCAGCCTATTATGCATTATGTTGTTGTTATTGCAGCATAGGATTTGTTGTTGTTTTATATTTTTTATAAAGGCAAGCTATCATTGTTATCCGCGAATATAATGTTGTTTAATATTTGTAAAAAAAAAATGTAGGCCTATATACTGTTTCACTGTGGAGCGTACAGGGCTGACAGAATTCGTTAGTTAGTAGGCTAGTTAGTAGGCTATTTCAATTCACGATGGGCTATATTTTGTTAAGCTCTCGTACATTTTTTATTTTAGTGATGGTTAAATACATGTTCGTTTTTAGGATACTGTGTAGAATAAGCTATTTTAGTGTTTTAATTCGTATTAGAGAAATAACAAAGAGCGAGCTGATATTACGGATCTCCTGTGCTGGTCCGTTGAGTTGAGCTCTTCTGGGCCCCAGGCTTTGGCACGTGACAGCAGAACACAGAGCAAATAGCACGCGCGGTGATCCCACTGTAGTTGTTCCTATACTTTCCCAGTTCTTAAAGTTTACTTTTTAAACTTTTTATGATTGACTTCTCAGGGAACTTGCTTTGTTAAAATACATATTTTAACAAGCGAAGTAAGTCCCTGATCGTTTGTCAGTAATCTTGTTAGTTAGCTGTTCTGCTGCACACATGGAAATCTTAAATTATGTTTATCAATTGGTGATTGACGAATTATATGTCCTTAAACTTTGACCTCCAACTCTTTATATTCTCTTTAAAACCTCCTGGTGTCAATGGGTCTCTTTCTGATACATTTAACTGAAAATGGCATCGAAGTTATGCGAATCTCAACCAAGTAGGCTAGTTCAAATTCGAAATGACTTGTTTAACACGTTACTGGATGTGATTTTACCTTTCTCTAGCCTAGGCAACATTATGGCACATACGGCATTGTTACAAAGGCGACAAAACCAAGACAAAAAAAAAATATTTTCCATTGAGTGATGCTTGTGTGTGAGGACCCGGGAAGTCTAATGCTTATAAATAGGCTATAGTCTATAGCCTACTAAACTCGCATGGTAATTTATCAATCATCAGTAAATCAACCATGAAGTAGGTGAAGTTCAGGACTATTGCATTTGAATATATGTATCTTCATTAATGTTAAATAATGTCCAACCAGGGATCAGAAATATATATTATCTATTTTTAGTCTAATTCTGTTTACTTAAAAAAACGGATATTGAAATCTTGTTTTTTTTACTATTAAATATCATATGAATGTAGAACACTGTCGCTTTGTTTTGTGTATTTAAGCCAAAACAATGTGGGAGAGAGGAGGGATGGATGCGTGCTGAAGTGCATGCGAAGCTGTCCATTTTCAGGAATGTAGCGGAACCTTTCAGGAAAATGGGAGAATATTTAGAGGACAGTGAAGTCAGAGAGGAGAAAGTGTCTAGAAAAACGACGTTTTGCCAAATGTACAATGTGAAAGCAGGTATATAGCGTTACTCGTGCAGGCTTTCAAAACAATAGGCCTAGCTGAATGCCAAAATCAATACATTTTCATAGAGGCCTTAAAATGAGGAAAACAGGTAATTGTTATCTGTAAAGAAAATAAAGTAGGCCTATTTCTCAATACACAACTCACAATTAGTCACGCACACACATTTAAGTAATAACATCGATGTAAATAGTCATATCTCATTGTAATAGCCTAATAGTAGAAGTAGACGTAATAGTATTAGTAGTAGTTGTTGTTGTTGTAGTTGTAGTCGTAATGGTGGTAGTAGTAGGCTGGTAGTAGTAGTAGTAGTAGTTGTTTTGTAGTAGTCCTAGTAGTAGTAGGCTAGTATAGCCTAGTAGTTGTTATTGTAGTGGTATGTATAGTGGGAGGATTAGTAGCAGGCCTAACAAGAAGAAGAAAACAACGACAGATCAATAATATGTGTACAATAGCTATTGAATAATAACAATAATAACACTAATGGTATTATCATTATGCATGTTAAAGACTTAGGCCTACTGTTAGTTGTCCTCAGACCGAGACAAATTAATCAAATAAATTCAGGGCATGTTTTGAATAAAGATTTGTGTGGGACCGGTTTGTATGCTATTCTGTAATCTGTAGATACTTTTAGGAATTGTGTAGAAATACTACTATGGCACATTTTGATCTTGAATTTCGCCAGATCTATAGGCTATTTGTGGATGTGTTCGTCGCAGTTCACGTTCCAACTGCGCAGTAGGGTCCAAGAATAGAAAGCTAGAAATTATGTTTTGTGTAGTCAAGAGTGTTGCTATGTACCCACACAGCACAGTCTCTTTCTCCTGCCTTGTCTTGCTTTCCCTTGCGGTATTGTTGATGGTGCTCCGGCGGCGGACATCCTCCCCATTGACCCGCGTCTCCTTCTCTACCTTTTCCGTCCCATGATAAGGGATTCCAGTTCTCTGATTGAATTTGATTCCTTCCTGACCTGGCCAGTTCTGCGAGGGTGCCATCAATCTTGGGACTAACACGACGTTTGTTTATTATTTGGGAAAGGATCTAATTAGTTTGATGAGGTTGATTACAACTATTCGACCGTGGGGGAGAATGGGGACTACAGAACTGCATTCCATCGTTTTTAAATACGCCAAAGTGTTGCTCTATTAAACACAATTATTTTTCTAACAGTTTATTTTTGGTCTCCACTGTGATTCTGTTGTCATTGTTATTGTGATTCATAATCTGTAATTATGGGTATAGTTATTTTTGATAGTGGCTATTATTCAGCTTGTTCCTACTATCTTTAGTTATATTTGTTATTATATTTGCCTGCAACTAGTATAGGCTACTACTATAGGCCTAGCTATTATTATGAGTATTTTTGTTTTCTTGTTTTTGTTTAAGTTGTTTATATTGTGAAAGGAAATAGCCTATCTATAGCTATTATAACTAATTTTGGTAATGTCGTTATCGGCCCACACGATCAGCTAAACTGTAGGCCGTATACATACTAAAAAGTCAATTGTTTTATTCATAGAAACCTCCAGGCCTATGTTTGTGCCCAGAGGACGCACGAGACGCTGCCATGCTCATACAATCATATCCCGTTTGACCCTGTCGCCCCGAGGGCCTCCTTTATAACAGTTATTTATGCACAACAACAGCAAAAAAACGATTCATACAACTCATCCGCTTGAATAGAACATCAAGTCAACCAATGTCGTTATATTGAGATTAGGCTATAGCCCAAAGTTAACAGTGGAATAATAGAGCGCTTAACAGAACCTATAGCAGTAGAAGTTCTAAATGAATGTAAAGTGCGTTGTTGACCCTATGCAGGCAATTAGCAGCTAAATTAACCACGGTAATCACTACCAACCGCCTCTTATTTGAAAACATCATATAGCCTATACATGTTCGTACTGTGAAAAAACCCTTTGCCTCTGATAACCTTTTGCGATATAGCCCAGTATGTTGTTTTGCAATTGAAATAAAATAAATATTTGTCACATGCTTCGTAGACAACCGGTGTAGACTCGCAGTGTAATGTTTACTTACGGGTCCTTTTCCATCAACGGAGAGTTAAAGATAAGATACAACATTCTATAAAAAAATAGAAATAGTGACACAGTGAACGAATAAAAATAATGAGGAGAAATAACATGTCCATATATAGGAAGTAGAAAAATAACATGGCTATATACAGAGAGTACCATTACCGAGTCGATGTGCAAGGGGTACGAGGTAGTTGAGGTAGCTATGTACTTACTGTACATGTAGGTACATGGATATAATGTGCCTTATTAGAAATGTACAAAAATGACTGTTTATTATAATAGTTCTTATATTATTATATTATTATAATAATTAGTGGATTGTTTTATTTTATTCCTGGAACTTGACAATATGGTATATACTTTACGCAAGGTATAGGCCTACTTTACGCACAGGCCTAATTTAGGCACAGGCCTACATTACGCACAGGTCTACCGTCACACCTGGAAACAAGACAGTAGGCCTATGTATGTCCATTTAATTTACAAAACCGTAAATAACTGAATATGTAATGTATAAGAGTATTCAACTGGAGGGATAGAAGTTTACGATAAATATACTGATTTACGCACGACATGGCTATACGCTCCCATGTTTCCAATCATGGCAAATTCACCAAATTCATCGAATTTTCTTCAACCATACATCATATCGTGCTGTCCCCAAAGATTTAAACTTAGGCAGTGGAACATGTTTTTGTAATTGTTTAATGTGACAACAGAGGAAATATGTCAATTCACTAACCAGTTGAGGCAAACCAGCTGTCTGAATTTTTTTTTTTAATCTTCAAATTTACCCTAACCTGCCATTTACAATATTTACAAATTTCTCGAGTTCTAAAGAAAATGCAAATTAGGAAAGACCCTTGTGAATGTTTTAAATTAAAAATACAATAACTGTAATTCAATAAAAAGGCATATAGACTACAGCTTGGTGCACGCGCTTTACGATGAGTTCAGCTCTCATCTACCTAATAGAGATGTATTGTCAAGTAGGAGTCAAAATGATCGCTGTCCCCAAACCTCGTGTGGCTACATCTTGGGTAAATCTTTGGTATGTATGGTATGATATTAACTAAGCGTTGGAATGTGCCTGTAAACACACGTGGCTATTCAAAACAAGTCAGTTTTGCTGTGCGGACTGCTAGCATGCATCGACTAACTGTTATGAGGCCAGAGGGCCCCAGGTCAAGATGCTGCCAGACCATTTGTGTCTGACAAGAGGAGAGCTGTGTCCCTTTAAATATGAAGTAAAACAATCAACTAGATGCACTGCTACTTCAAGTCATCAAAACACATACGGTCAATTTATTTGTAGGCTATATGCAGTTGACCTCTTGGAGAACAGGACGTACTATTCAATCACAACTGACTGTAGCGAGTTGCATTAAAATTCAACCTTTAGAAAATACATAAATACATGTATTCCTAATCTAGAAACATTCCATGATAATTTAGGCAATTATTTATTACTCAACTCGATTTAGATTTTGTTATCAGGCAACACTTATTTTTTTAGACTTTAATTATTTAGGAGATTGGGACTCGTCTGGCCATAGTCCTAGCCTAAACGAACCGACCCAACTCCGTGATTAGAATTATATTTTTTCTGTGGACATTTACAGTGAGGATGGTAATCTAACCTGTCTTTGAAAAAATACTGATTAAAGATTTTTCAATCACTGCCGCTGATCCCACGTCGGTATTTTTGAATCAGGGTGCAGTATGGCCTAAAGCCTGAAGGACATATACATAAGGTCTGGTTAAAATCCCCCAAACTATCAACTAAACTCGTATGCAGTTACATCCTTGATCCATAATTGGTTCCCAAACAGTAGCCCGAACACACAATCGATTTAAGGATTAAATACGTGTTTCCATTATTATTTGCTTGCATCCATAAGCAAGAACATTAGACCATAACCTACACCATTTTCAGTGTTGAGAATGTCATAGTCTATAAGAAATCAAGCGTAGCTTTAACTCAAATAAAATGTCAATTTATTAAACAAACAATGAAATTCCTTCAGAATACTTTTCAACAAAAGGAGAAACTTTGAAAGAGTAGGACGATATACAGGTTCCGCTTTTTATAATGGAACATAATTCGGACAATTAAGGCAATTCAATTTAGAAACACTTTTTGGTGTTTGGTCCATAATATCCGGCTACAGTTTAGAAATAAATTACTATATGCAATTTACACGTTATAGTATGTCCATGAAAGACTCGCATATCTTTAGCATATCTTTTAAACATTTCACAAAAGCGAGAAGAGACTTACGTGTTATTTGCAGTAACACTGTTCTTTACAAACCAAGATCATGTCTTTTTTTCTGTCCTTTTCTGTTCGTTTTAGTCCATCGTTTGGGGCAGGTGGTGGGGGAAAAGACTCAAGTTATTTTTATGAAAAAGATCAATACAATAAACTTTGGTCAGAACTTGCTGCAGTCATATACGAAAGCTCCCGGAGTGCGGTAGATGGCTTGGCTAGAGGGAAAGGACATTTGACAGCTGTTATTCCCGTTCACTGGAGAATTATTCAAGCCAATTCTTTGAGATTCGAATATCTCGCGCACGGAGTGGAAGTTCTGCTGCTGGGTGGGGTAGGTCGCCCCGAGGTGGCCCAGGTCCCCGGCCTGGTTGAGGTACCATGAGGGAAGACGCCCTTGGTGGGGATGGTGGCCCTCCTGCGCAGAGTTTAGATTGCCGTGGGCCAGAGAGGAGGAGGTTGTAGTGATGGAGTAATCTGGCAACGTTTCATCCACGGTGGTAGTAGGAACTAGGTGGCTAGATCTATCCCCAGCGTATAAACTCATTGCTTGCATATTACAATGGTAGGACGCATTCGAGGTAGTGGAGATAGAGTTTTGGTTACAGGGTGAGCTGTAGACTGACGTCTGGTTCGGTGAATAACTTAGGGACAAAGACGGTGTTATACCTGTCCTGGATGAGGCGACGAGGGATGGGGCAAGCTCTGTGGCACCCTGTGGGGACCCCCGGAGGGAAGTCATGATGTTGTCCACACTGAAGCCCTGTGCCTGGGCCTGGCTGTGGTGGTGCTGCTGCTGCTCGGAGCTCTCCATGCCAATGGACCTGTTGGACGGGATGCTGTGGGGGCTGCCACCACTGGACATGCTGCTGCTGCCGGGGCTCTCGACTTTGGGCACGGTGCTCAGGGAGGGCGAGGCGGTCTGTGGTGGTGTAGCGTTCCCGTTCTCGGTCTTAATATCCTGAATCCTGACAGGCTGTGAGCCCTGCACGGGCTGTTCCGTGTCCCGGCCCTGTCTAGACGGCGTCTCCTTAGCACCCCGGTCATCCTTGTCTTTCATTGCGTCTTTCTTCTTGAACCGTCGCCTCCTCCTCAAGAAGCTGCCGTTCTCGAACATGTTGTATGAGTCCGGGTCCAGGGTCCAGTAGCTCCCCTTGCCAGGCTTTTTGTCATCACGGGGAACTTTGACAAAACACTCGTTAAGAGAGAGGTTGTGCCTGATGCTGTTCTGCCAGCCCTGCTTGTTGTCTCGGTAGAACGGGAACCTCTCCATGATAAACTGATAAATCCCATTCAGGGTAACCTTCTTGTCAGGCGAGTTCTGGATAGCCATAGTAATAAGCGCAATGTAACTGTACGGCGGTTTTACCATATCTTTCGGCTGGGGCTGCGGGGTATATGGTCCATAGGCTCGCGCCATGCTGGCCGGGTATTGGTCGTGGGCGGCGTGAGAGTACATACTCATAGGGGCCGGCATCCCGGTGTATCCTCCACCAGCAGCGGCCCGGTAGTAGCTTTGGTCGCTACTAATGTAAGGCACGACGCCCAGAGAGTTGGGGCTCGAGACGGAGTAGCGCGCCTGCATGTCTTCTTCTACCCACAGCTCAACGATGCTCCTGCGTAAAACGAACTTCCAAATGTATGCAGCGGGAGAGCTCCACTTTTTACTTCTGAAAAGCTGAGGTGCTCAAAGCAGGAGTTCCTGTCCTGTCACTTGAAAAATGATAATATCAGGAACGCGCTGTACCGTGTCTTAATAGGTATAAGCGGTTTCCATCTCTGTGTGCTGAGGCGCACATGGAAAAACGTCTGAACTTTGGGCATCCGTCACTACAGAATACTTTTTCGGAGTTAACTTCTTTCCCCCTTTTTGCTGCGAGTAAAGCTCCTCCCCAAAATAATCCGAGGCGCCCAATTGGAGGTCAGGTAGTACAGTGAGCAGCAATGGATATCCTGGCCACACACACGACTTTAGAAAAAGAGAGGAGGTGTTGGTAACTCCCAGTCCCATCCAGCCAAAGACACAAGACTCCAGGCGTGAGCGCGCTGCCTGCTCACGTACACAATCAGATTATGAACTAATTTTGTTACTGAAGAATATTTCCAAACATGAGCAAACACATTAGAGAAACCAACAGGTGGAAGGATAAATAATGAATACCAATATATTTTGTAAATTCTGAAAATATTGTCTGGTGGCCTAATAGGCTGCACTTACACAGACAGTCCCAAATCAATGACCAGAATTGGACTGCCTGTGTAGGCACCCGAATTATGATTTTTTTTTTTCCAAGACTTGTCTTTTGACCAATCAGCTCTGAAAAAGATCTGATATGAAAAGTTCTGATGTGATTGATCAAAAGACCAATTAGTGGGGAAAAAAATATCAGAATTGGGCTGCCTTTGTAAACGCAGCCATATAGGCCTACATTTAGATTAAGACAGTTGGTGATCGTGTGACCTTAATTTGCACATTCATTAATATGCTATTACAATCAAGTTTAAAAAATAGTTTACATTCAGAATGTGCTTACATGTTGCTATTCATTCTGAAATAATTGAACGACAAAAAGTCCTCTATCACCTTAGTTTGGGTGAATCACTCAATTGCAAGCTTAACTTGCCGCACATCTGTTTTCAAATAAGCAATACATACGCGTTAGGAGGCGGCAATAACCCCAAGTGTTTGCTTCCTGCAGTTTAGTGTCCTAATACCAAGCTTTATTAAGGCAGTCTGTTAGTAAAACGTCTCAATAAACACGCGCGGTCGGATCAAAGCTCCACGGAGTGCTCCTCATCCCGTGCAGTGGGCGGTATGTGAGATCTCATTACGACAGAATTAAAGCTGGGTTTGGCCAGAGAAAGAGTCAAGGTGCGAAAGTTTGCTCTAAGTGAGAAGCAGATTAAACAGAGGAACCAAATGGGGTGGTCAAACAGCTAACATGTGTCATTCTTGTGGTCAAAAGGTGTGACTACTAACGGAATAATTGCATTATAATGTAGCTTAGACAAGATAAACTATATAGGCCTACCGTTAGTTTTTGTTGCATGGGAAAGCATCTGATCTATTAGCTCAGACAACTAACTAAAATCAAACAGATTGTATCAAGTTGAATGTGTCTAACACGCTTAAGACCCGTTGTATGTATTTATCTATTCTCTATACAGCCTCTCTTATATGCTGCTAAACGTGGACACCATGACATTCAGTTGTAAATATTTTTAGGTTGCCAATTGTATTACTAAAATAAAACATATTCACTCAAAATTATCCCAGGGACACACTATTCAAAATAAAATTGTCGGCCTATCAGAAATGATTATGGATGATCAGGTTTGCATTATATATAAACAATTATATGAATTATATAGAAGTGATATAAGTGATATTATCGTTTTGATATTAATTAAGCCTACACTATTAGAAAACACGCTTCTTAGATGGCACACCTAAAGGTTCTACAAAGAACCCTTTTGTAAGGTTCTTTGATCAGAACCCCAGGGGTTCTTCTTCACTGAACTAAAATGTGTGTATTTCCAAAAACATTTTTATTGCTAGGTATTACTGCACTGTTGGAGCTGGAAACACAAGCCTTTTGCTGCACCGTCGAAAACAGCTGCAAATCTGTGTATGTGGTCAATAAACTTTGAGTTCCATACAGGGTTCTATATGAAAACAATTTCGGTTCTATATAGAACCTTAAGCAAACATCGAACCCTTTTTGGTTCTATGCAGAACCTTTTTTTGTAAGTGTAATATTTCTTAATGCATACCTAGCTATTTTGTATTAATAAATGAGGCATATTTACCAGAGATATGAGCCCACCCTCAGCAACAAAATCTATTTTTTTTTTCATCGTGAATATATTTCATGCAATTAAGTGATTCCATAGTTCTTAAAATTTGCCAATAAACGAATGCAAACTACACAAACGTGTATCGGTGCGCCAGTCGTAGTGAATGCCTGTGGACAAAGGCTATATCATTTAGGACGAATAAGATGCTCCCCTACAGCTGCTCTTTTGCCACACATGTTAATTTTCTAGAGAATAAACACAGGAGGCGAAAACATGAAATTGTTAATGCTCATTGTGAGGCTAAATTACGGCCTCAATATCGCCCTAATCCCTTACAGGTCGTCTTGATTAAATGGCTGTGCACTGGCGCTCCACCGGTTTCTTCTTACAGGGACCCGGGCATGAACTTTTCCCATTGCCCGGGGCTGTTTACACAATTCACAACGTGTCTCTTACTTAACCCCATGCTTCTGCCCACCCAGTACCCCATTCCTCTGAACCATGCATTTAGTAGATCTACTACTACTCAAGTAGGCCCAGGCGATATGTTATTTATTTGTGATATCACTGAAGCTATGAATGGGCTACAGTAGTTTGAATTAATGTAGAGGAACAATTATCGACAACATATAAATTAATCTGTTTTAACAAATACAAAATATCATAGCGAAGCTCAACATGTTAGAAGCATTACTGGGACTGTACAGCCCTACTTTGCGTGTCATCAGTAGGTCAGGGTAGTAGGTTAGTTTTGTTGTGTCATGCTATACTCTTTTGGGCTTATATCGACTACCTGAAAAGTATGTGGAAAAAGTCCACCACGTAAATATCCATATACAAAGTCCAACATGGGAAAAAAATATGAATAGCCCTTACTCAAAATTGCGTGGCAGGGCTAAATCATTTTTAGGTATGGCTCATTGGCTTTCCAGTATGGGTTATGGACTGGAGCTAATTCTGCCTTGATGGTGTGCAATTAGCGCCCCCTGGCGATCAATACGGGACCTATCAGTCACATAGCTCTAGGTATTTGCACATTCGAGTTTAATGTAAGAGTGACATTGATTGGAATGTTAACTTGCGACCTTGAAGTGGGGGGGGGGGGTTAGGTAAATGTTTTTCAATATTAAATTATTAACCTATCATCATTAATATAATATTTGATTATATTATTTTGATTATATTATTATTCATATTTTTGTTTACAATGTAAATTAAATGGTTCGGACCTGCCCCCAAACCAGGCTCGAACTGTACTTGCTAGCAGTGAATTGTGATTCTGGAGTGCCGGTAGAGCATCCCTAAGAAAAATCTGGTTTCCAAAAATGAAAAGAAAGGAAAGAAAGACATGAGAGAGAAAAGAAAGTGTCACCCAATTTTTCACAAAGGTAGGTGGGTGTAGTCCCATGAGTGGTGGTGATTAGCTTAGTCCATAGTGAAATAGGCTACTTTTGCTCCCCAAACATTAGTTGAATAATAATATCGTCACAGAAAATGTGTGTTTACGTTTCACTCCTCTTTTAGCCGACGTTTAATCAATGCAGGCAAACTTACTAAATCAGTTATCCTTGCCCTTCCCTGGTGCCAGGCCAAACAGATTCAGCTTCAGGCTCAGCAGCCCTGTCTCCCCATCCCCATACCCCTGAACCAGCCCTGTCTCCCCATCCCCACCCCCCTGAACTAGCCCTGTCTCCCCATCTCAATACCCCATACCCCTGAACCAGCCCTGTCTCCCCATACGCCTGAACCAGCCCTGTCTCCCCATCCCCACCCCCTGAACCAGCCCTGTCTCCCCATCCCAATACCCCATACCCCTGAACCAGCCCTGTCTCCCCATCCCCACCCCCTGAACCAGCCCTGTCTCCCCATCCCCACCCCCTGAACCAGCCCTGTCTCCCCATCCCCATACCCCTGAACCAACCCTGTCTCCCCATACGCCTGAACCAGCCCTGTCTCACCATCCCCATGCCCCTGAACCAGCCCTGTCTTCCCATCCACATAACCCTGAACCAGCCCTGTCTCCCCATCCACATACCCCCGAACCAGCCCTACTCCCAACTGAAGAAGGAGGTGAGCAGCATTGTGTTGAATGACATGTCAGTTTGCATAATTGCAGGTACTGCAATGCATTGAAGACAGGAATGTGATTCTCCAGTCAGGAAAAATCTCACTTGACACAGAGGCAGCCAATATCAGAGCCGTAAAGGAAGAGATGGAGTCTCTTAGAGATGGATGGGAGTCTCCCCTGTCTGAGGCAACACTGATTGCAACGCAAATGGACACAGTGTTTTTACTGCTATGAACAACATCATAAGTGACTTGGACACTAGGTTCCACACCACTACAATGGCTAATTGACATCATTTGTGTCAATTGGAGGTGTACTTGTGGATGTATTTCTGGGCCTACCTTCACACTCAGTGCCTCTTTGCTTGACATCATGGGAAAATCAAAAGAAATCCACAAGTCTGGTCCACAAGTCTGGTTCATGCTTGGGAGCAATTTCCAAATGCCTGAAGGTACCACGTTCATCTGTACAAACAATAGTACGCAAGTATAAACACCATGGGAACACGCAGTGGTCATATCGCTCAGGAAGGAGACTCGTTCTGTCTCCTAGAGATTAACGTACTTTGGTGTGAAATGTGCAAATCAATCCCAGAACAACAGCAAAGGACCTTGTGAAGATGTTGGAGGAAACAGGTACAAAAGTATCCACATCCATAGCAAAACGAGTTCTATATCGACATAACCTGAAAGGCCGCTCAGCAAGGAAGAAGCCAATGCTCCAAAACCACTATAAAAAAGCCAGACTACGGTTTGCAGCTTCACATGGGGACAAAGATCGTACTTTTTGGAGAAATATCCACTGGTTTATGAAACAAAAATAGAACTGTTTGGCCACCATGAACATTGTTATGTTTGGAGGAAAAAGGTGGATGCTTGCAAGCCGAAGAACACCATCCCAAAGTGAAGCATGGGGGTGGCAGCATCATGTTGTGGGGGTGCTTTGCTGCAGGAGGGACTGGTGCACTTCACAAAATAGATGGCATCATGAGGTCAGAAAATTATGTGGATATATTGAAGCAACATCTCAAGACATTAGTCAGGAAGTTTTAAAGCTTGGTCGCAAAGGGTCTTCTAAATGCACAATGACCCCAAGCATACTTCCAAAGTTGTGGCAAAATGGCCTAAAGAAAACAAAGTCAAGGTATTGGAGTGGCCATCACAAAGCCCTGACCTCAATCCCATAGAAAATGTGTGGGAAGAACTGAAAAAGCATGTGCGAGCAAGGAGGCTTACAAACCTAACTCAGTTACACCAGCTCTGTCAGGAGGAATGGGCCACAATTCACCCCACTTATTGTGGGAAGCTTGTGGAAGGCTACCCGAAACGTTTGACCCAAGTTAAACAATTTAAAGACAATGCTACCAAATACAAATTGAGTGTATGTAAACTTCTGACCCACTGGGAATGTGATGAAAGAAATCAAAGCTGAAATAAATCATTCCCTCTACTATTATTCTGACATTTCACATTCTTAAAATAAAGTGGTGATCCTAACTGACATAAAACAGGGAATTCTTACTTGGATTAAATGTCAGGAATTGTGAAAAACTGAGTTTAAATGTATTTGGCTTAGGTGTATGTAAACTTCCGACTTCAACTGTATGCTGTGGCTAAGAAAGTAATACTATGTGTATGTTGTGTAGCAAGCTGTTAGTAGCCCATGTGCCTCAACCTAATAATTTGGTCCCTTTCCCCCTCATAACTTAGCCTACTGTTCTGACTTGGTGGTGCACATGTAGCATATAGACTGTTTTAGAGAAATGTCATCATCAAATATTGTATGAGCATTGTCTGCTTATAAGCCCCCCTAGTTTATCACACAGTTCTGACTTGGTGTACAGGGAGAATACTGTAAGAACGGCACACGTTCTGAATTCTGTCGCTGTACATTTCAAAGTGCTGAACAAATATTTATGTTGTCTACGTCCATCCTCGTTCGTTCATTAACGTCTTAATCGGAGTTACTGCCTCTTATCCGCTTGTCGTCCCCTTATGCCATAGTTTGTACATCTCCATTGTCAGTAGAAACCACACTTGTTTTGGTCAAGTCAGCCATATCAGCTATGTTTTTTTTAAAGGCAGTAAATTAAGCTGAATGAACTGTTTCGCTTTCAGGCAAGGCTCCGCTGATAGCCAGGTGTAGCAGTGGTAAGGATTCACTCCATGGTACTGAAAACAAAGCTCTGCTGTTGGGACAGCTTTATGTAGGCCCTAACAGTTTGTGGGCACCATTTGTCACTGTTATACTGCAATTAATGCATTGTTTAGTGTGATTGTTGTGTAGTTTGCCCCACCAAGATTTACATTCAAAAATCACCACTGGACATGAGTAAGGTCTTTAATCAGATCAACACTAGCAAGGCCACGGGGCTGGAAGGTATTCCAGAATATGTTCTCAGAGCATGCGCAGACTAGCTGGCAGGCATCTTGACGGTCATTTTAAACCTCTCCTTGTCCCAGTCTGCAATCCCCACATGTCTTAAGCTGACCACCATCATTCCTGTTCCCAATAACTCTATGGCTTCTTGCCATAATGACTACCGGCCTGTAGCACTCACATCTGTAATCACAAAGTTCTTTGAAAGGCTGGTTATGGTACACATACACTCCATCACCCCACACACCCCTAGACCCACTCCAATTTGCGTACCGCCCCATCCACGTCGATGGGGCTCCAGTTCCTCAGTGTCCAAATCACTAAGGACTTAAAATGGTCCACACACACTCGCACAGTCCTCAGGAGGTTGAAAAGGTTTGGCATGGGCCCTCAGATCCTAGAAAGGTTATACAGCTACACCATTGAGAGCATCTTGACTGGCTGCACCACTGCTTGGTATGGCAACAGCACTGCCCTTGATTGCGTGGCTCTACAGAGGGTGGTGTGGCCAGCCCAGTACATAACTGGGGCCGAGCTCCCTGCCATCCTAATTAGCTCTCAGAGTCTCACAATAGAAATATAAGTTATTGCAAATGTCAAATTTCGAAGTGTTTCATGTTAAGTTAATTCCGAATGCGTAAGGTTAGGGTTAAGTGTTGGCATTAACTCTGAAATCTTAAGGTTAGGCATTAACTCCAAATGGTTAAGGTAAGGGTTAACGCCTCGATCACACTGACCAACTGGCAAGTGTCTTCACTGACATTTTCAACCTCATCCTGTTCGAGTCTGTAATACCAACATGTTTTAAGCAGACCACCATAGTCCCTGTGCCCAAGAACACTATGGTAACATGCCTAAATGACGACCGACCCGTAGCACTCACGTCTGTAGCCATGAGGTGCTTTGAAAGGCTGGTCATGGCTCACATCAACACCATTATAACAGAAACCCTAGAACCACTCCAATTTGTATACTGTCCTAACAGATCCACAGATGATGCAATCTCTATTGCACTCCACACTGCCCTTTGACACCTGGACAAAAGCAACACCTATGTGAGAATGCTATTCATTGACTACAGCTCAGCGTTCAACACCATAGTGCCCTCAAAGACATTTACATTTACATTTAAGTCATTTAGCAGACGCTCTTATCCAGAGCGACTTACAAATTGGTGAATTCACCTTCTGACATCAGTGGAACAGCCACTTTACAATAGTGCATCTAAATCATTTAAGGGGGGTGAGAAGGATTGCTTTATCCTATCCTAGGTATTCCTTGAAGAGGTGGGGTTTCAGGTGTCTCCGGAAGGTGGTGATTGACTCCGTTGTCCTGGCGTCGTGAGGGAGTTTGTTCCACCATTGGGGGGCCAGAGCAGCGAACAGTTTTGACTGGGCTGAGCGGGAACTGTACTTCCTCAGTGGTAGGGAGGCGAGCAGGCCAGAGGTGGATGAACGCAGTGCCCTTGTTTGGGTGTAGGGCCTGATCAGAGCCTGGAGGTACTGCGGTGCCGTTCCCCTCACAGCTCCGTAGGCAAGCACCATGGTCTTGTAGCGGATGCGAGCTTCAACTGGAAGCCAGTGGAGAGAGCGGAGGAGCAGGGTGACGTGAGAGAACTTGGGAAGGTTGAACACCAGACGGGCTGCGGCGTTCTGGATGAGTTGTAGGGGTTTAATGGCACAGGCAGGGAGCCCAGCCAACAGCGAGTTGCAGTAATCCAGACGGGAGATGACAAGTGCCTGGATTAGGACCTGCGCCGCTTCCTGTGTGAGGCAGGGGCGTACTCTGCGGATGTTGTAGAGCATGAACCTACAGGAACGGGCCACCGCCTTGATGTTAGTTGAGAACGACAGGGTGTTGTCCAGGATCACGCCAAGGTTCTTAGCGCTCTGGGAGGAGGAAACAATGGAGTTGTCAACCGTGATGGCGAGATCATGGAACGGGCAGTCCTTCCCCGGGAGGAAGAGCAGCTCCGTCTTGCCGAGGTTCAGCTTGAGGTGGTGATCCGTCATCCACACTGATATGTCTGCCAGACATGCAGAGATGCGATTCGCCACCTGGTCATCAGAAGGGGGAAAGGAGAAGATTAATTGTGTGTCGTCTGCATAGCAATGATAGGAGAGACCATGTGAGGTTATGACAGAGCCAAGTGACTTGGTGTATAGCGAGAATAGGAGAGGGCCTAGAACAGAGCCCTGGGGGACACCAGTGGTGAGAGCGCGTGGCGAGGAGACAGATTCTCGCCACGCCACCTGGTAGGAGCGACCTGTCAGGTAGGACGCAATCCAAGCGTGGGCCACACCGGAGATGCCCAACTCGGAGAGGGTGGAGAGGAGGATCTGATGGTTCACAGTGTCGAAGGCAGCCGATAGGTCTAGAAGGATGAGAGCAGAGGAGAGAGAGTTAGCTTTAGCAGTGCGGAGCGGAGCGCCTCCGTGATACAGAGAAGAGCAGTCTCAGTTGAATGACTAGTCTTGAAACCTGACTGATTTGGATCAAGAAGGTCATTCTGAGAGAGATAGCGGGAGAGCTGGCCAAGGACGGCACGTTCAAGAGTTTTGGAGAGAAAAGAAAGAAGGGATACTGGTCTGTAGTTGTTGACATCGGAGGGATCGAGTGTAGGTTTTTTCAGAAGGGGTGCAACTCTTGCTCTCTTGAAGACGGAAGGGACGTAGCCAGCGGTCAGGGATGAGTTGATGAGCGAGGTGAGGTAAGGGAGAAGGTCTCCGGAAATGGTCTGGAGAAGAGAGGAGGGGATAGGGTCAAGCGGGCAGGTTGTTGGGCGGCCGGCCGTCACAAGAAGCGAGATTTCATCTGGAGAGAGAGGGGAGAAAGAGGTCAGAGCACAGGGTAGGGCAGTGTGAGCAGAACCAGCGGTGTCGTTTGACTTAGCAAACGAGGATCGGTTGTCGTCGACCTTCTTTTCAAAATGGTTGACGAAGTCATCTGCAGAGAGGGAGGAGGGGGGAGGGGGAGGAGGATTCAGAAGGGAGGAGAAGGTGGCAAAGAGCTTCCTAGGGTTAGAGGCAGATGCTTGGAATTTAGAGTGGAAGAAAGTGGCTTTAGCAGCAGAGACAGAGGAGGAAAATGTAGAGAGGAGGGAGTGAATAAGCTCATAAATAAGCTAAGGACCCTGGGCCTAAACACCCCCCTCTGCAACTGGATCCTGGCCTTCCTGACAGGCTGTCCCCAGGTGGTAAGGGTAGGTAATATCACATCCGCCACGCTGATCCTCAACACAGGGGCCCCTCAGGAGTGCGTGCTCAGTCCCCTCCTGTACTCCCTGTTCACTCATGACTGCATAGCCAGGCACGACTCCAACACCATCATTAAGTTTGCAGATGACACAAGTGGTTGGCTTGATCACCGACAACAACGAGACCGCCTATAGGGAGAAGGTCAGAGACCTGGCTGTGTGATGTTAGGACAACAAACACAACAAAGGAGATGATTGTGGACTACAGGAAAAAGAGGACCGAGCACGCTCCCATTCTCATCAACAGGGCGGTAGTGGATCAGTTTGAGAGCTTCAAGTTCCTTGGTGTCCACATCACCAACAAACTAACATGGTCCAAACACACCAAGACAGTCGTGAAGAGGGCACAACAAACCTATTCCCCCCCAGGAGACTGAAAAGATTTGGCATGGGTCCTCAGATCCTCAAAAGGTTCTACAGCTGCACCATCGAGAGGATCCTGACTGGTTGCATCACTGCCTGGTATGGCAACTGCTCGGCCTCCGAGCCCAAGGCACTACAGAGGACAGTGCGTATGGCCCAGTACATCACTGGGGCCAAGCTTCCTGCCATCCAGGACCTCTATACCAGGCAGTGTCAGAGGAAGGCCCTAAAAATTGTTAAAGACCTTAGCCACTCTAGTCACAGACTGTTTTCTCTGCTGCCGCATGGCAAGCGGTACCAGAGCGCCAAGTCTAGGACCAAGAGGCTTCAAAACAGCATCTACCCCCAAGCCATAAGACTCCTGAACATCTAATCAAATGGCTACCCAGACTATTTGCTTTGCCCCTCCCCCCCTCCCTGTCTTTTACACACCGCTGCAACTCTCTGTTGTTATCATCTATACAGTCACTTTATTAACTCTACCTACATGTACATATTACCTCAACTAACCCCTGCACATTGACTCTGTACAGGTACCCCGCTGTGCATAGTCTTGCTATTGTTATTTTACTGCTGCTCTATAATTACTTGTTACTTTTATTTCTTATTCTTACTTATATTTGTTTTAAACTGCATTGTTGTTTAGGGGCTCGTAAGTAAGCATTTCACTGTAAGGTCTACTCCACCTGTTATATTCAGCGCATGTGACTAATAACCTTTGATTTGATCTTCCATTTTGGTACACCAGAAGTACATTCATTTCCAATGTAACACTGCGTTTGCATTGCAGAATTACAGAGGCAGTTGCAGTGCGTTCTGTGTGGTGCATATGCTGGATTTATCGAACGTATTCATCACATTGTATACATAAACGACTTGACAGAAATTGTAGCAGAAGGTGAATGTTGAACTTTTGTTGCACACACATCCAGATGATGCTGCGTTCCATTTTGTGCAATGACGCTGTAGGTGTGATTGAGGCATAAGGTTTTGGATAGGCTTAAAACTAAAATCAAAAAAATGACTTTCTATTGTTGGATTTGAACTTGCAACCTTTGGAAGTTTAGGCATTATCTCCTAAATATTAAGATTGGGCATTTACTCTAAATGGTTAAGGTAAGGGTTAAGGTTTGGGATAGTCTTAAATCAGAAATCAAAAAATGACTGTATATTGCTGGATTTGAACTTGCAAACTTTGGAATCAGAGGCAAATGCTTATCACAAGTGACCTGGTTGGCCATCCAGGATCTCTATAGCAGGCGATGTGAATTGTCGCCGTAGCTTTAAATCTCAGCAGTGTTTTTTGTTTTTGTTGCTTGACTGCACTGAGCCACCAGAGGTCCAGGCAAGAAGCAACTCCCCAGGGAATTACCCCAAAGTTATCCAACCCACTTCTTTAATGACTCAATTTTTGTCCTAAATTTGCTGACAACCATCCGACAATAACCTCATAAAATATACCAGACATAGCCTATTACCGTACTCTTATTACGTTTATTTCAGTGTGGGTAAATATCAAGGGCTGTCTTTGACAGATGTTTTAGTTGGGCCCTTGGAATTTGGCTTTGCTGCTTATTGGGCTGTTTCATAGAATTGACGCTACTGCCCCCATGTGTTTTATGTCCATATTATATTTAACTTAGCTTCTTTTGTCGTTTTGGCAATAACTAAATAACACAATGGAGGACACAGTGGCGATTTTAGCATGCAAATCTTGGTGGGGCAAACTCCCCAATTTGTTTTTTAGACACATGCCAGCAAAGCCATTACAGAACACAACACTGAACATTACATTAATTTCACTCTAACAGTGACAAATATGCCCACAAACTGATAGGGCCTACATAAAGCTGTCCCAACAGCAGAGCTTTCTTTTCTGCACCATGGAGTGAATCCTTACCACTGCTACACCTGGCTATCAGTGGAGCCTTGTCTGGAAGCGAAACAGTTCATTCAGCTTCATTTACTGCCTTTAAAAAACATAGCTGATATGGCTGACTTGCTTAAACAAATGTGGTTTCTACTGACATTTGAGATGTACAAACTATGGCATGAGGGGACAACGAGTGGATAAGAGTCAATCCGTAATTTCGATTAAGACATTAACCAGCGAGCGAGGACGGACGTCATCAACATAACTCATTTGTTCAGCACTTTTGTAGTGTACAGCGACAGAATTCAGAACATGTGCAATTCTTACAGTATTCTCCCTGTACACCAAGTAAGAACCGTAGGATAAATAAAGGGGGCATATGCACAGACAATGAAAGCTCTTTCAATATTCGATGATGACGTTTATCTAAAACATGTACACCAGCAACAGCTAACATCTTACTAAACAACAAATACAATTAGTATTATTTTCTTAGCTACAGTAACATATCTCCCTGGCATATTGCATTATTTATGCAGCAGCATACAATACATTTTTGGACTCACCTTGTTGTGCTCACTTGAACAGGAAGCTGGTGCAGTGGTCCTTCGTGGGCAAATTTTGTCATCAAACTTTGTCATCAAAGTCTGTCATTCTCTGGATTCTTGGTGCTTTCAAAACAATTGGGAACTCTGAAAAAAACCAGGTTGAATCATAACGTCAGTGATCTTCAGGTCGGAGCTCTAGAAAGAGGCCAGAGTACCAATCATTTATTTGATTTTATTATTCTTTTAGCTGAACAGGTGGTGCTCTGCCACCTGAATGATGGGTCGACACCGGGAGGACATGAAAAACCTTTAGTGATAGCCTATTAATTGATATCCCATTAGAGCAGCAGATTTAGTTACCACAAAAGAGTTGTTTGTTGATTGATGGCAGATGTTGCTCACTGGAAAATATCAAGCTCCCTTCTGACCCGGCGAGGTCACCTGACCTTTAAACATGTTTACTAATAACGTCATATACAAACTATCCCTTTAACAGAAGTCCAACAGCAGATTCTGATAATCATACTAGATCACATACATTTGACTGACTGGCCATATATAGTGAACAAAAATATAAATGCAACATGCAACAATATCAAGTATTTTATTGAGGTACAGCTCATATAAAGAAATGAGTCAATTCAAATGAATTGATTAGGCCCTAATCTATGGTTTTCACATGACTGGGCAGGGGTGCAGCTATGTTGGGCTGGGAGGGCATAGGCCCACCCACTTGGCAGTCAAGACCATCCACTGGGGAGCCAGGACCAACCAATCAGAATGAGTTTTTCCTCAAAACTTGAGACATCTGAGGCATTGTGTTGTCTGACAAAACTGCACATTTTAAAGTGGCCTTTTATTCTCCCCACCACAAGTGCACCTGTGTGCTGTTTAATAAATTATTGATTTTCCACACCTGTTAGGTATATGGATCATCTTGGCAAAGGAGAAAAGCTCATTCACAGGGATGTAAACACATTTGTGCAAAGAATTGAAGAAAAATAATTTCAGGGATTTATTCTTTCAGCTCATGAAACATACAACCCACATTTTACATTTTGTGTTCATATTTTAGTTCAGTGTAGCTTCCAGTGTTGAACACCGAGTTCCTCTTATTTATCACAAATTGTGGCAAGTGTTTGAGTCCCATATGAGTTTATTTCCCCTTTGAAATGTAGAACTACATTTATTGTGTTAATGTGTTGAGAAGTGAAGTGCAGCCAAATGCTTGAAAATGAAGATTTAGAATTAGTTTATTACGGAACTACGTCTTTCTTGGGCCTTTCGGCCAAATACATAGCTGTGGCCTAATAGTCATCACCTAAATGTAGGCTTCCAAAGTTTTATATGCATTTTTATAATCATCTACTTTGTCACATATGGAAATGAAAACCTTGCCCCGAGGGGGCTTCTGACTAACTGTTGTCTCTGTGCCGTGCCTGGGTTTTACCGCCTTAGTGAATCACTCCACCAATTAGTGATTGTAGTAAGGGGTAAATTACAGATATTTGACATGACCACGAGTGTCTTCAACTTATAAACGTACATGTGTAATCCTCCTACATTTGTATTGCTGCGAAAGCTTATGAAAGCTGCTGATCCTCAACACTGGGGCCCCACAAGGGTGCGTTCTGAGCCCTCTCCTGTACTCCCTGTTCACCTACGACTGCGTGGCCACGCACACCTCCAACTCAATCATCAAGTTTGCGGACGACACAACAGTGGTAGGCTTGATTACCAACAACGACGAGACGGCCTACAGGGAGGAGGTGAGGGCCCTCGGAGTGTGGTGTCAGGAAAATAACCTCACACTCAACATCAACAAAACTAAGGAGATGATTGTGGACTTCAGGAAACAGCAGAGGGAACACCCCCCTATCCACATCGATGGAACAGTAGTGGAGAGAGTAGCAAGTTTTAAGTTCCTCGGCATACACATCACAGACAAACTGAATTGGTCCACTCACACAGACAGCATTGTGAGAAGGCGCAGCAGCGCCTCTTCAACCTCAGGAGGCTGAAGAAATTCGGCTTGTCACCAAAAGCACTCACAAACTTCTACAGAGGCACAATCAAGAGCATCCTGGCGGGCTGTATCACCGCCTGGTACGGCAACTGCCTCGCCCTCAACCGTAAGGCTCTCCAGAGGGTAGTGAGGTCTGCACAGCGCATCATCGGGGGCAAACTACCTGCCCTCCAGGACACCTACACCACCCGATGTTACAGGAAGGCCATAAAGATCATCAAGGACATC